>NC_080109.1:25946000-26256500 GCF_950005125.1 Chionomys nivalis | reverse complement strand
TGGAGATAGAGGAGATGGTGGAGGTAATTAGGTGGGGAGGGAAATCTTTCTACAGAGCCCAAGCTCAGATATTTTCTATAATAATGAAACTTTGAGATGATATTTCACTTGAAAATACTTGCTTCAGGCAAGAAAAAAGGTGCCAGAATGCAGTTTAATTAGCAAATTAATTAAACAAATTAATTAAATAGTGTTTAGAAGGCTGCAAAATAATTCAGACCTACATTAAAAATTTTCAGAGAATTCTAGAAAATATACAAAAAACATTTCAGTTCAAATGATAATTAATACATCTGTATATAGAGTATATGCAATTATGTATATCATACTTATAAAATTTTAACCTGAAGTAATGTTTTTGAACTTCTGATGTGGGAAGTCCTTGTGTATATATGTTGCTTTTATTTGTTAATGAATAAAGAACTTTGGTGTACAACAGGGCAGAATAGAATAAGGTGGGAATTCCAAACAGAAAGAGGAAGAAAGAAGGTAGAGTCAGAGAGATGCCTTGTAGGTGCCAAAGGAGACAGATGCTTAGGAACCTTACCAGTAAACCACAAGCCTTATGGTAAAATATAAAATAATGGATATGGGCTAATTTAAGATATAAGAGCTAGCTAGCAATATGCTCATGTGATGGCCAAGCAATGTTGTATTTAATATAGTTTCTGTGTGACCAGTTTGGGCCTGAGAGACTATGAACAAACAAGCAGCCTCTGACTCCAGATTGGTGCTGCAACATGGGCAACTACATCTATGTAAAACCTGAGAGAGCTTGGAAAGGAATTCTAGACACAAAAGAACGGAATTTGGTAGACGCATTTTCTTTTCCTAATAGGCTCTGCTTCCTGGCAGTGAGCAGTGGATTCATAGCTCCTTTAATAGAGGTCTTCCTGACATAGCATTGGCAGTAAAACCTGTGTGGCTCCTTTAAAATGGTTTGCTGGTTCATACTAGTTGCACAAACAGTTCTGGTTCTTTCAGGAGGCCAAGCACTTGAATGGGGTTTGTGGGCAGCATTATGCAAGTTCCTTGGTGGTAGCATGGGCCAACTACTTTCCTTGTGGTCCCAGAGCTGGTGGTAAGGTACCTTTACCAAATTGCAAGTCTGAGAGATGTGAAGCCAACATCTATGGCTGCCACAATCACACTGAATACTATTTTAAAGTGCCCTTGGCCAGAAAATAATTACAGATATACAATAAAGACAGATTCAGGCAGAAATAAACCTCGGAACAAATCATAGTGTGTTTAAAATGTATATAGGTTTAAGAGAGAGAAGAAGAAAAATATAGAAAAAAACCAAAGTCTTTAAAGAGACAGAGTACAGATAGTCATAAATTAAAGGAATAAAAAAATAAACCATGTAAAGATGGAATATGTATATTATTACATTTTCTTTAAATTTTTTGACTGTGAAAGAGTTAAGTAGAGAGATTTTTTATTGTGCAGGTTGTTAAGCTAAACCAAAATAAATACTTTAAAGGTGTTTTCACTTCAAATTTCAGGTCTAAGGATAGGTTGCTTAAGGAAAAGAGGTTCTGCATTTGTTTCCACAGAGGATGAGAACCTGTGGATTACTTCCAGACTAATGTGGTTTGATAGACCAAAATCCTCCAAAAAGTCTCCCTCCATGAACCCCTAAATACTTCATCCAACAAAAAGCAGGAAGCAGTTTGGAGAGAAGAACACCAAAATCACTAAATATTGTTTATAAATAATTGTTTACATTTAAAGGGGTATTTGATATAGAGATGAATACTTTGCTTTGGTATGGATCTTGATTTATTGATACAAATTTAATGTTACTTTTGATATATGTATATTTCTGCTCTTGGTTAAGGTACTGTGTTTGTGCAGTTAATTTAAATATTTAGTGTATAGTTAAGAGACACATGTTAATAGATAATCATCTATAATAGTCAAGCTTGTAGTGTTGTTAGGTTTTCTAGATAGGCAGAGATATATTTCAGATGTGCAGGTATTCTTCAAACCTTTCAAAGACTAACAGAATATGGCACTTAAAATGTTTTAAGAACTTAGGACTTTTCTTGACTATAAGAGACATCTGTTCCTGAAAGCACCGGTCTACTTAAAGAGGATGATGGGCAACAAAGAGGCTTTTTATAGAGTTTTTTTGACATTTGGGTAAGAAACTGCTCTTGCCTGGACTGATTGATGTTATGCTATATGAATTGGATATACAGGACCCACAGAAAAAATGACTGCTGAACTTGCCTAAACATGGTAAGACAGTCCTTCAGGGTTCCTGCTTCATGAAAAAGTCTGCCAGACATTTTGAAAGACACAGAAGAAAGGCGCTGACAAACTGTCAATAAAGGCAGAACTGTCTTTGAAATTTCCTGCTTCATGGAAAAGTTTGGCAGATACTATGGGCCTATATGCTGAAGATTAGATGACCCAATGTTTCAGAAGGACTTTGGGTGACTGTCCAGGCAGCAAGATGTCTATGTCAATCCTAGATTTTTAGAAGTTGCTTACAATGTACTTTCTGTTAATATAGGTAATATTATATTCTTCTGGGGTCTTTGATAGAGGTAAAAAATGCATAGCTATAATTGTAGTTTTCCTTAGTTAAAAGATAAATAGATATAAATATTTTAACTGTAATTCTGTTCTTACTTGATAACTATCTTGTTGTATGTAATCTTGCTATGTTAAAGTTAAGACCTTCCTTTTTATTTGCACAGAAAAGGGGAAATGGTGTGGGAAGTCCTTCTGTACATGTGTTGCTTTTCTTTGTTAATGAATAAAGTAGTTCTGGCCTATACCTGGGCAGGATTAAGTAAGGTGGGAATTCCAAGCAGATAGAGGAGGAAAGATGGTGGAGTCAGAGAGATGCCATATAGCCAGCAAAGACAACAGATGCCCAGGAACCTTACCAGTAAACCAGAAACCTCATAGTAA
Source organism: Chionomys nivalis (assembly GCF_950005125.1). Classification (NCBI taxonomy): domain Eukaryota; kingdom Metazoa; phylum Chordata; class Mammalia; order Rodentia; family Cricetidae; genus Chionomys; species Chionomys nivalis. Next base: position 26,253,572 of record NC_080109.1, on the reverse strand, counting down.
AATGCAAAATAATGGAAATGGGTTCATCTAAGTTATAAGACCTAGATATCAATACTCTTAAGTGATTGGTCAAGTAGTGCTGTAATTACTATAATTTCTTTGTGATTATTTTGAGTCTGGAAGCCCAGGAATGAACAAGCAGCCTCTGCTTCCAAACTTCAGATTCAAAATGTTGTTGAGTGTCTCTATCCCTTTATATATGACCAAGAGAAATCAAATGACTTCAATGAAAAAATCCAATATTCAAAAATTAGACCAATTCTATGTAGCTTTTAAAATAAAGTATTGACTTTTTTTCTTCTTTGTAAAGTTGACATAAAATGCTTGGGGCAAGTGCATCAAATAAAATAGCATAATATTTAACAATAATTGTAGAGTCCGATGTCATACGGCAGATTGTTGGTCAGTGTGAGTATTAGAAATTACTGAAGCAAAATTATTGCACAAACATACCTCCTCATTAGAATTAGTTGTATAAGTTTTTTTAAAATGTTAGTTGATGTCTATTCTCAATTATCATCACTTTTAATATGGTGATTAATAATATGGCTTAATTTTCACAGAACTGATATGGATTTATTATATTAAAATTTTACATTACAGCATTTTGTGTTATGTATAAGTTATTTAATCTTTTACTCAAATCATTTGCCAGTATTTCCATGAATATCATTTAATAAACTTATTGCATGCTAGTGATCATAGATACACAAGAAATAATATTTCCACATCATTTACAAAAACTTAAGCTGGACAGAAACCATTTTCTTTTTCCTTCTTCTTCTTCTTCTTCTTCTTCTTCTTCTTCTTCTTCTTCTTCTTCTTCTTCTTCTTTTTTTTTTTGTAAATGTTATTTAAGTGGCAGGTCCATATTTCACAAGCGAGAACATTGACTGGGGGTGAGAATAGGTAACAGAAAGCCCAGGACTCAAGAAACTTGCCATGAGTCCTTACATCACACCAGCCTCTCCAAGAAGTTGTCAGCAAAACTGCTCCACAGACTTCTCTGAGGAATGCACGTAAATGGTCCCTCAGGTATGCAAGACTCAGACAATAAAGTTTTACCAATTGCAAGCTGCACCTTAATGGTGTTTAAATATACACAGGAAGTTAATGCAGTTCTCTGTGGTGAGATGAAGTTTAGAGGATTAAGCAAGCATGTGTTTTGTTTTGTTTTTTGGTGCCTTGAAAACTGCAGACTAGACGCCAATGCCGTGTTAATATTTGATTATCTTTAATATTTCAGAAGTCTTAATTTTAAACAATCAAAATACACATGAAGATTTATTATGTTTATATTATAACTGGTTGTATGTTTGACCAGATATAAAGACATAGTTGTTTATAAAGAAAATGCCTTCATATCAAATTTCATGTGTTATACAATATATTTTTTTATCATATTCATCCCTACTAACCTTTTCTTGTCTCCTTCCCTTTTCTGCTGAATCCACTCTCATTAGTTTAATTATGAGTGCTTGCATTAGAGATTATGGGAACTCATTTGACAGAAAACAAATTACCTACTAATGGTTATACCACTAAAGGAAATATCTCCTCTAACCCATACATATCTTTATTTCATTTAAACTGCAAGTTCTCTGAAGTCTAGGCTGATGGCCACTTGAGTTGATTACAAAACATAATCAGCTGAGTGGATTAATATTCTTTTAATATTTTAAAAGGAAGAAGAGGTGCTGGATAGATGGTTCAGTTGGTAATATGCTTGCTACAGAAGCATGAGGCCCAAGCTATGAATCCTAGCACTCATTGAAAAAAAAAATCATAATCCCAGGACTGAGCAGTCAGATACAGGAAGATCACCACAGCTTTCTGGCCAACCAGTCTAGCTGAATCAACAACCTTCAGGTTCAATGAGAAAGGGAGGTATCCTCTGTCGACCACATGCTTGCGCGCACATGCACATTTGTGTATACACACACACAAATACATGCACACCCATGTAGAGAGCCGCGTGGAGTCATACATGATGGCTATGTGTAGAGAGCTGTGTGGAGTCACACCTGATGGTGCTGGCTCCGGCCATCCACGATCCCGAAAGTGAGTGCTCTCTGTGATAATCAACTCCTAATATCAACTAGGCCTGACTTATCATGCAATGATTGTCAGCTGCTTGCATATGCGTGGACCTATGGGCAGTGCCCACCTGGCAATCCGGGGTTGGCGGCCCTGGCTAGTTAAGGGCTGGGAGGTTTTGCCCGGAGAGAGAGGAGGAGAGAGAGAGAGGAAAAGAAAGAGAAGGAAGCTGTGAATAAAGTCCTGGAATAAGCTGCAGTGAGAAGAGCTCCGGTGGTCGCGTCATCCTTGCAGGACTAGGGTGGCCGTGACAGTTGGTGGCCCATACGGGGACAGTTGAACAAGTCGTACGGGGACAAGTGGTGCCACGTACGGGGAACCTCCAAACCTCTCTCTGTGGAGCCCAGAACTTGCTGCAGTCAGGGGGTGCACCGGATAATCCTCAGGTAAAGACTGGGGATCCACGAAAAAAGCGGGTTTTCCACTCTCGCCAGTAGAAGGGAGAGTGGGGGTAATGAGAGCCATGATCAAAGTGGACGGTTTAAAATGAAAAGAAAAGAAAGAATGGGATTTCCACCTGTCACGGTCCCCCTCGGCCAGCAAGGAGGACGCGCAACCCTGGAGCTCTTCTTGCTAAGCAGTTTATTCAGGACCTTGTTAACAATTGTAAAATCCCTCTCTCACTCACTCACTCACTCTCTCCCTTTCTCTCTTTTCCTCTCTCTCTCTCTCTCTCTCTCACTCACTCACTCACTCACTCTCTCACTCTCTCTCTCTTCCTCTCTCCCTTCCTCCCTTCCAGGGCAAACCCTCCCAGCCCTTAAGTAGGCATGGGCAACCAACCCCAGATTGCCAGGTGGGTACTACCCATAGGTCCACGCATATGCAAGCAGCTGACAATCATTGCGTGATAAGTCAGGCCTAGTTGATATTAGGAGTTGATTATCACAGAGAGCACTCGCTTTCAGGATCGCGGAGGGCGGGAGCCAGCACCATCAGGTGTGACTCCACGCAGCTCTCTACACATAGCCATCATGTGTGACCCCACGCGGCTCTCTACACACCCACACAACACACACACACACACACACACACACACACACACACACACAGGTTCATGAAGAAGAAATTTCACTTGTTAAGCTGTAAGCATTCAGGATGACCACAAAATACATCAAGGGTATGAGTGCATTGCCGACCCAAAAATATCAAACTGATGATTCCTCTATGGAAAATCTCATATTCATGAACTGGTGGAGTAGCTGGATTAAACTGGTTTCTCAGTTCTCATGAAGCCGAGGATGTTATCTCTCATCACTGAGAACAAGAAAAGCTAACATTAACATAAAAACAATAGGAAACAAAGCCATATGTTGCACATAAAATAGATTGGGCACTTAATTACAAAAATATCCATACATAAAACATAAAGTATTAGTAATTGTTCCAAATCTGTCCTGATACTCTTTGTCAAACAAACAAGCAAGGACACAAATGAAGAAAAACATATGGATGGCCAAAGAGATGTCTCACATGTAGAGGTGTTTGTAGCCAAGCTGATTGCCTGGATTCCAGCTCAAGAATCCACATGAAGATAGGAAGACAGAACAGACTCTATAACTGATTTCTAGATGCAACACACACACACACACACACACACAAACAAACATTTCACATTTAACTTCAGAAAAGACATATTGCAACGAAGTATTATTACTCTGTCCTGAGTGCAAAATACTAGAATAATAGAGACGTCATTTCATACATTTATATCTTCCCTTGTCTGGGTCCCATTGTGAATAATATCAGGGTCTGTAAAATGACCTGAAATGTGTATCCACTGTGAACACAAAATTTCACAGGCCACTGCTGGCATTGCAGACTGCCTTTGATTGCATTAGATCAAGGCTTTTCCCAGGGGAGCTCAGCATCATGTCTGGGTGTCTGCTTCCTTTCCCACAGAGTATCAACTCAGCTCATCCTTGCAGTCTGTTCCTTCTTGGGACTGCATCTTGGAAACTTTAAAACTTTCCAATTGTACAACTAATGTAAACACTAAACCATACAGGATTCCTTGATATAAGCACACACTTGAGACCACTTCTTCATATAGAAGAGCTTGCTATCTGTTTTGATTATATTCTGTCTCATCTGCTCATATTTTTTTGGACCACCCTAGAACTTAAGCTTAATGTGGACATCTCTAAAATATTTACATGAGGATATAAATGAAAATTACAACTGACTTCTTTTATAAATCAGTGACTACTCTTAACAGGGCCTCTTTCACTTTCCCTTTCTATTTTTCTTATTTAGATTGCAAACAGTAATTTTTAAGTTCAAATGGGATGTTTAATCCCTCAGGCATTTAGCATTCAGTGTGAAGGTATTTCCATAAAAATCAGTTTCCTTATGCTAGTGACATTGTTTGTTTGTTTGTTTGTTTGGTTGGTTGGTTGGTTGGTTGGTTGGTTTCGGTTTTGGATTTGTTCTTTTTGTGTTATCAACCCTCAGGCTCCCGAGCAACACGTAGCAGTTATTAAACAGTTATGTGTGGCTGGAGAGATAGTTCTGTGGTTAAGAGTAGTTACTGTTTCTCCAAAGGGCTGGTTCACATCGCCTAAATCAGGAAGCTTGCATCCAGCCCTAACTCCCACTCCAAGGGATTCAACACCTTCTACTGACCATTGTGGGCACTCATGTGCATGGACCCATTTTCAGGTGCTTGCATACCCAAAGTAAAAAAAAAATCGCTAAAAATGTATGTGTCATGCATATTAGTTCCATCAATAAAGTACTAGCCAAGTGAGCTTGATGACATGAGGAATCTGTGCATCACAAGCATCTGTAGTCTCAGGATCTTAATGGTGAAAGGCTTAGGTGGAAATATAAACATTCCCCAGAAGTTTTGGGGCTAGCTACCCTGCAGTTCACAGTTCAGAGCAGAAACAAATAAAATCCTGTTTAAACAATGTAGAAGGCAATAATGACCTCCCAAAAGTTGTTCTCTGACTTCCACCCATGAATACACACAACTGTGGCATGCACATGCCCATATTCATACACACAAACTAGATAGATAGATAAAAGAGTTATTATTCATGATAAATCAATTATGAGCCTCCTATAGCCCAGGCTGGCCTTAAACTCACCAAGTAGATAAAGATGGCCTTGAACATTTAATCCTTTTGCGCCCCCCCCCCCCCCGCTGCACCTTACAAGTATTTCAATGACAGGTACATTCCTCCATGCCTACTGCTGAGATAACAAGGATGTACCATCATGCCTAGGTTTATTCAGTGCTGAAGGCTGACCCCAGGGCCTCATAAAGGCTAGACAAAAACTCTTCAACTAAGCTTTAACCCTAGCCTCAATAAACAACCTTCATATTCAAATTTACTTACTTTCTGAAAAATTATAACATTTATAAATATATATATTTATAAATGTTATAAATGTTTTATATATATATAGAGAGAGAGTGCAGAAAAATGTGGCAAAATATAAGTATATTTTAAAAATTTTATCTCTAATATCAGAATATATGTTTTCCATTTTATATGTAGGAGGAGTGGTACTTAGGGAGATGTATTTCCCTAAATCACAATAGTTAGAAATGTTATGAAAATCATGTAGATGGTAAATTTGTTTATATATAGCACTTTTGAGAACCAAGATATGGATCTCTCATTTAAAGATAGTTTTATGGAATCCAGAATTCAAACCTAAATAAAATGTATTGAATTGAAATATCAAATATCATTCTAAGAATAGCGTATCTCCTAAGCCAAAAGTTATTACAGTGTTTTTGGAAATGGTCAATAAGTAACATTAAACTCCAACTCCAATGGAAGGAAAATGTAGGCCTGTTGACAGCCCCTGGCTTTCTACTTTGACAGAAAACATTAGCAAGTCATTATCTAGCAGATTATTTCCCTGTAGACTCGGGTACCCTGCAATTATACTTACCATGGTACTTTTAAAGGTTTATTGAATCAACTGTGAAGACAGAGAGCAAGCAGAGAAATATTTTACAGAAAAAAAATTTAATTTTCTTTTCTACTTTTATTGATCTGTTTAGATTCATTATATTAAAAATAAATATTTACACATAAAATGAAAAGAAAATCTGGTCTATTAGTAAAAATCTATAGACTTCTATCCATTTTTCTTTTTTACATTAAATGTTTTTAATACATAAGACAGCTATTTTATATTGACAACTGAAATATGTTTTTGCCTATTATTTTGTTCAAGTGAAGAAAGAAAACATCTTGAAACTCTCTTTTCTTTTCTTTATTGGTCTTAGGTACAAAAAATAGGAACTCAGTAGAGGGTACCTTTGCAAGAAAAACTCAACAATCTAATTTTTATTTGTAAGGTAATCATATAAGTTTTAGTTACCCTCTTTAGGCTCAGAGTGTTTAGCTAGCCCTGAATTCTGCTAGAGAGGTGTATGTTTGTTTGTTTGTTTTTAAAGCTGGTGCTTAATCCCCCCCCCCCTTCCAAACAAAGACTGGGTAAAGAAAGAATTGGAGGAGAAAGCTACCCTCCGAAGGATTTTTTTTCTCTTCACTTCTCTTAAAAATCAATTCACATTTCTGGAAGGAAAATATCCTCGTTTCTTTACATATAAGAAAGCTTTATTTTAAGTGAGAACGAAACTAAAAACTTCTGAGTACCTTAGCCAAAGGCATGTAAAATTACCTGATATCAAACCCAACAAGCATTATTTCTTCAGTCTCATGAAATGAGTCATCTCTACACATGGTTATCACATATCTATGCTTGTTTTATGTCAAACGTATGAAATGGCTGCTGACTGTGTGAACTACAGAGCTGGCTCTTCTACTACCCAAGTAGGCAGTTCTTCATTTGTCTCTTTAATGTATTTGAGCCTCAATTTCCTAGACTAGAGATGGAGACAATTAATGCTCACCTCATTGTATTAGCTCAAGTAATACCTTAAATGATGTATGTAAAATCATTTTGAGTGTACCTGGCAGGTCATTAGTGCTAGATAAATTGTGAAGAAGAAGAAAAGTCGGCATTATAATTTGCTCTTTGTAATTGCCTCACTGTGCGGCAATCAGCTTAAATCATTGTAGACTTCTCAACACCAGCCACTAGGTAACAATCACCCTTTAATTGTTTAATAGATTCCGGGAGTAAGACGCCACATATGATGCTACATTAACTGACCTCGCTGTCTCAGTTCTGAGCTACTGGCAAGTTTCTGTATCTCTCTGGTCTTCCCCTGATATCCACTGTATTCCTATAACAAAGTTTGCTTCCACATTAAGGGATTTCTCTTTGGCCTCCTTATTATCCAGAATTCTTTTCCACAAAATATGTATTTGGTCAAATCTTGTCAATTGAACATAAATCCAGAAAAATTTAAATACTTAATTGCTTTTAATATTTCTATAGTGTTTCCAGCTGGCAAAAGTTTCTTGAAGTTTGTTGTTGTCATTGCTGCTGCTGTTGTTGTTCACAGAAGGAAAGTGATCTCTATGGCGTTTTCTGTCATGTTCAGTACCACTTTTAAGCGCTTAGAATCCATCTTGGCATATGGTAAGTGCTCAAATAGTTCCCATTCAATAAAATAAATGGTTTAGATTATGTCCTAGTAGAGTTCCCAGCAAAGCTGTGAATATTGTTGTATCTGGTGATGCCAGAAGAAGTTCCCAGGAGAAACTGACATAGGAGATACTTCTTAACTCTCAGTCTTTCATTCTTCTACTCATCTTTACCTTTAGAACCAATGCTGTGGAGAAGAGAAGAAAGGGAAAATGGAGAAATCGAGGCCTGATATATATTTTGTGTTAGCATATATTCATGTCAAGCTGTGCTGTGAGCTGCCAAATAATCATCACACCTATGGACTGGCATACAATGCTGGAGTAGACACAGAAAAATTCATCTGAGGGAACTCCTTGAATTTAGTAAAGTCAAAACCACAGAGAAACCCTGTCTCAAAAAAACAAAAAACAAAACAAAACAAAAAAAAGATATGTATGTGGTGATGCTTCAAAGAGTTCCAGAACATAAGACAGACTTGAATATCAAAAGTATCTTAGAGTACCTAGGATCCAACTCTTAAGTTTTTGGTATCTGCCTCTGGTAACATAAACCAGGGCTGCTGGGAGATACAGCAGAGTAGAGGGCTGGGGAGAAATTGGGATGGAATACCATATAATACCCCAAAGTAAGGAAGGTCTCAATTAACAAAGATCCCACAAAGATGTCAAAGATGGATGTCAAGGGAAAGACATTCAAAAACTCAAAGAATAAACAGAAGAACAAAATAAATGCTGAAATGTAATACAAAGCACAGTATGAATAATTACAAATTCACACTAATATAAAAAATAACTGAGTGCGTAAAAAGACAAGGAGTAAATCAGTTTCCCTTGCAGAATTCCACACATTGAGGAGCAGAGATAGAAATCCCACGTAAATGTGGGAAACTCATAGTGATCCCCTTCTAAAGTGTACAGTGTAGGAAAGGAAAGAGAAGATTAGATTCATGGTGAGGAAAATGACCATAAATAATTATTTTTGGAATTAATAATAAATTAATAGGAAAAACAAGATAGAATAGCATGAAGAGCGGGAGAGGAAGGAGGGTAGACTCTTCTTCTTCTTTCTCCTTATGTTCTGCCTCCTCCAGGACAGACATCCATGCTTTGACATCGTAGAGAACTGGTGAGAGGTCTCTGAGAGTTCAGAAACAATTCAGGAACATTTTCTTGGTACCCTACAGAGTTGACAAAACAAAGTCATTTTGCATCTCAGTTGTAGGTTTGATATATAAATAACTGAATTAATGAGAGAAGTATTTCTCAGTTTACTCTATTTTACTAGGTTAGAGATTACTCTTTAAGTTTTATTGAGTGAGATTTGGAGCGAGCCATAAACAGCACAGAGGCAAGAGTTATTAGCTGCAAACAAGCAGAGGCACAAATCCTTGGATATTCATTTCATTGGAACTAAAATTAAAACGACACCATTATAGCACTTTCATGTGAGTTTTTCCGTAATAAATCAAAAGATTTTCTTAGGAGACATTATCTCATTCTTTCCAATATATTGTGTAGATTAGTGGGAAAAATTAAACACATCTTTTCTCTATTAATGTAGTTATTTGAAAAGCAGGCTGGAACTAACATTGTTTAATTTAGTCATTTTGAAGCCTGACTAGCCGACTTCCTTTGGGATACATTACTATTTTTAGCTTAGGGTGGTTATTTCTATAAAATCCCCCAAGGAAAGCATCTACTCTTGTCTCTGGTCTCAGAATTCTAGCTAAAAACAAAACACTTAATGGAAAACAAACAACATGAATTAATGTAATACATGGTTGTATTTAAAATAATGACATTTTCTGACTAAGTAAATCACCAAAAATGAGAATACTGCTCCAGTAAAATGTAACATACTGTGTCACTGGTTATGATGGTAACTGATTACATTAAAAGATGCAAATTTTCTTATTCCACTTTTAGAGATAATCTAATATCTTAAAATATCAAAATAAAATATTCAAAATACTAGAGAATGAACAAAACAATGCTTATATATTGATATATTACTTAATATATGTAAAGACTATATATATATGTGTGTATATATATATATATATTATTCTCAAAGAATATGAGACTGCTAGGCCTCCTTAGCCTCCTTATTTCCCAGGAAAAGGTGAGTGCACTATCCACCCATTCCACAGCCCCATGATGCAGGACAATCAGATGCGATAGGGAGTCAAGTCAAAGCAGGAACTCAGTTTATTACTGTGAGCATCAACTTAAATAGATTAAGTGACATCCTGTGATGTGGGGGTACCTCCAGCCAACCAATGAGAGACGGCCAAGTCTTCCCTTTGGCTGGAGGAGTGTCTACTTAGATTTTGCTGTCTCATTCTTACTTGGTTCCCTCAAACTCAAGCCAGGCTTTTCTCTGTCATACAGGCCTCGAGGTACAGGCCCTGAGGTAATTTGGGCCCAAAATGAGACTAAAAAAATTACATGAAAATCCAGTACATAAAGAGAAATTCTCATAATGATTAGCTTAGTACTAAATTGAAAACTGTTTCCTAAGGTCAATTGATAACGTAGTATTGATTACTGGCTATACTCACAGATGCTCTTCGGTAGCAGTTTCAGTTTGCCGTGAGTATAGAAAGCCATTTCCCTTCCCAATATGACAGAAACCAAATCCAAGGAATGCTAGATGAGTGCTCTACCACAGACACAAAGCCCACTCCACACATTTGCCATTCTCAATGGATCATTAGGCTTTTATAAGAGCAATGCTTAAGCAATAACATAGTATTAAAATAGGCGTACTCTTCCAGTCATACAACACTGACTAAAGATATTGTGGGAAAGCCTACATGTAAAAGCTAACATGCTGTTCACTCTTAACATCTTTGTTTAAACTTACCTTGGATACTAATTGTGCAGTCCTCCTCGTATTGGTGTCCTTAGTGATATTGAATACAGAAAAAACAAGAAAGAGAGGGAGCATGAAGGGGAGGGACAACAAGAGGCTTAGAAAGAGAAATAGAGAGAGAAATGAAAGAAGTGTCAATACACAAATGAGAATTCAAGGGAACACATGGAAACTTTCTGCGATTAGCTACTGTCTAGGGGAAAAAGGAATTATCTCCTTTTCTTTTGTAAACTAAAGAGCTCTAAAGACCAGAAGTTGAACAGGCTGTGTTTGCACTTCACCATCTAAACAGTGCTTCCCTAATGCAAACAGATAAGCCCATTCTCAGAATAACTGGTGTAGAACTCTATCTGACTTACCTGGCACACATCCCTTGAGTTTGAAGGACTTGATCATGGGCTTGTACACAGAGGAAAAGTCAAATCTCAAGTTTGCTCAGATTCAAACCAGTCAAAGTGCCTTTAATTATGGTCTTAAATTTAATTGGAGGCATAATTGCCCCATCTCCACTTCTTTTGAGAACTTCATTATCACAAGTAGCTGTGGGCTTCAGGGTAATGGAAAAGAGTCTTACAAATCTAACATCCCAGGTTGGGTTCAAGGACATTTTCTTGTATTAAAACGAGGCAATTTATTCTGATAATGACTCAGAAACAAGTTAATTCCTATTAATGTTTTTTTTTATTATTATTCTGGGGAAAAGTCCCCCTTAAAAGATTCCTAGGTGTGACTTTCTGAAGACAGGAGATTTCTCAGAATGTGAAATGTTTTCTTTTTGTTGTTTGCAGTGAGGGAATGATGAAATACAGCCATCGATTTTGAGATCAAGGTTGCAAAACACAACTCTTCTTGGCGCTTAAAACCATTAAATCAACTTTCCTGTATCAGGGTTATTAATACACAATATTATTCTCAAAGCCTATTGAAAGTTTCTGCTTTTCCACTTCAGGTCAAAACATCTGCTCTTCTTATAGAGTTGTCTTTCACATGTATCCAAGATCCTCTTCCTCCAACATATGCCCTACAGAAAATTTCAGGAACTGATGTGCAAAGAAGACTGTGGTGTGAATAAGCACAGTGTAGATTCAGATTCATGGCATTAGAGGACTAGAGCTCTAATCCACACAGACATCCACTTCTTCACAAAGCGATCACTCATGTGGTTTTGTAAGATAGAGCATAGACTAGCATGATTAGCTCTGTGAACTCTAGGAATTCTGCAGAAAAGCCTGAATGTCAAGTAGGTTCTATCCCAATGCTCTGTATCATGAATGGAGAATTTATTGTCATGAAAAAAATGGCCTAGTCTAAATCCAGGTGAATGACTCAGCTAGAACTAAGATGTTCACAAAGGGAGATGAATAAAACAATCATTGCCCTCAGTTACTGAAGATGAGAATTTGTATGTGTTTGTGTGTGTGTATGTGTGTGTATGTATGTGTGTGTGTGTGTGTGTAGGAATGCCTTCTGTGTCCCAATAAGATATGATAGTGCCCCAGAAATGCAGGTGAAGTTGAGGTTACCTAAGGGACTTTGTCCTCATCACTACCTTGAAGACAAACTGAACTTAGCATCCAAGAGGAAAAGAAAACATTCAAAAACTATCCTCTTCCCATGTGACCTTCACTGGTAACTGTAGCTATTCTGAACGTGTGGGCCATAAAGAAGTTAGGTCTTCATTTGAAACATATAGAAAATGGGACTGGTGAGATGGTTAGCTGGGAAAAGGCACCTGCTAGCAAACACAATAACCTGAACTTGACACCCAGAATCCACTCTGTAGGAGAGAACTGATTACTTCAAGCAGTCCTGACCTCCACATCACACTATGTCACATACTCATACACACCTCATGCAACAATTGAATGTAGTTTAAGCAACTGAAAATTTATATAGTAAGAGGAAACAAAATGCTTTATAGCAAGATATGTCTAAGGTCACAGAGAAGTTTAAGCCAACGGAACTACCTCTGTCATGCAAATCTTGAGTGTCCTGTGACAATGCTTATTGATCATGGGGAGAGGCTTCTAAGCATAAGGGGATTTGAGAACAGCAGAAACAAACGTGCAGGTCACTCCACCATCAATATTTGACTTGTGAATAGAAAAACCATTAATTAATGTATGACTGATATTCATTATTTTTCAGGTGAAGTGCTGTTATTTATTTGGATCTTGATTTATAATTTGAAACCATCTTCCCAGAAGAATACTAAATATTGTTCTTGACATATAAGCTGGATATTCTATTGCAGAAATATAGAAATATGAAATATTAGGTGTTTTTCTGCAGACTCAAAACTTTTTTTAAACAGTGAATTTTAAACAGAACATTAGTGTTTTCAAGTCTGCAGAAAGATGAAAGATTCACATGATTGAAGATTCGTTCAGCTTTCTGGTTTTGCAGATCATAACATCGTGCAAGAGAATGAATTCTGGTTATGTTTTAGATTAGGAAGGCCAAAGGTGTAAAGAGATTAAGGTAGTTAAACTATTATGTGAAACCTATATTGGGCTAGGTTGTCCATTAGTTATAAAAGCTACATACATACACAACAAACAAGGGCAGTATACAGAAAATATTTCCAGCCTCCGACTGGCACTGTGGCAGTCTATTTCAAATAGCTCAGCACCATGAGAACTGGAGGATTTGGAGCTATATGATCTATCAGAGTACCAAAGAATGATAGAACTCAGTGGTTAGAACTCTTTGAAACAACTCCAAGAACATGCTAATGCCATTTGAACAAACTGTTTTCTTTAAAAAAATAATTTATTACATTTTTCTATACATTTGGGGGCAGGGAGCATGCATGCCAAGGTATAATTGCAGAAGTCAGAGGATGACTTTTATGTATCAATTCTCTCTTCATGATGTGGGTCCCTGGGGTCAAACGGAGGCATTTAGTTGGAAGCAAGCGTCTCTAAGGCCTTGACACTTTTCAACAGTGGAAAGTTATGAAATGTTCTACTAAGGTTTAGCTAATGGGACTTGGAGAAATAGTCATTCATCTAGCTTAGCTAGCTTTCCTACAGAAAACAAGCCTATTAATATGCTCTATTAGTTTGATGGAAAGCACACAAATAGCATCAGCCCAAAGCATACATGTGGGAAGGTATTTGCCCTCCAGTAATTTACTTTCACTCCCTGGTCTGCAAATTAATAGTAAACAAAATGTGTCCAGAAAGAATGTCTAATTATTATAGTCCTTTTTTGCCAGACTCCAAATACTAATAAAGCATAATTAACAGGGATCTTTTAAATAGCAGCTACCTACTACCATTTTTGCGATCTAAACTAGATACATTTTATATCTTGGACTGCTCATTTAAATTCTTTCCTTCAGATAAAAAATATTTGTTAAAAACATTCTATACTTTAATTGTTAGACTTCTAACCTATACAAACCTATGCTCTTGTGTTTTATACTGGTTCATCTCTTAAACATAGGAGGTCTTCTATTTTTAATGGTGTTCATGACTTTCCTTCAGTAACTGTCATCTTGCTTAGTTTACCGAATGATTAGAGCATCTCCTGGGTAGAAGATGATTAGATCATTGTTTTGTCGCTAAGGGGTGTTGATAAATTGAACAAGTTAATGTATTCTGACTTGAAAATAAAAGGTGCATTAGAAGGGCCTGTCTGTTAGGATTTGAGTTTCCATGTCCACAAATGCCTCTGTAACATGATAGCGGCACCTTAGCAGTGACTATAGATAATACAAACGGACCTTAAATGCATCGGTTCGAAATGTTAAGAATTCAAATTAGCAGAGATGACTGGAGTGTTAAAGCCTTTGAACTTCAAGTAAAGAAAATGAAAAAGTCTAATTTTCAACCTCAGATTGTGATGACAAAGGTCAGCTCCGCAGGAAAGTTTGTTATCTCTCCTTCACTGTGATGTATTTAAGGGACACCCTCCGATTTTGATAAAGGTCACTGAAGTCACGCATGCCAAATCTCATTAGTCTGCCTTGGCTGATACAAAAATTACCTGCATCACTGTATGCTTAACACGAGATTGCTTGATTTCCTGGATAAATGAGTATCTTAAACTTCTACAGTTCTTGAAAAGCTTTGTTCCAGGAAATGGACTTTTGTAAAACGGTTGTATTATACGTTTAAAGATGAAACAATTTCTGTTCTGCCAACTTAAGCAGCCTGTCTTATTGCAACTGCAATAGACATACAACGGTGTATAACTAGAAGGCTAACAGCAGAGAGAAGTGTACGCACAGAGCGTAGCATTTCTCAAATTTTTATGAGGAATTCATTTTTCACTCTCGTTCACAAAGCTGACGGTTTGTGAATATAGTCATACTGTCGTAAGGGTAATTGGAACCAGCTGTTACACGTGGTGGTTTCTGAAAGCCTGTGTCTTGCCTTCTAGCTATACCGACTCTGTGCGGGCATTAATAAACGAAATTAAAGAATGTACAAGCTTGAGTGGCTGCCACATCCTTCTTCACAGGGCTTTAATTCAAACCAGACATGAAGGCACAACTTTTCCACTACCATTCATCTATGATGACACACATGTAAATGAAGTAATAATTTTTTTGTTCATTCTTTAGTGGATTTCAAATTTTTACCATCCTCCTTGCCCCATCTAAATGTGCCATTTTAATGTCATTGTACATGACCAGTTCAAAAATTTGTAAATACATATAATACTATCTAATTGCTCACTTTTCTTACCTTTCCTTAAATTATTATTTTTCAGCATAGCAGATAGCAAATCAGCACTTTACTTTAGACAAAACTAATTACATCAGAGAGGCTCGATAGCATTCTAATATTTAATATTAGCATTCTAATATCCAATATTTTGAAATTTCAACCTCATGGCAGTAAAATTGTAAGAGCTCAGGTGAGAATTCAGTGAGAATGGAGGTAGCCACTACTTTTAATCTTGCTGGATACCCACTGTGACATGAAATAATGTGTCCAACTATTTGTACCCACCCCCCCCAAATCTACATGAATGCGACCTTACATGGGAAGAAATATCTTGTGGGTGTGACTGAACAGGAGGTGAAATGGGGCTTGTTCTGAGCTGTCTAATAGGTACAGTGCAGTCACAAGAGAGACCGGGAGATGGGGAGAAGCCTGTGGCTAGGTTTGAAGATGGAGAAAACGGCCACAAACTAAGGGAAGTGGGCAGAAGTGGATTCTCCCCTCATGGCTCTACAGGAAACAGTTCTCTGTAGTTCAATAGGCTAATTGTAGGTTTGTGACTCTCCTCCTACCCCCTCTCCTCTCTTCCTCTCCTTTCTCTTCCCTTCCCTTTCCTCCCCAAATCCATGTTGTTCTAAGCCACTGAATATTCTGCACCATTTTAAAGTTTCCAGAATCCTTTAGCAATAACATTACTGTTTCTAACTGCTTCAGCTCGGTATAAGGCGGGGATTAATCAAAAAAGTATTTGTGTCCTTGAAAAACTGAATTCTTGTGATGGAAGGACAGACATGTGGACATCATTGAGAAAGGGTGGAGTAAAAGCTCTCAGTCCTCATTTTTGATATAAAAATTCCCAGTATGCTCTCATCTATCTATCTCTCTGTTTATCATCTATCTATCTCATCTCTGCACTTGGTTCCATACAAAGCATTGATGAGATAAACAATACCATGAAAACAAACATCTCTTGGGTCCAGGCCAAATAGTTTAAAGTAATATTCTCACTAAACTTAATTAGAATATCCTGGGGTAATACACCAGATAACCATGAGCTGGACATGTCTGGTACTGAGCCACATTGTACACTAGGTCAAAAAGAAGCTGTGAAAGCGTATCTACAGTAACAGCAATGGGTCTCAGAAGTGAGTTTCAAGAAGCTTCTTCTGGCTGACAGTGATTTTTACAGTCCACAAATGTGTCTAGGTTTCCATTGGAATGTTTTCCTAGACCTTCAGTGAGTTACCACATTAACATGGTGATTACTAAGATCACTAAGGACATACAACAGCTTGTGCATACCTGCTATGCATGTCACTGCACAGCATGTAAAGGCCAGGAAGGCACCTCAGTGGGTAAAACTTCTTTCTGAACAGCCTGATAACTTGGCGTAAGCCCCCAGAAGCCAAGTAAGGACCTGATTGTGGTGGCTTACACCGCTAATCCTAGCACTCCAATGACATGATGGTAGGCTAAGAAAGGAGAACAAGACAGAAACTTGAACATGCCACTGGCAGTTCACTTTTATTCCTGTTGCTGTGATAAAACAACCGGACAGAAACTTCGAAGAGAGCGGTGGTTTGAATAAGAATGGTTCCTATAGGGTTATATAGTTCTACTTCTTTTTGGTAGACTGTTTAGAAAAGATGATAATGTGTGGCCTTGTTGAAGGAGGTGTGTCACTGAGGGTGGGCTTTGAGGTTTCAAAAGCTCATGCTAGAATCAATTTTTCTTGTTGTCTGCCTTTATCTTGAGGATGATATGTAAACTTTCAGCTACTGCTCTGGTCCCATGCCTGTCTGCTTACTACCATGCTTCCAACCATGATACCATAAGCAAACCCCCAATTAAATGCTTTTCTTCTACAAATTGCCTTGGTCATGTTGTCTCTTCATGGCAATAGAACAGTAGCTAAGACAAAGAGAAGCAGTTTATCTGACTTATAATACTAATGAGTCCTGGCCTTAAGCTGGATGTTGGGACTAATGAGTCCTGGCCTTCAGCTGCTTTTCCCTCCTAGAACCTTCTAATATAAGTTACTAGAAGCTGTGCCTAGTTAGAGGATCAGGGGATGGGATTATCACCTGTTGACCATTGGCTGCAGTGTATTTAAGTCTACATGGTGTTAATAAAGTGGGGCTTTGGTGTCAGTGTTAAAAGGTCTGTGTGTCAGTCTGTCTCTGCGCCTGTCTGTATTCTCAACCTCCAGCCCTTGCCCAAAGCTGGTGAACTGGGTTCTAGCACACAGAGCACAGACACCGGGGTGTGGTGCATGGCAGATTAACCCTCTGAAACCATAAGCACACCCCTAATTAAATGCTTTTATTCTACAAATTGCCTTGGTCATGTTGTCTCTTCATGGCAATAGAACAGTTACTAAGACAAAGAGAAGCAGTTTATCTGACTTATAATACTTAGTTACAGTCCATACTCACCAGGAAGTCAAGACAGGAACCCCTAACAGCTAGGCACATGATATTCAAGAACATGAGTGTGTGCGAGCATGCTTGTATTTACTCATCCCTTATCTACAACTGATACCCAGGACCCAAATCCAGGAATTGGTGGCACCACAGTGGACTGGGTCTTCCCACATCAATTAACCTGTAATTAGTATAATCCTCCCCCATCAACATTCTCATAAAACAACATGGTCTAGCACTTCTTCATTGAGACTCTTTCCAAGTGACTTCAGGTTATGCCAAGCTAATAATAAACACAGAAATAACAGAGACTCTGCCTCCAAAACAAGGATTATGTAGACAAACTAAAGGTCCTTGACTTCCACACTTATGCTCTAGAGGCCGCATGCCTCCCACTCCTCACAGTAGACACCTACATCTTTAAAAAATTGACTTTTCAGGTCTATCAGACTTTTTTTCAGAAAGTAAAGGGAAGGATCCATATTGACTGGATCACTTGTATATGGAGAACAAAGTCATAATTTCTTCTTCAACAGATGAATTATTAAGAAATCAAAAGATTGAAGATGATACCTACAAATTAAAGAATGGTGCTACAAAAATGTAGACCCACATTGAAGTCAATTACTATCTTATTAGATGCAGCCTGGTCTACAAGAGCTAGTTCCAGGACAGGCTCCAAAACCACAGAGAAACCCTGTCTCGAAAAAAAAAAAAAAAAAGTAGATAAAAGAAAAAGAAATTGATGGGCACCATGTGGAAGATCACATTGAGATTGTGGTCTTCTCGGCACGTGGAACTTTTTAGCCATCTTACCCTCCCAGAGAAGCCAGGGCACTCTTAAGCTGGTACGGTGCAAGTTCAGAATCAAGAAGTGAAATGGGTCAGCCACAGGTCCTTTTCTTATCAGGAAGAAGTGGGAGAAGTCACTTGCTCACGGCAAGATTGCTGATGGTGAAAGGAGAGTGGTGACAGTTTCTACGAGTCACTTAGAGTCACCGACTGCATTACAGGGAATGGAGGCAGACATGAGAAAGCCTGCTACCTGGAAGCTCATGGCTCTTGCTAATCAACCAGGAATGTTCCCTACTGTAATTCTGGAGTGGTGCTGGACACACTTTGAAGTCACTTACTGCAGAGTTGGCTGACTTCAGGACTTATCTATAGATGCAAAAGAAGAAGAAGAAGAAGAAGAAGAAGAAGAAGAAGAAGAAGAAGAAGAAGAAGAAGAAGAAGAAGAAGAAGAAGAAGAAGAAGAAGAAGGAGAAGAAGAAGAAGAAGAAGAAGAAGAAGGTTCTGTTGTTTATTATTTCTGAAGTCTGCTGGAAATTTATTCAGGATATAAGCTTCCTCAGAGCTAAAAGATTGTATTTATGCCCTGCTTGCATCAGACAATTTATAAGACTAAATAGAAAAATCATTCTTGGAAATAGAGTCATAATATTTTGCTGTAGCTATCACTTAAGTAAAGCGAAACATATTAAAGAAACTCATAAAGAAACTTATCATACAGCAGACCTTGAAAATGAACTCCCAAGCTTTCCAACTACTTGGAGATGAGAATAGTTTTGCAGAGTGGCACATGGGCTCAATGTTAATCTGTCACAATACAAGAATCTGGAATTTAATACAATTCATCATCCTACTCCTGTGTAGAGTACTCCATCAAGGAACTAGAGGGAGATCAAGAGACTAGACTCCTAGAGCCAAAATGCTGGGACTATGTTTGGTTCAAGGACCTTTCCAACCTAGCACAAAATATTTAATCTTTCTGTGCCTCAATTTTACCATCTGGAAAGAGAAGATGAACACAGAGTTAACTCATGTTTATTGAAAAAAAATGAAAATAAGCTATGATTTACAAATACATAAATATTGGTTAAAAATAACAATACAAGAAAATTGAGGTTAATATTAAAAAGACATAATTAGTGAATACCTCTGCTTTATGGGTATTTAAATCTTTGTTTGAAAATTCATAATTTTGGAGAGTTAGAGAGATAACATACTCTTGGTAGTTCAATATAAGAGTTTCTAACACTTATTGGACTAGAGACTGACCTAAAAATAGTTATATGAAAGTGTAAACTATTAAGGAAACAGACTTGTCAATATGCCATTATTAAACATTTTTGCTAAACTGTAAAAGCTTTACAAGTTAATATACTGAAGCCCCATGCAATTTAAGACTAGGATAACATTCTATAATTGATCTTACTATTGCTCCATTGTGCTTAGGGGTATTCTACAAAATTCCCCTCAGTTCCAAACAAGAACTCCTCATGATTTTTGGTAAAATAGTCCTTCCTCTTGTTATCTTGCTGGCCTCTATTTGTTTAAAGTATGGCATGCATTCTACCTCCTTCTCTGCAGCTCAGACCCATATACCCATCTCCTAAAGGCACATTACTGCTCTATTTTTAATAGGCCTATGGTAATTTTGTTTTCAGTTATCCATATACTGACTTGAGCTCTTACTTGGAAATGCAATGTTTTTGATTCAGAAACATGAGTATGTGATCTACATATACTTTGGACAGACCATAGGGTTTGCAGAGAGACATAGAACATCAACAACACACACTTACACACACTTGAAGGATCAAAATCAACACAACTCATATTACCCAGTGCAAAGTGTGTGCCTTGTTTCAGCTCTGCCTTCCACTCTGTCTAGAACTATTGAAACTTGAATGCATTGCCCATACCATGCAGCATGGTGAGCATTATTTATTCCTCTGATAGCATATAATAGACCCGGTGGCAGCAAATGGAAACAGTAAGTAATTATTTCAGACTTCTACAGAAAGAGAACAACAGATATTTGTACATGCGGTAAGAAAGATTCACTGTAGAAGACCAAGCATGAAGTTTGGACTCTAGCTCGAGTTTTAATACTGGCTGCATTGCTAAATAGCTGTGCAATTATGAACAGAACTGTTTAAACATTCCTGGACCTTATTTTTTATGCATGCAAAAGCTTTGTTCCACAGGATTTTGCTTTAAATAATAGATTTGGTCACAGCAACAGAAATGCTTTTGGACTGTATAAAGTTAGGAGTTTTACAATTATTTTATATTAAAATACAGATATCCTTTGGAATTTGGGTTTCCAAAATCCATAAATATGGGAATCTCTCTAATATACAGTAGCTCTAAGGCGGGCGTGGGGAACATGCCTGAATCTTAACATTGGTAGGTAGGCAGGGTACGTATCCAACCTGGGCTATATATGATCATGTCTCAAAACAAAAACAAATAAACAAGCAAACAAAAAACCCCTACCTACTCCAGACCACTAACACAGAATACCCAATATATATATACATATATAAGTGTATATTAAGAGTTGTTGTGAATTAACAATAAGAAAATAGGTCTTTCTGTGTTCAGTAAATACAATTTTACTCCAATATTTTTAGCCAAATTAGTTGAATCTCCTGGCCCTGGAGATACAGACAGTGGTTAACTGTCATGTGGGTACTGCAAACCAAGCCTGGGTCATGCTGGTAATCATGTCTGCGTCTATGACTTAAAATTTACAAAGGCTGCTGTTCCTGCAGCTTCAGGAAGAAAAAAACCTCAGTATAGGCGCATGCTCTAGCATAAATGCAGCTTATGAGGAGTGAAAAGGGTGAAATCACACTGATTTAGGATCACACTCAACTATTTTAAAGGGGAAGGGTCCAAATCGAAGTTAAGTGACTTCTAAGTGGAGTTGTGAAGAGTTAGAAGCTGATGATAAGACAGTGTCTTAGAGCAGTGTCTGCTGAGCTCCTGGGGAAGGAAATGTCTTCACACACTCAGAGCGAGAACTCTGATTAGAGCTGGGTCCTGAGAGTCAGGGGCTTGCTGTCTCCTTATCCATAAGGGGAAAGCTCATCAGGCAAAGCTTTGCCACCGACAGGGACGAGTTTGAGCTTCATCTGAAGGACAAAAGTAGTAGAGACTAATAAACACAACGGAAATTGACAGATTTATTCTTCTATATGAAATAGTGGGGGTTTTTTTTGCTTTGTTTTGTCAAAAGAGTTGTATAAGAGGGCCATTATATGATCTGAAGACTGATTTGCCTAGGCAACAGGTGATGCTCTATTGGACCAGTGTGGTAACACCGAAGTAGCCTCTGCACACAATGCGTTTTCCTTTAAAATATGGAAATGGTGGAGTGGGAAGTTGAATGGGAGGTTGTTTATAAGCCTTGACTTACTTTGGGGTAAAGAAGAGAAAAGAGTATTTTTATTAATGTGTTTGCCTCCAGCACAAATGCATTCATAGGAAACAATCTCTCTGTATCAACTGGTCCTAAAAAATACCTCATCGCAGAACCTTCAATTCCTTTGCAGAAGCTGTACTCTACCCTTATCAAAAATCATTTTTGCATATACTTTCTGTGCTTTCCAGATGCCAGTACCCTGATGGAAGTTCTCACACTATCCTCATCTTCTCTCTCCCAGCATCGCTATCTCTATTTTTTGAACTAGGGAATAAAGAGAAGAAAAAAAACCCAACTTCTCCAAGGTGATGTTATTCATTATATTCAGAATCTAAATCTAGTTTTCCTGATACCAGATTTCATGACTGTCAGTTCCACCATCCTGTGTTGTTTTAGGTCCTTTTCTACTTTCCTCTTTCCTTTCTTCTATCCATCCTTAGTGTTCATCAATTCACCATTTCGTCATTTCTTTCGTTACCTTCTGTCCTCCTTGCTCTTATCTCTCCTCATTGCTTGTAATCTTTCATTCTAAAAAAGCAGTATTGGTTTATTCTTATTTTAGTGTTTTACATGGGCTTGTCATTTTGTTTGTAAAATTGCTTTCTGTGTTTTAGAGGTGATGGCTTAACTTCCTTTTCCCATTTTTGAAACTCTAAAGCATAGGGTGGATAGATAAACTGATAACATACACAAAAGCATTTTTATGTTCACGACTGTATCCCCAACCTCCGATTTTCTGGAGAGGCTGGCCAGGCTCTCTGAGCACTGTGATAGAAATTTGTATGGACTTGCTACCTATCAGTCAGTACACATACTACTTCTCATTGCCAAATATTTACATTCTGCTCTTCAAATATTTAATAGTCTGGAACGGAAGACATCCCTAAATGTGTTTTTCTACAATAATTTGATCAAGATAATTTTATCCGTGAATTATGATGGCATAAATCAAGTAGATAAAGAGACAATCTATGCAGAGACCAAGAGAATTTTCTTAATTTAGTGGGGAATTCCCTGAACAACAAGTTTATTGGAAGGGGAAAGATGTTGGACCAGTCTGTATCACAGTCCCTCATGCATGGTGATGCTGACATTTTGAGTCTGATAATCCTTTGACACTGGGGTGGTCTAGGTGAGAATGTTTAGTAATATCCTTGGGCTATACCAAGGAGCACTGCATCTTTCCTTAGCCCATTTATGACAACCAATATCTTCTCTGTTGCTGACTCATTGAATGATAAGTTGCAGTCATGTCTGGTTGAGACACAAGGCTCTACTCATAGAAGACATTCTGCTACATGGAGTTGGGGCATTCCGGAATGTTCTCAGTTTGCTAACTACTGGTTTATGATAAAAAAAAAAATGCCTGACAACATCCCAAAGTTTAAGAAAATCTATGCTGATGATCAGAAAAGAAAACTAAAACTTTTATGTGGTTCTCAATTTGAATATGCAGATTTAGTTGACTTACAAAACATCTGAGAACACAATACTTTTCCACATCTCCTGGGACACTATTCATTTGACCTTCTCTGGTATTAATAAACAGATCACTAGAAAATGTGCAAGAATTCATGGTATTTTATTTTCATGACTTATGAAAGAACATTATAAAAATGCAAGATGCTTTGAAGAAAAAAATTAAAGTGAGTTAAATATACATGAAAGATACTTATATCAGCCAAAGGCATTCCCTAGTGGGGACGAGCTGGTATAGTGTCACTATACTTCATCAACCTGAACCTTCTTCCTTGGCAACAGCTATAGAACAAAGCAGAACACCAGGAGCATGTCTTCCTAGAGTGTATAGTGCATACATTATCCATGGAAGTCAAAACTAGTTTTGAGTACTGAAAAAGCCATGGACATTGCAGTGTTCCCTGAAGGAAAACAGCAATGTGGCAACAGCATAGCTGTAGAGAGAGGACAATCAGGAAATAAAGATTTAGAGAGATGAGCCAATTGAGGAAACTCCACTCATACTCTCTCAGAATAACAGAACCACATAAGTGGCACAATAGTCATCAATCATATTAATGGAAAAAGACTATTTCTGCAGCAAATTCTAATGACAGATGACCAGATGCCTCCTCACACCTCATATATACACTAGAACCCTCCAGATGCTTGTCATCAATTTTGAGACAAAAGGAGCTTGGAGAGTAAGATTGTCTGTTTCCCTCACAAGCACAGAGGCTCTAGCTGGATAGCAAATATGTGTTGTCATGGGCTTCTCCCAGTGTTGGGGTAAGAGATCTAGGAAAGCCACCATGAAAACAGTATAACAGAATATCAGCTTCAAAACATGGGGGAAGTCCAGGGCAATGAAAACTATGAGGATGGAGAAATGATAATACCTGAGGAGACTTGAATAAATGTCTATTTGCCTCATCTAGGGCACTGATGATGGACCGAAGAAAGGATCCTACCTTCATAGTGAGCCAATGAGATTATTGTGGGTACTCACAGGAACATGGACGACACAATGACATCTGCATCACCCAAAGTACACACTGTCACGGGTCACAAGTCACAGAATCTTCATCACTCGCATTCACCTCATGCCTTCCAGACATCTCCACTAAGATATTCTTCCAGTCACTAGCAACTGCTTACTGCTTATCTAAAATGTTGGAAAGAGGCTCAGGCGTCTTGTAAGATTCATATGTTTCCTGATCTTTGTGAGTTTCCCCCATGCTCCAAGTGGGGATATTTCAATTCATAAGAAATAACTAATGCACAGACATTATTGAAAAGTAAAAATGGGTGAGATTTTAATAGATATTGAGAGATAATATGCCAATGAAAACAGAGAAGACATTGAGATTTGAACCATAGTTAGATTTCCTAGATGAAACCAGGCTACCTACTGATTCTGAAGAGGCAGTGGCATTGAAGGAGCTAATGAGATCAACTCATATGAAACACATGTCTATGAGAAGATGACGTCACCCAAGATAAAGTTTTAATCTCCCAACCAGAAACCCCATTCTTAGCAGTTGGTTGGATTCAGGTTTGGTAAAGAATATTTTTATTCACTATGTAGACTGGTGGATGCTTTGCCAAGTGCAATAAGCAATATTGTTTGCTGGCTGTGCTGCTTGAAAAATACTCTAAAAAAAATCTCTGTGCAGGAAATCAAACCAAGAGCTTTATCTATATCAAGTAAGCATTTTAAACACAGAATTGTCCCCTGTACTCAGCCTTATTTTGGGAGTACTTAAAAAATCGTGATATTGTTTTAAAGTACAGCAATAATTTTGTTCACATTTAAAAACCATAGGGTATATATCATAATGGTCCAGATGCCTAAAACCCAATAGCTCAGCTTTGGCTGAGTATGAAATATTCATAACCTCCTGAGGATGGGTACATGGTTTCCAGCTCACTACAATCCTCCTTACTCTCTGGGGTCTTCCCCTCTACTATCTGACTGGTCCCTGATGTTCTAAAGAAGTACATCCTTACAGAAATTAAACTGCCTAAAGTGTCATAGAACACAGCGTGGATCTACAGACTCAACAATGTGGAACACAACATGCAAATGGGGTTTATCGTGAGCTCTTCATTTGAATCTCACCCCACAAAAGCAATACTTGGAAGAATATTAGTTACTAACACAAGTGAGTACTAGTTAAAACTGACAGACTAAGACTCAAAAGTAAAAGAACTAAAAAAAAGCATTAAAAGAAAAAAAAATGAAGCCTGGTCTACAAGAGCTAGTTTCAGGACAGGCTCCAAAGCCACAGAGAAACCAAAACAAAACAACAACAACAAAAAAAAAAACCTGAAACACTAATGGGAGAGTCAAGGCTAAGTTGAATTTTTAGTTCTTTCCCAATTTTGATTAAATTGAATTACTTCTGGATTTAGAAGCTAATTTCCAAAATAATTATTATTAAGAGTTATGTATGGTTCAAGTTGCAATCATCAAATTATGATGCCAGTTGCTTCTTTGGAAGTTTTTTTTTGTTTTTTGTTTTTTTGTTTTTTCTGATAACCAATTTTGCCACATTCATACTCATTTTCTTATTTCTTCGCACAGGATGATTTCCTCCATTACTGAAGATAAAATGTGCTAAAAGGCAAGTTCATGTTATCACTGAGAGTTCAATGTGGCAACATTCTCCTGTTTTTGAAAAGCTCTCGCTGCTTTGCACCCAGCGTGACCCAACAGCTGAAGTCCTTCTGCGCTCACTCCCAAATCTGTTTGCCTTTGGCTTAGGTTCCCAGCTCTTTGGAGTGCTGGTAATTATACTTGTCTGGGAGGCTTAGGAGCTGTAAAAAATCTAGACCTCCTCACATTTCAGAACAAGGAGATAAGGCTCGGATTCCAATTTGGAACTGCACAGATTCAAATGGTGCGTGTGAGCCCAGAGTCAGCTACAGTGGACTGCCAGCTTGAACCGCTTCTCCAGAGCTATGCACCATATGGTTGGCTGCAAATTGAACCCCAAACAGGCCAAGATATTTCACAGAACTCAAACGGACTTCTGTGAACATATGTACTTGGCACCCAGAAGGTGAAATATTGGTAGTTAGGACTTCACAATTCCGATCGTAATATAGCTAGAATATTCCTCTTCTTGAAATACCTTGTCATTTTTTACACTGTAGCTCACTGGTAGAGTGCTTGCCTACTACATGTGAGGACCTAAGACTGATTCACAGAACAATGAAAGAAGAAAAGAGGAAGGAAGCAAAACACAAAAACACCTTCCTTAACTGTCTCACAAATTAAATTAAATTAAGGATCACAAAATGTCATCATAATATGGTTTATTTTAAATGGAAAGAAAAGTAAAAGTTATTAAACTTTTCTAATTCAATTTGTTTTAAGATATATAGATAAAAAGCCACGTGAGAAACATTTAAATCACAGGAAATGAGCTGAGGCTGAAATAGCTAAAGGCACAGGTAATTATTTAGTTCGATCAGAAAAAGCTAATGATTACCTGCCAATAGCGTATCGATAGCAGTTATGAACTTAGTTCTGATTCTGAGCACGTGGGACACATACAACCCAGTTTTCACTAGACTGATGTAAATTCAAACCTATGGTGTGCTTTATGACCATTATCACTGTTTAGATGTGTTTTTCTGTTCAAGGATTAATGTCTTGAAGGCTCAATCTTCTTGAAGCAGTGTTAAGAGAGATGCTTAAGATGTGGGGCTTAATGAGAGGTACTTACATCATAGAGACCCTTCACCCATGGGAGGCACTGATACCATTTTCAGGTAACCCTCATTAGTTCTCACAAGAGAGTAATTATTCAAAAATAAGAATGGCCCCTACCCTCTCCTTGACCTCCTCTCTATACACATGGTCATTCTGTTAATCAAGAACTAATATTATGGTGGGTGTGTCATGAGGTCTTCATCAGATTCTAAATAAATGGGCATCTCTTGCCTTGTGTTACCTAACCACCATGACTGCAGGAAACGCACCTCTACTCTTTATGAAGTATTTGTAGTATCAAGTTACAGCGGTCCAAATGGACTGAGAGGGCAGATAATCCATTTGTTGATGCTTCAATTATATTTTATAGCATTTAAATGTATTGTTTGGCACTGACATAGTAACATGGCAGCCTTAGGTAGTGACTTTATGGTCAGTATTAATTATGTCTGTCTTTTTTTTTTAAAGCTCTCTCATGAGAGACAAAGTTACTTTGTAAAAATGGTACATACATTAAAAACTTAAAAGTCAGCAGAAAATATTGGCACTAAAAAAGAACAACAACAGTAATAAAAAAATAGCAGCTTCCATTTATTGACTAAACCCTGAAGACACTGCTTTTCTGATTATTCTCCAACTCCTACTAGAAATCAAGCTTTTCCATACATCTTGAAGATGTCAATGTCGATTCCTCAAAAAAAGCTGTTACATTTGCCATTACCAAAATGGGGAGCAAGGGGAAATATTTGTTTCCCAGTGACCACAGAAATAAGAAATAAATAATCATAAGGAGTGGTTAATTATAGTCATACACTAAAGACTTTTACATTTGTACTCAAAGTCACATCAGGATTCCCAGGAAAAAGGGGGACATGAAAGTCATGGAGCAGACAAAAACATGTTTTAAAAACTGGTTTGAGTCACAGGATTGAACTTCAGCCTGGAAGCTCAGAGGATAATTTGTTTAGTTTTAGCACTTAATGAGATAAAAGTTGATAATTTTGAAATGTGCCTGCCATGGAAAATAGCAATTGGAGAATGGATGTAAATGTATGAAAACAAACTAAGCCAGAGTGCGCATCTCAGCTTGACAGGAGCTGGTGTGGGGCCAGGGCTTCTTTTCCCCTTACATTCTTGGATATCTACCAAAGATGAAAAACTAACACCCATGGCTGTGACCTGCTCCACTTCCAGAGGACAAGGCAGCTTAAAACAGCAGGAATCACTCACTCCACATTCTTCTCTGAGAGCAGCAGAGCCTGGGCTTCTGGCTGCACTGTTTGCAGTGCTCCCCGCTGATGCTCTGCAGCACAAGCCTTTGACAATATAAATTATCAAGGCTGTCTACCATCTCCCCCATGCACACACTCAAATGGCTTCAGATAACAGCCTTACTGGAACTTAAGCTTTTAAAACTTACACAGAGAAGACATCTGTTTCTACATCAATAAAAACAAAACACCACCACCCCTGCCACCACAAACAACAAAAAGCAGAGCATAAGTAACCCTGTTTGAAAAGCCAAACAAATACCCACTAGGAGGACACAGCTGTACAGTGGGGAAGTCTGAATACAAATTCCAATCTTGTCCTTTGCCACCGTCTTTCTGTAAAATAGTTGGAAAAAGTATCATCCCACAAGACATGGGGTTTCATTTTACGTTTTTGAAAGGAGAACTGAATGAAAATCGAATTAAAAGAGCAAATTGTCATGTTGCTAAGTGGGAATAATTATGAAATGGAAAGGGTTTTCTTAGGAAATAAGTGAAAGAAAGAGAGAGGGGAGAGTGAACTGTATGGCATTTCCAGGATATCTAGCAAACACAGTTCTAACAGGGGGTGTGAGAAAGAAGGAGTGATCAAAAACAGTGTGTGGGAAGAAAATAAACAGAGTCTGGAAGATCTGGGAAATCAAGTGTGCTTTCCTTCACAGACACTCAAATATCTCCCAGAAGATAAATGGAAAAATATATTAAAAATAACAGCTAATTCCCAAGTAAAATGGAACAGCTGGGGGTAAAAAGGATCAATGGTGTTCCCAGTCAGTGACATGGGAAATTTTTGACAATTCAGATTACAATCAAAGAATACAGTAAGAATAATAGAAAGAAATCTTTGCTACGGTGAATTTTGTATTAACTGAGAAAAAACTGAAATAAAATTTCCTAATAAAAATTAAGAAGGATAAATTTTATGGAGAAATTTTTAAGAGAAACTGTTCAAAGCATCTTTCAAAGCATCGTATGTAGAGTATCATACTTCGGCATCAGAATGTGCTTTAATTTAGATATAAATGCAATCTTTAAGTATCACAAAATTCAAAAATTAAAAGATAAACATGGAAAATAGGAAGTAGGTAAGAAATTAAGAAAAGGAGATCAAAGGGAGGTAGTTAGAAACTTTAATTTTTTAATATCCTATGATTTAATATATATTTGCTCAGTGAAGACACGACTTTGGCTTGGCAAGTCTGATAATAACATAATTTTTCATTATAGTTTCCTTTTATGGTTCCTAATATTTTAAAAGTATGAAATATTTAATAATAAGAGAGGAAATGATTGTGGATGAAGTAGAAACTTGGTAGAAAACTGTGAAAGATGCAAGAAAACAAGGAACTTTTCTGAACATGTTTATGGAAGCTAACGGAAGGACAGATGAATTCAAGAAATGGAATCATTAATATTATGAGATACAGAATCAGATACTTAGATCATTATGTACATTGTTGCACACATATATGAGCAATCTCAAATAACCTGTAGATGAAAATGGTTTATGGAGAAATGTTTTAATGTATTAATGGGATAATTGCTAAGTTTCAAGAGAAGGCAGAATGAATATGAGTTGAGGAGTGAAAGAATATCCCAGCCTTATAAACAAACCATGAAGACAAAGGAGATTAGAGATTAGCTGCTGAGACTTGAGTAGGTATGTATTTGTTAAAAGGTCCTTGAGATTTCATAATTACTGATGAGATGAAACCACCACAAAACACAAGGTTGAGTAAGGTTTTCAAGTGCGATAAAGAGTAAAGGTCAATAATACATTTTGAGTTTTAATAAAAGACTAGAGACTCTTCTTCCATTCTACCTAGACTGAGAAAGGTAGCTATCGATGCGAACTGCACAGCACAAAACCTGTGAGGCTTCCAAATTCAGGACCCATCGTGGCTTAAGGGACTTCCAATGACTGGTAACAGTAAAAGAGTAGTTTTGAGGCGAATGATGACAATTTTTAATATCTAGTGGGGAGGACTGGAGATGAGATAAAATGTTTGGCTTATTGAAAAAGCAATAATCTGCTGGCAGCTCTGAAGATCACTTGAGCACCACAATTTGATGACTGCCCAACCCTGTGCTTCTGTAGGTCCCTCGCCAGGTCATCACATTGGGAGCTAGAGGTTCAGCCTGTGGATTTAAGAAAGACGGTTTCCAGGAGGGACAGTCTCATGATTCTGTAACAGAAACTTGTCCTAAAGGTCTGGGGTCTACAACTGTAGAAAAAATGACATTACAGGAGAATTGAAGTGTCCAAGGATAAAAGCATTTTTTTCAAAGTCCAGAATAATTGGTGTTAGCATTCAATTGGTCTTAATAAATCAGAATTGTTCTTAAAATTTTGTTTTTCTTAACATTTATTAAGTGTGTGTGTGTGTGTGTATGTGTGTACTGTATGGTGCAGTTATGGAAGCCAGAGGACAATTTGCAGGAGTCATTTCTCTCTTTCCACCATGCCATGTGGGTTCTAGAGAATAAATGCAGATTATCAGGCAGGGCAATAAATATTTTTACCCTTTGAGCCATCTTTCACTCCCCCCCCCCAAAAAAAATAACCTCTTTAACTTTCCTCTTTGGTATACAAAATCTACACACTTAACATTAAGAATTAAAAGTTTATATCCAATTGTCTTCTGCAGGCAATTAGAAGTTGTTTGCAATATGAGTCACCAGCTGAGAATAACGGAAGGAGCTGGAGGTTTCTAATAGGAAGACTTTGGAAAATAAATAAGGCAACCAGGAAGGGAGAACCACAGGGACTCCTGTCCCCAGGCACACTGATATCAAAATGGAGATCTCAAAGTCTGTATCTGTCTCCCTCTCGGCTATCACCAAATGGAGCATCTATTGAAAACAAGAGTGCAGAAAGAAGTGCAAAGCTCTGACAGAAAAGTTAACAGGCTAAGCCCAAGCTGTACATCTTGTCTTCTAAGGGAGATGACATCTGGTACACAAGTTCCCAAGTTCAGTGATAAAGAAGGAGTAATGATTCCGAGCACAAATAAGAGCTCAGAGCAAGCCAGAGTCAAATAAGCTATGCTGACCGAGCTTTTGTGAAGAATTTCACTGAAAGTGAGGGAGTAGAGAAGGGAAAATAGAGAGAAAGACAGGGACAGAAAGTGTAGGGACATGGAAAATTTTAAGAAACGTTGCTTGATCCAGAGCTGGTTAAGGCACTGGGTTTAAGTAACTTAGCATCA
Organism: Chionomys nivalis; assembly: GCF_950005125.1. Lineage (NCBI taxonomy): Eukaryota > Metazoa > Chordata > Mammalia > Rodentia > Cricetidae > Chionomys > Chionomys nivalis. The sequence goes on along the minus strand of NC_080109.1, from coordinate 26,222,104 downwards.
AGACTTAGCTGAAAGCAGGATCCTTTGCAAAAGTGCTAACCAACTGTCCCCAGCAGCTAGCCCCCTGTTGACACCCAGCTTTGTGGTCTAGACAAGAGTGGAAATAACTGCTTGGGGAGACAGTGGGGGTGGGGGGCATGCATAGAAGCAGAAGTAGCTGCTTAAAGTAAGAAGAGCCTTTGCAGAAGTAGTCCTACCATGTACTCAGCAAAACTACTCCCCTTGACCCTAAGTAAACCTGGTTTGTGGGTTTTGCCTATATCAACCCCAAATGAGGAATGGGATCTCTCCCCATTTGGTGGCTTTGAGAACCCAGCTAGCTGGACTATGTGTGTGTGCACTGAATAAACCTTGCTTTTTCACATTCTGGACTTGGCTGGATTCTGGTGATGTCTCTCTGGGGGTTTCAACTTGAGAGAGAGAGAGAGAGAGAGAGAGAGAGAGAGAGAGACAGAGACAGAGACAGAGACAGAGAGAGAGCTGCTTGCCTCTTCAGAAAAACATCAGGGAAGAGCGGGCAGGAATAGGAGTAACTTGTAAAGAAATCTTTTGCGCCTCCATACTGACTATGTAGTGACATAGCAGCCATAGGCCTGACTGTATCGTGCCAAGTGACAAGGGCCAGCATAATGCCTGAATCCGAACGTAAGGACCCTTGTGAATGTCATCAGTTCTCAGGTGAAACAGTTAAATCATGTATGGCTTAGGCATAAACTACTTAGAGAGCTAGTGTCTGGAGGAACTGTAATTGTTACGTATGTATGTGGAAAGACCATTGACCACCAAGAGCCCTCTACATTCACACAGCACTAACATGGGAGTGATTTTTAAACTTTCATCTCACAATTTACCTGTTACTGCTCTATTTCACAAAAATCCCACTTGTCCATTAGTCCTCTCAAGAACTCATACTTAATTTATCACAACCACATTTATGTTGCTGCTAGGTATCCAAAACACGAAAGCTACATTATCAAAAACATGACAAAATGCCTTAAATAATTTATCAAACTTTTGCTCAATGAATACTCAGGGCTGACATATTTTTTGATAGATTTCTAAACACATTTTTGTGTAAGTGCATTCAGTAACTGCGGGTAATCTTCTTTACAGATATGAGTCTTCTATCTTTGACCAGTTGTATACTATAACAACTTTATCTCAATTGTCTTTAAACATGATTTTCAAAAAAAAAAAAATGCAGTCAGCCAAAGGTGAGACAGTTCAGTTATTCTAATAAAAATTCAAATGCTATTTTGATTATTTTTAGAATTACAATGAGATTTATACAAAGATGAATTCACACTCTTGGGAGACATAATTCCTAATTCTATCACTATAATCCTATAGTCATAAAGTAACTGTGTGTTTTTGCTTGCACAAATTCTTCTCTGATAGCTTTAATTTTCCCATTATAACTATGTCATTAAATGAACACAAAATACATACATAAAAAATCATTCTAGAAACATGGAATTGATGTAAATATTGCTTAGGAAAATCATTTCAGAAAGTTTAAAAGAGTAATATGAACAATAAAGCAGTCTTGATAAGTTATGTGAAAATCTGTTTATATTTAATCTACATAAACTTCTGCAACATAGGCAATGTTTCTATACTAATTTAAGAAATGTGACTCTAGAGAAAGTAAAGGAAGTAATTTAAGGATTAAAATTCTGGTGGGGGAAAGGGTGTGAGTCTTCCTGTGGAGCTTAGCAGCCCTGGGGAAATACAAACACATAGCAGCTGTGTCCACCTGCACAAGACCGGCACACACACACATATGCACATACACACACATACAGGCACACACATCCATACATGCTCACACACACGCACACACCCTAGCACACATACATACAAACACATAGCAGCTGTGTCCACCTGCACAAGACCGGCACACACACACATATGCACATACACATGCACACACATACAGGCACACACATCCATACATGCTCACACACATGCACACACCCTAGCACACATACATACAAACACATAGCAGCTGTGTCCACCTGCACAAGACCAGCACACACACACATATGCACATACACATGCACACACATACACGCACACACATCCATACATGCTCACACACACGCACACACCCTAGCACACATACATACAAACACATATGCAGGGCATGAGACTAACAGGTGGACTAAAGAGAGGAAGAGGCTTAGGAGAGATGGAAGGAAGATAAAAGGAGGCACTGACAGTTGATAGGATAACAATAGATTATATTTCAGGGAGCAGAACATTAAAATGTAATTTTAAAAAAAAAGATCATAAGAAATTAGGTAAGTTCACATAGCTATTTGGCTTGAGCATGACGAGCAACTACATTGGATCTTGAAAAGCAACAAAATAAGAAGACAATGGTACAAGATTAGACATTCCTATCCCATGCTTGTTGGGGAAACTTTCGCTAGGCTATTCCAGCCTCCCATACCTGAACATATTCAGACAGCCCAGGTTAAAGAAATCCTCACATAGCCCTGGCCATCTCAATTCAGAAAGTAATCCAGATGGTTCCATGACTGTCCCCACAGCTGTCTTTGTACATTTGAATTTGAAAAATCCAGGGATATCATGTAACTGTACATTTGTAACTCATAGCCAATCATACATTTGTATAATTGTATAGCCAACTATACATTTGTAACTCATAGCCAATTCAAAAACCTCCCATTATCACCAGTCTTCACATTGGATTAAGTGTTTAATTGGAGACAATTTTCTTTATAAAACAAAAAAATGATTAAAAAAATTAGAGGATATAAGTGTTGTTGCCTTCTTCTTATAAGTCATAATGAATAATGAAGTCAATGTAGAGCTGTGTGAACTTGTATCTTCCATCATAAAATCAAATTTTCTAAGTCTGGAAGGTGAAAAGATTATTTGAAACATGTTGTTTTCTAGTACAATCATTTTTTGTGTAGAAATAGAATTCAGGAAAGAACTTAGGAGGAAAGACAAACTTAAGCACGGTCTTTAACTTGTGCAGAAAACTCCAAAAATCTGCCTTTTCCATCGTTTCTGATTCTTGAAATAATTTTTATGGATTATTCAGTGGTGGTTTTTATTTTCAATGGCTTTCACTTGAGAGCAGAGAGAAGTCTACGTGTTTTTCAAACATATGAACGCAATAGAAATAAAAAACAGGAGATGCTGAAATGAATAATTCGTGGCCAGTCTAAAAGCTGGCAAGCATCCAATGGGAAAGACCTTGACAGATAGAAAACTCACTACATTTGACATTCAAATAAGCAATCTATATTTAAGAAAAAAAAAAACAATCCTTCTCCTTCTTTTTGAACTATAGATTTACAGAGAAGCAAGATACTAGGAATAACTCCAGCTTTTTGAAGTTCAAATCTGTGCATTTCAAAGCTGTTGCAAAGAGCACAGGTGTGAGTTTCCTTTCACAAAGGTAAAAAGCATAAATATACTAAAAACAGAAAATAATTATCTTGAATTCCAGACTCAACAAAGCCAAAGCTCCATTGATGTGAATATCTCTCAGTCAGTTACTAATGCCAAAATTATTTGTAATTGAAAACAAAAATCTACAGAACAAAATTAAAACCCTTGATGACTTCCTCCTTGGTAAGAACAACACTACACCTGCGCCTCTTCCAGAGTAGTTATTATGTATGCAGATAATACAGTGCTTTACCCAGATTTCATAAATAAAAGTAAAATCTTGGCTGCTCTGTGAGTTATTTGATTTTTAAAGTAAAGCTTTTAAAAAATCCATAAATATTTTATTATTATTATTATTCACAGAGAGAATGTCTTTTCCTCAAAGACCTGAGTACATTTTTAAGTTTCTGGAATATTCCCGATGACTTAGGTAAGGAAGACGTGATTTGTAAGAAGTCCGGGCCCTTTAAAGCAGCACATTTTTTAAATAGTGTGGCAGCTACACCTGTGAGCAATCAGGCATTTTCAGTTTCCTTTTCAGACTTTCCACTTCATCTTAAATATGCACATTCACCAGATGTGTGGAGTACTACTTTGGTGGTAGAGTTATGAAAACTTCATGTTTTTTTTTCCCTCAGTGTCACTTTGAACTAACACTTCATCTGTAGATGGCACAGTGCTCACTATGCTCAGTAAAATCTTCCCCGTGACTTAAAATATTTCCATGTTTTCTTTGAGAAAAACAAAATTGAAAGAATGAAAAAAAATAAGTGCATCTTACTTAAATGGTTTTCATTTTTTCCCAATAACATCTTCCTGGCATTCATTTGTTGCACTTGATTATACTCACTCATTATTGACACACTGACTCCCCATTCTAAATTATAATGGGGAACTTACAAAAAAAATCATTTCAAGAAACAGGAGACAGATTTACTTTAGAAATACACCAAGTCAATAATCCAAAATTGGTGTGAACTTTTAAGAATAGTCCCCAAAAGGAAAGACGATTCCATTTGTCACGAATGGCCTTTTTCTTAATCATACCAAATTTCCTTATATCACTTAATCAGCCATCTAGAAATTTCAATTAGAGATGAAGATTGGAGTGGATAATGAAGAACATGGTCTACTTATTTGTGGCAGTAATTGGAATGAGAGATGACATCAAAGGTGGTTCAATGATATGTGAGAGCCAATTCAACTAAATTGAAAAAAAAAATAGCTGTCCAAGTGACAATCTAGAACCCTAGAATATCACCACACCAACTGATACATGTAGACTTCCGTGTCAATACTTGGCAGTTATAAACATTTTTTAATCTTATAAATCTCTATTTTGATTGTACACGTTAAAGTATTTGTAAGAGAGGATATGTAAAGACATGGGTAGTAGTTCCTTAGAGAAAGAAACCACAAGCAATGGCAAGCAAAAAAATTTGGAAAGCCTTATGAGGATGTACTGTTTTAAAGAAGAGTAAACAACTCCAGAAGGATGGATTTAGTGTCTTTAAAAATGCAATGTGTGTTGAAAATATGAAGAAATATAGTACGAGTCCGCAATTCTGGTACTCAATAGATTTCTAAAGCACTATGAGTATTTAAACAAAGAAAAGGCGAGAAGAGGGACCCAACCCATTAGCCTTCCCAGGATGATCTCCAGAAAATCAGAGCAGCCAGCCTGGCTCTTCCCTGGCCAGGAAATGAACCACCAAGAGGGTTGGGAATTCCACCCTCTGAAGACATTACACAGTTGGGTTTGAGTTGTATTTTACTTCTGGTTTTCCATAGAAGTTAGGCAAGGGAGGAAGGATTTGTAAGAAGATTCCTACAGGATGGTCACGGGCTAAGTAGGGACTAAGTAGGTGAAATAGAATTGTGTTTTTGTTGAATATGCTTTCTTTTTTCCATTTTATATATTTTTTCTTTGTCAAAAATCAGGTGTTCATAGTATGTGGATTAATATGCAACTCTTTAATTCTGTTCTATTGGTGCTCCTGTCTATTTTTTATGCCAATATCAAGCTGTTTTTCATACTGTATCTCTTTAGTAGAATTTGAAGTCAGGGATTGTGTAGACTCCCGGAGTTTCTTAATTGTACAGGACTATTTTGACTATCCTGTTTTTGTTTTTTCTTTTTCAAATGAGTTGAGAATTATTCTTTCGAGGTTTGTGAAGAATTTTGCTGGGCATTGCATTGAATGTGTAGATTACTTTTGGTAAGATTGCTATTTTTACTATGTTAATTCTATTTACCCAAGAGCAAGGGAGATCTTTCCATTTTCTGGTGTCTTCTTCAATTTCTTTCTTCAAAATTTAATTTTCTTGTCATACAGGTCTTCCACTTGTTTGGTTAGAGTTACTCTGAGTTATTTTGAGTTATTTTGAATCATGCTTTCATATATTTCCTTGGTCTATATTACTTTTTATTTTGAAAACAGCATATTTCTTGTTTTAGAATTGTGTAATGATGGCAGATGATCTTGCAACATTAAATATAATAACATCTATAATAGAATCCAATTTTATACACACATTTAATTATCTTTCTATAATTTCTGAGTTTGTATTCATGAGAAATACTTCTCCACTCTGCTAAATTTTATCCCTCTGATCATGTGTTTCTGTATTTACATTTAATATGTACTTACACATGTGTATATACAGACAGAAAAATAAATTAAATTGCCAATTCAAGTATAATTTTCTAAATAGTTAGAACAATTAGCAAAACAAGTATTTTGCATCTTCTAATTTTCTTTCTCACTTGCAGTACTACTTTTATCATTTTATAAATTTCATAGAGTCTGTTTGTAGGGTCTATTCTGGGTCATTTTATTTATTCCTATCATCTTGTTTATGCATTTCTAAAATTTCAAATTGCTGTCACTGAATAACATTTGAATATTTTCTAGGATATTAACTCTGATCTTCTCTTAAAATGTGCCATTAACTAATGTACTTAATAGGTGTGTCCCTCTGATGTGTATATGTGTGTGTGGGGGGGGGGTCGCAGCATCTGTGTGCAGATCAGAGGACAACTTGCTGGTATTTGATTTCTCCCCTCCATCATGAGGATCCTTGGGATGGAAGGTAGCTTTTCAGGCTTAGCAGGAAATTCCTCTGCTCACAGAGCTATCCTGTTGGCCCTCAGGTTCACTTTTAAATAAAAAACTGGGAAGTCAGCCAAATATCTTCTCAATTTTGCTGTTTGACTTCATGGTATTTCAGAGTCTTGAAGCTATCCTGTGACGTCTTTATCTGTATATAAAGTCTCTAGCTCTTTTTTTTAAATGCAGTCTTCACAATTTCCTCATTGAAGCTATAGGAAATAACATGTTGGTCCTAGTCTTGAGACGTTTGCCCATGACTTTTGGATATTTATAATGGGTGCAAATACAGCTGTGCAAGCAGAACAGACAATTAGATGTTTCCATATTTATACAGCTCCTGACTCCGGAACAGGTTTATTACACTTGTCTGGGAAACACACTCTATTTCCGTCATTGCTCCCATCCAGCCCTGCTTCTTATCTCCAAATCAATAAACCTTAAAAGTGCCTTGTAATGGTTACAGTGTGTCTCTCCAGGGAGAAATTGTTGTGTTAGGGTTTTGATGGATTCTGACACTATACCAATTTCATTTGACAACGACCTAAAAGTTGAGCAGTACACTGAGCCATGCTTGTTATTTAAGACCATCTTTGGAATATTGCCTTTCAGCCTTGAACAGGAAGTCATCATTTGTGAAAAGTGCCCTAAATTACTTATCATACCATCAGTCTGGTTTCTTCATGAAACAAAGATTAAAGGAGTGTGTTTTAATATAAAATAGTATTATTATTGTCATTGATTTTGAGTCTAATGCTTAATTTATAATTCAGAATCATAGAAATATTTTTTAAAATGTATTAGTTTACTTTTTAAAAAGCAATCTTTTCTCATTTTACCTACCAATCCCAAATCCCATTCCCTCCCACTTTCCCTACTGGATGGGGTGGGATGGTGGGGAAGGTGGGAGAGAAGGAGTAGGGGAGGGAGTGGGAACTGGGATTGCTATATAAAATGCAAAATATTCTTTAATGTAAAATAACAGACACATTACCACCTCTACACAACTAGGTCAGGTCTCTGCTAAAAAATATAGTGCAGGAAAAATGAAAAATTCATAAATTTCAGTTTTATCCACTATCTTTTGGGAAATAAACAATTTCAATGCTAAAAAATGCATTTCTGTCTAAAAAGAAGTAACAGTGATGGCAAAACAATCATGGCTTGCGAATGTACCAAGCAGGAAGAGATCTTCAGTGAAACACCCAGCCTGGGCAGCTTGCTGAAACGTTTCTCTTCCTCCACGTTTCCAATTCTGAGAACAATTTTCATCAGAAAATTTCAAACTTGCCAACCAAGGACATAAGTTTAGGTCAGTGGCTGTATGGCAAAAATAATAAAGCTGTATGTCCTAATATGAATTTAATAATCACATGATTATTTTGAAAAATAATGTAAACTATCATGTAGCTCAATAGAACACTTGAGTTGCAGGCTCAAGATTGAGTAAGATCCTTACAACAAACGATGACAAAAACACCAGCAATATAACAATAATAAAAATTTAATAGAAATCAAAGAAAACACAAGATCCTAATCATGATCCAGTGATATTTAGAGGAGTATGGAGATGCCAATGAACAAGTAAAGAAACAATAGATTAATGTTTCCTTTCTTAGGAGCTCTCCTATGGGTTTTAAGGTTCTGATGAATGTACGGGAAACCTCATTGTGAGCCCTGAAGATCCTATACACACAATGAAGTTTTCATGTATACACACACAACAGCTTTCATGAAGAATTCATTGAGAATCCAGTTAACTAACAACAAAGACACATAATGGTGATTGTTTAAAATTATTCATTGTAAGTTTGAATTTCATTTTTAACTAAATTTTTATTTTGAGAGAACTTTATCAGAAAGTAATCTCCATGGTATCTGAAGCTGCTTTATCTTGAATTTGTCTGTTCACTATTCTAAGGATAATATGACAGACCAGGTGTGACCCTACCAAGCACAACGAAGACCAAATGTCATTAAGGCAGACGTGAGAGAATATTGTCTTCATCTGAGTGGGACTTCATTTCAATGAATAGGCAAAACTGTTAAGTATTTGAACATCTTTGCATTAAGGAATATATTTTTGGAAATTTAGAATCCAAAATACAAAGAAAATGATTCAGAATATTTGCTGCAAGTTGAACTGGTAAGAACAATGAAAGTTTGAAGTAATTTTCTCACTTAAATATTATAAAACATAAATATTTTCATTGTCACACTTATGGGAAGATATACTGGGTTATGAATGCTTGTGTGGTTTGAAAAAACTGTGTGATTCTTCATAGATATGCCCAAAAAGACAGCACAGAATCAAAAACATCTAAAATAAACAAAAAGAGGACTACATGAACAAATTTTAAAGTGGAGAACAATTTAGAAAATTGTGTCTAAATATAGACAGAAAATGCTTACTCTTTCCAAAAAGGTAATAGTAGCAATTAACATGAAAAAAAGACTGAATCTCTCACACAAAGAAAATATTAGTCAATATGCATCACACACAACATGCTTTTCAAGCACACAGGATTTTTAAAATACCTAGTTATCAATAAACTTTACTAAGAAAGTTAGTGGTATTCAACTTCCTAATGAAAAGGACACAAAAGAAGTGAGGCTAAATAGTTTATTTCCTTTACTTATCAATGTACTGAGATGTTCAGTGACTTCTATGATACTGCAAGCAAAGCATACACAAGTCTGATAATGAACTCGTCTGAGTTCTAGTCAGTATATAGTATGGACACACTAACACAAAACTGCACTGTGACAGTGCTTCAGCGTTCCAACAAGACAATGGAAGACAAGATGAGAGTTTGGGATTTAATAACATATTTTGTTTGTTTGTTTATTATGCATATGTGTGTGTTTATGTGCAAAAGGCTGCAGGTGCCCATTAGGACCAGAGAGAATTTGACTTCATGGAATTTTAATCATGGGCAGTTGTGAGCAACTTGGTATGGGTGCAGATTGCCTAATTCAGATCCTCTAGAAAAGTAGTAAGCACTCTTAACCACTGACTCATCTCTCCAGGCTTAAGTTTCTCTGTATAACACAATTACATTAATTATTAGAGAATTCCAAACATATGTATAATTTATTTTGATCACATCAACACCACCCACTTTCAGCTTCTCCAGGATTCCTCCCCCATATTCTCCCAACTTCATTTCTTCTTCTTTTAAAATAATATTTATTTTATAATCCACTAGGTCCAATTAGTGCTTCCAGCATGTGCATGAGTGTGGAGTTATACACTAGAACATTGTATGAACAGAGAGTCCAAGAATTCAGTAGTTGCTCAAATCACTAGGTTGTATGCTTCAGCTTGTCTTCAGTATGTGATGAATCCTAGAGAAGTAGGCTATAATGCCAGTGAAGGAATGGATTTGCTCCTAAGAAGAACGCATGTAGACAAAGAGGAAACCCTTCCTTCTTCCATGTCTTTACATAGGCTTCCAGCAGAATATGGGGCACAGGTTAGAGGTGAGTTTTCCCAGCTCAAATGACCTAGACTAAGGGTGTGTTTTTCTCTCTCAGTATCTTGCATTAGATATTTCAATCATTTCTAATTAACCAAAAATCCCTCAAAGGTGTGACCTCCAATTTTAGGTTTTAGCTAATTCAGATGTAGTCAAGTTGACGACTAAGAATAGCTATCACAACATTCTCAAACTAAACCTCCTGCCCTGCCTCAGCAATCTTTAACGGCTTGTACTTCCTCAGATAGGGGTCAGTATATTTAGGCTCCCCCAATTTAGGCTGTAATATTTAACGATTTGATCCTGTGCAGATCTTTTTTAGACAACCATAGCTGTTATGATTTCATGAATGTTATATCCATGTAATGTCCAGAATGCACTACAGACTTTGAATGATGTAACTCTAAACAAGGGACAAGATGCTTCTAGACTCCATAGGTTGTAAAACAAAAAGCCCATTGCCAGATACAGGATACCTTCCTTCAGTTGGTGCTAAGGAGACAACATAAAAAATATCACAAAACAATGCATGTTATCACCATTGCTCTTGATGATAAAAACCTACTGCTATAGATACTATATGTTTTGGTCACAGGGCATGAAGAAATCAAGGTGGTACCAACCTGAAGCTTTTCTCCCTGCTGGATAGCTTTCTTGTACAGGAAAGTACTATTCAGGTTGTTGGAAGTAAAAAGTCATCAACAGACTTACTCATCTGTGGACTTTTGAGCTATGATGATGATTGTCCTGATAAAATAGACCCAAGGCTGCACAGTGGCATGAATGTTATAAGGATAACCAACCACTTTCTGACTGGTTAAGAGCCACTCTACAGAAGGAAATTCTCTCTAGTACTACAAATCTGACAGAGAACCTGTGTCCACGGAGCTCACAGGCTCCGGGGCAAACTTATTCATTTATTTTGCTAAACGAACATTACATCAAACTAACTTCTAAATAGTTATTTCTGTATCCATCAAATGGTGAAACTTCCAGAACTCATCAGAGCTTATTTCTTCAATGGACAGTGATTCGGGCAAAGACTCACAGACTATTTTGATATAGAGAATAGCTAGTTATGTAGAACTCAGCCATAAATGAGACATTGATATTACACTGCTTTTCCCCAACACTCAGGACTTAAAGGATAATAAGGAAGGAGTATAAGATCCAGAGAACTGATGAAAATGAATGTCCTAATTTCAGCGTGATGAAAAGTGACATTTTGAAATATTCTTTGGTGGATCCCTAATAGACATATATTGATAAGTGTAACAGTACTGTTTCCTAAGAAGCAATAAATGTGTTTATTCAAAATTTATTTCTTGTAGTCCAGATTATTAATATTTAATGACTTGATTGTATTCTCATACAAGAAAAAGAAAGTGATAATAAATTTAAAATGAATTCATTAGGGTGTCCCTGATCCAGTATGACTGGTCAATTTATAAAAAAAATTAATTGACTGGGGAAATTTTCATATAAAGTAAAACTATTAAGGAAGCTCAAACATGCTAGGGTCCCATCAAGAATGAAAGAATGCTCTGGAGAATAAAGGGATATTGGTGACAAAGATAAACAAAACAACTTACAAATATCTGTTGGGAACAAATAAAAAGAATAGAAGGGGAAACAAATAGGTATGTGTGAGGAAAGAAAACAGACTTCCAAATAAAGCTACTCTAGACAAGTATTGGGGTTCACACTTGCAATTCTAGCTCTTACAATATGGAGTCATGAGGATCAGGAGCTCAAGATACGTACAAAGAAAGTGGAACAGGAGGAGGAGGAAGAGGAGGAGATGAAGAAGAAGGAATAGAAAGGAACAAAGATGAAGGATGGGGAAGAAAAAATGGAGGACAGGAGGGAAAGGAGGAAGGAAGGAAAGAGATCACACTATGCCCCCTGTCCACCTGTTTTTACTGGACTAGACCCTTCAGTGTGACAAAATAAATAGTATTTTTTAAGCAAACCCATCCACTGCATTCTATTATGGCAGACTTAGCACCCTCTAAAAGACATCTATGTGGCGCCCTTTCTCCACAAAGCTCATGGATTATATAGAAGACATGGAAATATTATAGTGCATGACTGTAGTAAAACTGATTTCCTAAACAAGATAGGATCATTGCACACTTGTGCTCACAGGGGCTGTGACTGCATACAAAAGACCAGTAGAAGAAATCAGACAAAGTCTTCATGTGGATGGAGAAGGAGCTTACAAAGTTCCATGCCCATCTGAAGAGCTGTTGACAATTAATGGTTACTTAGACAGGAAAGTCAGTTATCTTCAAGATGTCATGCCTTAGACTCTACTCCTGTTCCTGCAGATGGCCCATTACCAAATTAGATAATGGCAGCTGTAAGTGCACTGGGTGGATTTAAGACAAGAGCACGTGGACTTCTTTGGAGTAAAAGTTAGTGGGTAGGAGAGGAATGGAAAGAGTAGAAATGGAGGTGGATTGGTTAAAAAAGTTATAAGCAGTATGATCTTCTTCTCAAACAAAAAGAAATGAAAGGCAATGGAGCTTTCACTGAAGATCATAGAGACCATCAAGGTGCTTAGCAACCATGTTTTCAAGAATTCCTGGTCATCCTTTATACTCACCGTGAAAACCTTGTACCAGAGGCAGATGTGTCCATCTGTTTCATCATGTTCTTGTGAATAGGAGATTCCCTTTTGAAGTTGCTCATAGAAGCACTTCCTGACACATATTGCAGGAATCCTTATATATAAGCAAACAGCTGAGAGCCTAATCAAGAACTGTCTATGGTGAGTTCAGGTCAATTTGTCATATGACTGCACAATGGGCAATGACACATTTTCCACATACATATTGTTATAAATATTCTATTGAAATAAACATTATGCTTTCTGAAAATAGGACACAAAAAAGATGATTGAAAATGGACTAAGGTTACTATGGCTTTTGAAGGGTCCATAAAATAATATATGTTTTGTTCCCAGCATTAACCCTTATAATTCAAGAGCCTACAAATATGTTAAAAACTTATGGCTTTTGTGACATAATTATGTAAAGTACAGGATTGTTTAAAGATTTTTGTTGTTGTTGTTGTTGTTGCTTTTTCGAGACAGGGTTTCTCTGTGGTTTTGGAGCCTGTCCTGGAACTGGCTCTTGTAGACCAGGCTGGTCTCGAACTCACAGAGATCCATCTGCCTCTGCCTCCCAAGTGCTGGGATTAAAGGCGTGCGCCACCACCGCCCAGCTTGTTTAAAGATTATTATGCCAAACATAGGGATACTGCATAATTCAAATAGAACTGTACTAATAAACATAATCACATAATTTACAATGAGGGATACTTTGTTTTCATTTGTCAACAGGATCTTTTATAAACTTTCAGTGAGGATGAAGTTGTTTGAATGTACTTGGCTGAGAATTCAGATACAGAATTGTACTTATCAGCTTGTTTTAATATACATTGAAAGATCTAGAGGGAGGACATATGAATCAAGGATGCTAGGATTTTGTGAATATGTATTCAAAGGAGATGAAACTGTTTTCAAAGGAAGGCCTGCAAATGGGTATTCAAAGCAGCCCTTTTATAGCTACCAATGCTTGGAAAGCACTGTGACTAAGTAAATTTTGATATATACAGACAATGGAATATTGTTCAGAGCCACTAGATATAGGCTCTCAAGCCTAGAAAGATACAGAGGAAGGTATAGGCATTCCACTAAATGAAGGAATTTAAGTTAAAGGGTTAAAATCTGAGCAATTCCAGCTACTGTACAATAATGGAGAGCTTTCTTGGTTTTGGTATGTGTGCTTGCATGTGAATGTGTGTAGATTATACTCTTTTCAAAAACATTTTTAAATTACTTTCATTATTTTTTGAAATTATAATATAATTGCATCATTTCTTCTAAAAAATACTATACCCTCTCATGTACCCTCCTTTCTCTTTCACATTCATTGCCTGTTTCTTAATTAGTTATTACAAGCATATATATATATATATAACATATTTATAAATACATAAATATAACCTACTCGGTATCGAAAGTGATAATATTACTCATATCAATATTTTCAGGACTATTTGGTGTTGGATAACCAATTTCCATGTTCTTCCCTGGGAAAGATTATCTTCTGGCTCTCAACGTTCTTTAATTATTGGTGCAGGGTTAAGGTCTTGAGGCTTTCTCTGTTCAAGTTAGCATGTCTATTGCTGTTGTCCTTTGCTCAAGTAATATTTAAACAGCCTTTGTGGGTTGAGACTATGTGTGTAGTCTAGGAGACATGACACAACACTACAGCAAACTTCCTGATTCTCTGACTCTTGCAATCTTTCTGACCCCTCTCACATAATGCGCCTTGAGACTTGGGTGCAGGAGGTGCTTTGCTGATAACCTACTGCATGGAGAGCCACAAGTCTGTACTTTAATTAGTTGTGAGCTTTTGTAGTGGTGTCCATCTGTTGCAAAGAGAAGTTTCCTCAATGACAAGTAAATAATACTCTTGCATATGGGTATGAAAACAAATCTTTAGAATATAGTTAGGGATTATACTGGTTCAGGAAAGTAGTTGTTGTAGGTATTTCTCTGCACTTCCTGGATTTAGTAGCCCTAAATTGTTGACTAGGTTGTAGAAGGAGCTGCTTCCACATTTGGAAGGTTGGAAGATGCTTTCTCGTTTTATGAAAGGCAGTCCTTAGGGAAGAAAGTTTCAGGTCAGTTCCAGATTAGGGGCCTCTGCATCACGATTCCAAAGTATATGACATCTCTACAGGGACTTACCTCCAACCTGTAGGGGACAACCAAGGGAAATAGCAACAGCTTGACAGATTTGGGAGTCTCTTGCACAAACCTGATGAACAACTCAGAAGAGAAATTCTTGTTCCCAGTGTTGCGGGTTTGTCAGATGGTTTTTGGCTTTTAGAGGAAGCATTATTAGCCCAAATGAGATATTTTCATTTAAACTAATAATAGTATATTTATAAACACATTTATGGGTATTGTGGGCTTTTTAAATGTAGATAGTTAATAGTATGAATCCTATGACTTCATCAGACATCTATAATGTTATTTTACTTAGTTTCTGTATTTATCTCCACCCTGCTTCCAGATTAGAGACACTTTCTGTATTTATCTCCACCCTGCTTCCAGATTAGAGACGCTCCTTTCCAATATTCCTGCTCAGGAATATTGAAGAGTTAAGTATAATTTTGTGGCGATAATTAAAACAAAAAGTGCCCTTTCAGCTTCATTTCTCATCTGTGAAGCAGAAATAACTAGCCATTATACCACTGTGAAGGGCAAATTAATTAACATACCAAGAAGTTGTTTATGTTAAAACACAATACGTTGCTAATTTGACTGCTGTGCTTTTTAAAAGGCTGAGTCATTAATTTCATTCATTGCCATAAATCAAAGTTTCTTCTGTGTTGTCTCATCATGTAGCAGAAAACAGAGCAAAAACATGTAAGAGCCAGTAAAACCAGAGAGCATTCCTTCAGCAGCATGGAAGGTAACTCAGTGGTGACAATTAGCAGAGAAATGCATGAATAAGCTCTGCCAATCCTGGTAGTAATGTGAGCCTGTGACCAGCACTGAGTCTAGAAACAAGTTCTTCAAACCAAACCAGAGCATATTCATTGCCAACATCGCATCCCATGTAAGTTTATAACAATCCTGGAAATGACTGAATCACACAAAATCACCCTGATGAGTGGAGCAGGTGTCTGGCATTGGGAGAGATGAAATTGGTTTATGCTCATCCCCTCAATAAAGAGGAAGAAGACATAATAGGAAGGCCAATTCCAAGGAGAATATTATGCCAATCTTCTATAGCAGATGGGATTGAGAAAAACATCCCATGTGACTAAAGATTTAAAACAATTGCAAGAGAGTTGCATGAATCACAAATAAACACATAAATAATTCTCCATTTTCCCCTTGAACACTTGATATGTTGCACAGATGTTGGAAACACCCAAATGTGTAGCAAACTGGGATGTACCTGAACACAAAAGTGTGAGAGGAAACTGAGTTAGCCCTGCAAAACCTGCATTTCTCAGTTAGTGGGTAACAAACTGGATTAATCCTGTCTTTTTACCCCAAAATGTTAAAAGGTCTTTGAAATATTGACATAAAGGTCATACATTGCAATTGGATGCATGCTGTTGGAAAGACACAGCTGACATTTCTCAAAGAGTTGTCGTTTTGAGCTTTGAGATGGCTGACCTTGCTTGTCAACTTGACACAGGAGGGAAGAGGAAACCCCAGCAGAGAAACTGCCTCTGTCAGATCAGCCTGTGGACGTGTCTCTGGGATTATTTTCTTAATTGTTAATTGATGTAGAAAAGCCCAGTCCACTGTAGACAGTGCCATCCCTAGGCAAGTGGACCTGGACCATGGAAGAAAGCTTGGTGAGCATGCCAGGGAAATAAGACAGTAGTAGGTGGTGTCACACATTACTGACTAGAGAGAATACATCATATCAAAGCTCACTCTTGGTCCTCAGCATTCATTAATTAAAGCCTGCTAACTACAGGAAGACACAGGTCCTCAGTAACAGTAACATAGGTAACCAGCTACGATGCTATAAAAAAAACACCAAAAAACAAACAAACAAAAAAAAAACCACTTGATATTGCCTGTCATCCTTCTCGCCCACTCATTTCCTGGAATAGCTCATATTTTATAATGACATTTAAATCTCCATTTTCCAAAATGCCATATGGTTGGAATCATGCACATTCGGACTCTTCTGATTCACTGATCTCATTTATTAATATACATTTGAAGTCCCTCCATGTCTTTTCTTGGCTTGATAGCTCATTCCCAGTGAGAAAAAAAAAACAAGGTCTTTATGTATCAAAATGTATTTGTACCATGTCCCAGTTGGTTCCAAATATTTGCAATTATAAAGTGCACTGCCTTAGTTAGAATTTCTATCACTATGAAGAGACATCAAAACTTTTATAAACTAAAAACATTTAATTGAGGTGGTTTGCTTACAGTTCGGTGGTTTCGTTCCTTACCATCATATCAGGAAGCAAGGCAGCATACAGGCAGACATTATTGCGAGAGAAGGACCTGAGAGTTCTTGCATCTTGACTCACAAGCAACAGGAAGTTGTCTGATACTCTGGTTACGACTTGAGTGTATATGAGACCCCAAAGCCCATCCCCACAGTGACACACTTCATCCAGAAAGATGATAACACCCCTCCAGCAAAGTCACACCTCCTAATAGTGACACTCATTTCTTTCAAACTAACATAGGCACTGCTATAAACATCAATAAACAGACTTAGGTTTGAATATATTTTCAGCTCCTTTGGGTAAATTACCAGTGAACCAAATTGCTGAATCATACAATAAGGTCATATTTCATTTGTAAAAGCTATACCAACTGTCTCCCAAAGTATATCTATTATTTTGCATTCCTACCAGGCATTAATGGGAGTCCCTACTGTTTCACATACTTACCAACATTTGCTATGCTAAGTCTTCCAGATACTGGTCGTTCTGCTTTGTGTGCAATGGTGCTTCATTGTGGTTGCAATTGTGTGCATCTTGTGACATGTGACTTCTGCCATCTTTTCACCTGGTTGCTTTCCATTTTTCTGCCTTCTAGAGTGATAGTCGAAGCCTTGATCACAGCTAACTGCACACTCTAAAGTAGAATAATTTATTTTACTATCATTGAAATTTAAGAATTTTAGTATAAATGCATGAGTACTCTGCTATTTCTTTTGCAAGTATTTTTTCCTCTGCAACATAATTTTTGAATTTTTCTGAGAGTTTCTCTTGTAGAGAAAAGTAATAATAAGTGAGTCCAAGTAAATGATTTTTTTTAAATTTCACTGGCTCTCTAGAGCTATAACACTAGTAGTAAAAATTAAATAATACCATTACTAGACACAAGATATTTGACATTTTTTATGTGACCTAGAAACTCAATAGCTTTATGTTTTGCACTAAGTCTATGGTCTAATTGGAGCTAATTTTTTTTTTTTTTTGAGACAGGGTTTCTCTGTAGCTTTGGTGCCTGTCCCGGAATTAGCTCTTGTAGCTAATTTTTACAGAAGCAGTTGAGTGTGTATTTAGAGTCATTTGCTTTTGTCCTCTGATATCCAGGATATTCAACATCATTTATTGAAAAGACTTTCGTTTTCTAGTTCATTGTTTTGCTCCTTTGTCAAAGATCGCTTGATGACATTTATATGGGTCTACTTTTGGCATTTCCATTCTGATCAATTATTCATCATTTCCATATTTGCTATTCCATCAACACTACATTGATTTAAGTATTACCTCCTTACTGTACATCCTGAAGTCAGTTAATGTCAATCCTTCAAGTTTTTTAACTGACATTTTCCTAAAATATGAATAAAAATCTAGGGTAAACATAGAGGATTGGCTTACCTGACTGAAAAGTATTACCCAAGAAAAAGTTCCAGTCATATTTTGATTATAAATCATGTGTTGTTAACCAAAACCAGTTTAACCCAGTATCTTTTCATCTAAGGACTTTTTAAAAAAAAAAATGACACAGTGACAATTGCTTTCAACAGAAAGCTACCAATCCAAAAACTGAAACTTCTTCACAAAAACAAGGCAGTGAGGTTTTAGAAAGGCAGTTCCTATCTAAAAAAAAAAAAAAATGCCTTAAAAAGGATGGAAAATCCTTTTTATCATTACACCTCCATTGTCTCACTTCTTCACTCATAAAAATACACTTCAATATATAATCAGCAAGCACCGAGGGCAAAATGAAAACACATGAAAAGTTTTATTTTCAAGTATCTAAATAAGAAATGAAATTTGGCAAGCAATTACTAGTTCCCTGGATTTTCCATTCCGATGGCTAAATATGATAAAATGAAGGCAAAAAAAATAGGGCAGCTGACAAATATTTCACTGACCATCACACACATTCCTTTCCCAAATATGATATAATCTATAAATGGTAGGACAGAATCCACATCTGAGTACTAGCAGTTGGAATTTTTTCTGAGTATACCCTGTTTTCTGTGAGTATGTGTGTGTTTGATTTATTTACAACATTTAAAAATAAAAGATCACAGTGGAGTTTAAAGAACACTTCCCATCTTAAAAGTACAGCAAAGTCTAATAATAAACCTCCTTTAAGCTTGGAATTCCACCTGTCACTGGGAAAACTGAGGAGGAATGTTCTAGGATTTAAAGAGCACAGGCTACATGGCAAGACATTATCTCAATGAACAAACACATTGGGACTGGAGAGGGGGCACAGTGACTAAGGGTGCTTTCTTCTCTTCTAGAGGACCTGATTGGGACCCCAAGAACCAACATCTGGCATCTTACAGTCGCCTGTAACTAGAAATCCAGGGTGTCTGTCACCCCCTTTAGGCCTCTCCGGGGCTCATACATAAGTGCACATATCCCCACTCATATACATCTAAAAGCATAAATTCCTAGTAAATATAGATGTATATTTTTTTATATTCAATATACACATGCAAGTAGGTTAAAAACCAAGGCATTTCTGTGACTCCAGTCACTATGATGTCCAAAGCCCACGTGTTCTGCTATGGCAATGGTGGTCACTGAAGTCAATCTAATGTTCCCAGTATCTGAAATGTTTGTAAGAGGTCAGTTGATTTTTCAGAAATTTGTATTAGAAAGATCTTTGACACAGACTACGAGTACTTGAGACGTAAATTCACAATCACAAATTTAATGCTTGGAAACCATTTCCAACTAACTTATTCTTGTTTATATTTTGAGATCATTATTTAATTATAACATTTTTCTCCTTGCCTTTCGTCCCTCCAAACGCTTCATTATATTTCTCCTTGATTTCCTTGAAATTTATAGCCTCTGTTTTTATCAGTTGTTACTGCATGCACATATTTTGAAATGGAACCTGTTGAGTCCATATAATGTTACTTGTGTGTATGTTTTCAAGGCTGATTATTTGGCACTGGAGCACTAATGGGTAATGCTGGGAAAGGCTACCTTTCCTGTTCCCAGCTTTCTTCAATGCTCTATAGTTCTTAATATAGAATGGAGGAGGCCTTGTGGGCTTTCCCCGATTCTGTTTGGTATGTATGTCGGTATCCTCCTTGTTCAGCTCATGCTTGGGCAGGTATGTTGGTGAGACATTACAGGTGTAGTTTCTGACATTTCTAGGAGACACAATCTCACAGCAAACGTCCTGATTCTCTGGCTCTTATTACCATCCTTCTGTCCCTGTTTCGCAATGTTCCCGGAGCCTTAGATATGAGGGTGTTTTGGAGATGTACCTTTTGGCACTGGGCTCTAGAGTTCTGCATTAGAATTGGTTGTGGGTTTCTGCAGTGGTCTCTTGTTTGTTGCAAAGGGAAGCTTCCCTGATGTAAAATGTAGAGTACACTTATCTGTGGGTATAAGGATAAATATTTATAAACTGATGTTAAAGATTATGCTAGTTTAGTAAATTAGTGATGGTGGATTCTACTCTGATAACCATCATTTCACGAGCATTGAGACGTTAACTAGATTTCCAGTTCTAGGCATGTTTTTTTTTTTTTCAGTTTTTGACAGGTATTAAAGCTAATTTTTAATCAGTGATTTCTGACAATTTCATGGTTACATTCCTTAGTCTCTGTTATGACAAGTTTCTGAAGTCGTCTCTTCTTAATGCCCCTCTTAGTGCGCAATACTCATACATAATATTGTGTTCATTACAGCTATGCATACATGTTTGAGATGTATTCTTAAGTTAGGGAGAATTCTTATCTGAAAGAAGATTTTTTCATCATAAACAGTGAATTACCATGATCTACATTTTATTTTCTTGATCTTCAAACAGAAATTGATTCAAAACATCACAGACATGGACAGTTTTTTTCTAAAATGTCATACTATTTGAGATAGAAAAAAGATTCAATTAAAGAGAAGCATGTGAGCAAATAGTTCACCTTCAAAGAATCCCATTTCCAGACATAAAAGGCTCTCTGATTTTCTCCAAATGAATGCCAGCACTGGTGTGCTTCAAGAGGACCTTTGCTGCTACTAAATCTTGAAATACAATAAAATGACCCTAATACATGATCTCTCGAAACATTTACTGGAGGCTCAGGAAGCTATGTTCACTCCCAAGTTGAAAGTACTCTGAATGTGGTGCTTAATAACTCTTTGGAGAGATTGATTTAAATTAATTTAATATAAGTATATGAATCCCATCTCATTTTTAATGATTCATTGAAATATCTTTTGTTCTAAATGGGAGATCCTCTCCTTTCGATATGTGTTTGTCATTTTTTGAAGATGACCAGGGTTCCGGGAACTTTCATAAACACCACTGTGTACTTACTCAGACCTGGCTCCTGGCCCCTTAAGCACAAATGTTTATTTCCCGGCCACCTCATCAGCGAGTTTTGCCTTATATAAGGTGTCAAATGACATCAGACTTTAGACCATTCTTTGTGAAATAATATCAATAGTGGTCATCCTGCACACAGTGTGCAAGCATGATTGAAAAGTATTTTACTGAAGAAGCTGTCATCTTAAATCAGGACAATGTATAATGACAGACCACAGATGTTTTTATTTTTTTTTCATAATTAAGCCTGTGAATACCTCACTGGGTCACAATATGTCAGAGACAGCTATCAACTAAACAGGTAAGTGAGCTCTAATAACACACTGAGAATACAAAGTCGCTATCTCTCACTCCTTTGTTCTGCATGCTATGAAGAATCATTTTGATCATAACAATGGCTCCATTCTGCTGCTTTGATGACTGGGAAATAGGTGAACTGTTATGCCTGAAACTGACAAAGAACTCCTGGCTCACCTGCCCTGTCTGACTCTCTCTCCATTGTTGCTGATTTGCTATAGAACTGTTCAGAGACCAGGTTTCCAGTGTAAGATGAGAGAAAACATGTCTTGAATAGGACCATCCTGATCTCGATTAGTTACGTCTGGATTTCATTTAGAATGGATCCATTAAAAGTTACCTACTGGGCAACAGTCACTCTACTACTTGCTTCTATCTCTGAGAAGGAAAACAGGTAAAGCTGTATGAAGGGGAATGTGGGCTACCACAAAGGTCTACTTTTTTCTTACTTCGAAAGTGGTAGAAGAAAACCTGCTTCCCTGTGTAAACCACTGCAGGCTTGGTCTTGGAATGCCTGCTTTCTTTCTCCTTCAATGGCTTCTTAAAGGCAAGTTCTGTTTTTCAACTGGGCTTTGAATCTAGTTGTTTGTCTCTGGGTTGCTGACCTTGGCACCTTTCCAGCACAGATGAAATGTCAGAGGAGTGTTGATGTGGGATTCCACTCTGTATGCTGTGATACCATTGGTTAATAAAGAAGCTGCTTTGGGCCTATTGCAGGGCAGAATGGATTAAAGCTGGTGTTCCAAGCAAACAGAGGAGGAGAGAGTAAGCAGAGTCAATGAGATACCCTTATAGCCAATGAGAAGAGACAGATGCCTGGGAACTTCACCGATAAACCACAAGCCTCGTGGTAAAATTCAAAATAATAGGAATGGGTTAATTTAAAATAAAAGAGCTAGCCAGGAAGAAGTGTGAGCTAATAGGCCAAGCAGTGTTGTAATAATACAGTCTCTGTGTGATTATCTCCGGTCTGGGAGGCCAGGAAACAAAGGAGCAGCTTTCAACTACAAAGTGTCCCAACAGTCAAGATGACATACACCCTCAAAGCTCTGTCATGATGGGGAACAATGTCCTGGCAATTGTACTTTGAACCCAATTTAATGGACATACAGAAGATATGCTTCCCATAGACTGATTATTAGCAGGGACTTGATATAACAGAGGCACAAAAGTAAATCCATTTCTAGAAGTGTAAAAGCATTCATAGATGTTTAACACACTTTAGTTCTTTAGTTAAGAATTCATTTATGTAACGTTTTCCCCCTCTCTTCTTTACAGGTGTTAGAATGTTATTGTCCTCTGATAACTTTCATTACTTCTCAGCCTCTCCTTCTCCCTTCCTGTTTTCATTCATAGATATCTCTTTTTAGACGTGTGTGTGTCTGTGTCTGTCTGTCTGTCCATCTGTCTGTCTGTCTGAATATAGTTAGATGCACGTGAGTTCTGATGCAAGCAGAGGTCAGAGTTATCAAATCCCCTGGAGCTGGAGTTAAACATAATTGTGAGTCACCTGACATGGGAACCAAGCTGAGGCCATCCACAAGAGAGCAAGTGTTCTTGACCCCCAGGTAATCTAACTAGCCCCAAATCATTAGATGTTCTGTTATACGTGGTTAATATTATGGTTGTTCTGAATACCCAAATTTTACCCACTTTTGTTTCTGTGGATTGTCAATGTTTATTCATGATTGTTTTCTCATTTCAAATGTTCATTTGCTGTAGAACTAGAATCATGACTACCTAATTTTTATTATAAAATTTTGATCAAAGTTAAATTATTTCCAGTGGATGTCAATTTAAAATTGTTGATGTTAGTTAATTCAATAAGAGTTCATATTTTAAAAACTAGATACTTATTTTTCTCTTTCTCTTGAATATCTGATTCCTCTCATAACCTGGGGAAAAGTAGCTGATTCTTGAGAATTGGCTCATAAAAATATCCAGATTTCGTAGTGATATGAAAAATACCACCAAACATATTAAAATGTATTTGAAATATTTATAACCTATAATAGTATAAGAGGAAAGTAATCAACTGTACAGAATGGCAAGCACAATCTCTAGAAGGAAACATTTTACATTTTTTCAAACTCTTTTAGAGAGTATATTTGGTAACATCAGAATTTTATATATTCTTCCTTTTAAATGTAAAGCACATATAAAAATAAAAATAATCCCACTAACAATGCAGAAGTGTTCCCTTTACCCTACATTCTCTCCACCATAAAGTGTCATCAGTGGTTTTGATCTTGGCTATTCTTACAGGTATAAGATGGAATCTCAGAGATTTTTGTTTTGCATTTCTCTGATGGCTAAGGAAGTTGACCATTTCCTTAAGTGTTTTTCAGCCATTTATAGTCCTCTGTTGAGAGTTCTCTGTTTAGGTCTCTACCCCATTTTTTTTATTGGTTATTTGTTCTTTTGATGACCAATTTCTTTAGTTCTTTGTATATTTTGGAGATCAATCCTCTGTCTGATGTGGGGTTGGTGAAGATCTTTTCCCATTGTATAGGCTGTTGTTTTGTCTTGTTGACCGTGTCCTTCGCTTTACAGAAGCCTCTCAGTTTCAGGAGGTTCCATTTATTAATTGTTTCTCTCAGTGTCTGTGCTGCTGGGGTTATATTTAGAAAGTGGTCTCCTGTGCCAATATGTTCAAGTGTACTTCCCACTTTCTCTTCTATGAGGTCCAGTGTCAGTTACAGCCCCTTTGGGTATCAGTATGGCAATTTCTCAGAAAATTAGGAAACAGCACTCCTCAGGACCCAGCAATACCACTTTTGGGTCTATACCCAAAAGATGCTCAATCATACCCCAAGGACCTATGCTCAACTATTTTCATAGCAGCATTGTTTGTCATAAACTGAACCTGGAAACAACTTAAATGTCCCTCACCCAAAGAATGGATAAGAAAAAATGTGGTACATTTTTACAATGGAGCACTACACAGCAGAAAAAAAAAAAATGACATCTTAAAATTTGCAGGCAAATGGGTGGATCTAGAAAATATCATATTGAATGAGGTAACCCAGACCCAGAAGGACAAATATCATATGTACTCACTCATAATTGGTTTTTATACATAAAGCGTGAAAACCAGACTACAAATCACATTTCCAGAGAACCTAGACAACAATGAGGACCCTAAGAGAGAGATACAAGTATCTAATCTACATGGATAGTAGAAAAAGACAAGATGTCCTGAGTAAAACTGGGAGCATGAGGACCCTGGCAGAAGGTTGAAGGGAAGGGGAGAGGAAGGAAGGGGAAAAGAGCAAAATGCACAGTTCAATAATATCAATAAAAAATAAAAATAAAAATGCTGTCATCATTTACATGAACAATTTTATGTTAACCAGATAAGGGAATGAAGTGTATTTCTCTTTTGAAAGATATCTATGCAGTAATAAAATCATTGTCTAGTGACTATTGTTGTCACTAGACAATAGTATGTTTCTAATTTTATATGAAGAGTGTGTATGTGTAAGAAAGGTTATAGCTTTTCAAAAAGGTTAGAAATCATTATTTATAGAATAAACTTATTTTGTTTTAAATAGAAATAAGCATATTTTGTTGATTTTAGATTCAGGATCATATCTTTCTTAGGATAGATATGAACCACATTATTAAAATGACTGAAGAGTTCATTGGTAAATTTTATCTCATTTTATAAAGTTCTTTATTTTTGGAATAGTTTGCATGCTTTGATAATAAGAATTCATAATTTCCAAAATCAGAAAAGCATTTCTAAACCCATTATAATTACATAATTATAGTCTTATATACCTTTATAATTGAGTTGTCCAGTTATACTTACAACTTTATGATTATATTTGTAACTCTAGACTCATTCTGGGGGATAATTCTCATTTTCATTTTAATAATTTTAACTATGTCACAACAGAAAATATAACTGAGTATTAAATTCTTACAGAATAGAGGTTCAAATAACCTACCACCTACTCTTGGCATATACATACCTATAAATTATTAATATCATATGTGCACATATGTGTGCACACAATTCAAATATGTTATGCTACTTGGTTTTGAAACAAAGAGGTTCTTGTAGAGCATTCCAGATCTGCTGCTGTCTGCTTTTATGTTCCTCATAAGTACTGTGTTGCTGTGAAGAAGTAAAACTTACCCTAATTCCGTCTAGACTTCAACAGCCTTCGGCATAGATTTAAATGTCATAAGTTTGACTGAACTACTCATTTCTTAGGATCTAATTTTAATGTTTATTTCCTTTAAATGATTGAGACACTTTCCTTGCCACCTATGTGCTTAATTTTTACAGGCAACCTAGAAGACCTCAAGGGCCCCTGGACAATTACTCTGTCTAACGGGTTAGGATAAAGGTTCATTTGTGTTTGGCTGGGGAGGTCTAATGCAGGAGCCCGAGGGATGTGGGAGTATCTGAGCCATTAGATCTTGTCACAGAGAAACCATTATATTGGATGTGTGTCTCCATTTCTCCTCTACAAAAGTGATGATTCATGCATAATCAGAGAATGTCATTTCAACACTATGGATGGTATTCGGGCAATCTTGAACAGTGTAGGTCAGTTTTCAATGCCCCAGTAATTCTTTCTCCCATCTCTTTTATTTCACAGTGTGGGACAGGGTGGGGGCTTTGATTCTGACTTCATTGAGAGTTATTGAATGGAGCAGCTCTCTTCTTACTATGCTGGGTGGGGAGGGACACCGTCATAGTGAGGTCATTGACAAAGGGTGGGATTGAGTGCTATAAAGCACTCCAAAGTGGAGGCACACTGAGCAAGTCTTTGGGATTTGGTTTCAAAGATAAGGAAGAGAAGATAAATTGAAAACTCCATGTTGAAGCAGGATTTACTTGATCTTATACCATACAGAGTACTCTGAATTTCTCTTCAAGGACATGGTTTGCTGTGTATGCACCATGAGAGAAAAAAATATAAAAAAGAATATACATATATAAATATATATGCAAAAATAAATATATATATATTTATATATGTAATTTCTTACTTTGTTTCACACACAACCTTTCATTAAGAATAATATAATTTTAATTGCCAATAAGGTATTTTTAAAGACTTATTTGAAATGTATATGAGCTAACAAAGTGTGTGCAAGCCTTTTGTATCTGTTATTATGGCTTTACGTGCCTTCAGAAAATATGAAAACAGAAAGAGACTACTTAAGGCAATTGTCAAGACTCTCAGTAACAAGACCAGTGAACATTTGGTGTGACTATGAATAATAATGACTTAAACTAAAAATAATATAAATAAGTTTGGGATGGTAGGACTGCCTGTATTGATAAAACTAATAATTAATTCTTTCAATATGTCTGTTAGCACCTGGAACATAAGCCTACTATTAACCTCATTTGATTTTGTTTCTTTTTTTAATTTCCATAGTCTCACTGCATAGCTCTTGCTGGCCTGGAATTCAATGTGTAGAACAGTCTCAGATTGAACTCACAGAGATTCCCCTGCCTTGCTTCCCCACTGTTAGGATTAAAAGTGTGTACGATCATGCTTGACACTTTCTCACTTGTTTTTGAAATCATTTTTTTTCCATTTATTATCAGAGCAATACAATGAGGAGATTAAGGTTTATCTGTACAAGGTGAGTAAATATTTAACCCCGCTCTACCTGGATTTCAGGAGGCTCTTGGGACATGAGAATTTCAGTATTAACAGTGCTGACACAGTAGAAAAGAGCTGGGCAAACAGACAAACGGCTTAACCTAGTCTATATACACATCAATATTAAACAGCTGAAACCGAAAAAAACAACTTTACGAGGTCATTCTAAAAGATAAACTGGCTACTTCAATGTAAAAAAGCAATCTGGCTTATGCCAAATTTATAAAAATGTGCTATGGAAAAAAAAGGGAATTCCATCTCTGTGTTTATTAGGTGTTTTTGTTTAGTCTTGTTATTGGTAAGAATCTTCCATCCCTCTTCACAGACTTGTGCAGTTCTCCCATTTGCTCAAGCATGGTACTGTCGCTACAGTGGAATTGAGAGTGGATGGGAAGCCTGCCCTCATGCTCCTCCTGGATGTTTTCAATAGAAGCACACGTTCTTCAAAGCAGGTAGGATAACCTGCTGTATTGCACCATCTTGGTCCTCATTAAGTCCCCTTCTGTTGAACATTTGTTTCCTGTCAGCTATCCTGCCAATTACTTCTTGTCTCCTGCATAATTTAATACTCACAAACATCTTTTGAGAGAGTCAGAGATGGACTAAAGCCAACTGGTCACTGCTCAAAAGATCTGGTGGAGTATGGATCTTCCTAATTCCCTTCTCAGGGATATCCAGCCAAGAGCTTAAAATTGGTGGTAGTACAAACAGTAGTTATGTTGCAAAAACTAGAAAGGCTGCTGCAGATCAAAGATGGCTTGCTCTGGTTACTGGCAACATAGCAGGAGGTTTCTTATCTCCATTACTCACATGAGCTCTCCGAAGTTCAGAGAAGCAAAGAGCATGCAGCCATTGACACCTGTGATAAACAGTTCTGCTGGGACTTACATCTATGCCTGCATGGTTCTAATGTGTATGTGTCTCATCATCACTGTGCACTCCTGTCGTTCTCTCTTGCAACTGCTCAGTTCACTGTGTCCGGGAATGTCGAGAATGTGCTCTTGCATTCTGTGACAAGGAAATGCATTATCTTCCACAGCCCTTCATCTTTTAGATATCTAAAACTTAATGCCTGCCTCAAATGTCACTTCAGAATAGTTCATTTACTTGCATCCTGCTAATCTGCAACAAAATGAATTTCAATCAGTTTAATGTAAAAAATATAACAAAAACTAAAGTGGCAGGTTCTTACATGTGAATTTTGCTCCTTTATTTCTTTGTAAAGTTGCTCCTATACAGGAAAGAATTTGAAAGTGCATATATAGAAACTGCAGTCGATGTTGTGGGCTTACTTTGCATTAAATTAAAACAAAACAAATTTGAGCTAATTATCTAAATGCATTGATCAGAATACAGTATTTTCAGCAAAATATGAAATATACAAAGAGATAGTATATAAGCAACTGTCAAAACTCCAGTTAATAAGATCACTAAACATCCAAAGCAGTGATGTTATACATGTATTTTCCTAAGAAGATCGGTACAAATGTCTATTCCCTGGAGGATCTATGTGGACCAATGACCTTATTAGAATTAAATGAGTGTTTACTCACTTGCAAGGTGAATCAAAGGCAGATAAATTACTGAAAAGGTCCTTTCTCCACTCACACTGGTGACGATTCAGAAAGCTGCAATCCTTGAACTCTCTGTCAAATGACAGGTAACTCCACCCAAGAAACTTCTCTTCTCTTCCAAGCAAGTGTTTACTGCTATTAAACCTTGGAAAGGGAGCTTAGGAATACTGTAAATTTATGAGCTTCTATGCTTACTAAATGTCTTGACTCTCCTGGGCTTTTTAAGTTTCATCAGCTTCCTGAGTGGGAGGAATTTCCCACCTACTTTGAGGAAACTGAGAGATCCAGATCATGCCAAGCAATCTACTTCTGCTAGACTTGGCCTTAGAACGGAAAACCTCATTGCCTGACCATCTCCCTTATTTCTAGGCACAGTAGGACCTTCAGCTACCTAGTGTGCCTTCTCAATAAAATGGCATTTTTCCTTCACAATAAATTTTCCTATTTCTATGATGTATATTTAACTGCTGAGGTTTCCCCATTTTTTATGTTCACTACTAGCATACTTTTTGCTAAATCATAATAAATATTTTAAAGAGTAACCATGCTAATCAGAAAAGAAGTACTTCAGCAGCGGTTGGTGAGGCATGTATAGAATCACAGAACTCCAAGAAGATTCTATGACCATTCTTGGCAATATAGTAGACTCTGTCTCAGGAAAATAAGTAAATAAGTTAAGGAATAAATAAACAAATCTTCTATTTCCTTAAATGTCTTTTATAAACTGCGAAAAATGGGTAGAACATTCCATATTTTATGTGTTTCAAATGTATTCATTTCTATACATTGTGGTATTATATTGTAAGAAAACAAGACTATTATATTCATCTAAAGTGTTGATTTTTATTGTAGTTTTGTAATTCTGTTTTTTTCACTCATTTTTAATAAATTGTAAACTCTTTTGGGGGATGGCATCTCAAATTATAGCTATGAGTTTATTTTTTATTAGTATGATTGATATGGGTTATACAAAACTTGTGGTTTGAAAGCAACCACAATCTGAGTAGAGTTTATATATTGCCTTAGTTAGAGTTTCCATTGCTGTGATAAACACCATGCCCAAAAGCCACTTGGGGAAGAAGGGGCTTATTACAACTTACAGTTTGTCATCCATCATCCAGAGAAGTAGGAACACAAGGTAGAAACCTGGAGGCAGGACCTGAAGAAGAGTCTGTGGCTGAGAGCTGCTTACTAGCTTGCTCCCATGGTTTCCTTAGCCTGTTTTTTTTTTTTTTTATTATTATTTTTTATTTTATAAGAACCACCATCCCAGGGACTGGAACCACCCACAGTGATCTGGGCCCCTCTCTCATCTATCATCAATGCAGAAAATGCACTACAGACTTTGTTAAGCCAATCCTATGGAAGCATTTATCAATTCTTTTCTTCCCAGATGACCCTAGCTATGTTAAGTTGACAGAAAAGCAAGCCAGCACATACGTAACATTTCATGGTCCTTTCTTCAACTCAACTGTGGTGGGATCTTTCTCACACTTTCCAACTCTTATTGTTTAAAATAATAAAGGTTGTGTTTTTATCAGAGAAGGAAATTCTAAAAACTAGAGGCTCTTAGTCCTTCCCTTCCTCAAAGCATGGAACTAACCCCGTGCTTCCTTCTTCATTTTTGTCGCCACTCTTTGCAATAGCTTGCAATTTACCTTGTGTTTTGATTTTCTGGTGAGAAAATTGTATAGTTTTATATTTCTTATAATCTTACGTGGTATGGTGAGACAATTTTTATAAGTCAAAGAAATGCAAAAACTTTCACTTGAGCACAGCAGGGCACTGAATGGCTCCTAATACTGAAATATCCAAAGAGTCATTTCCAGAGTAGCTAGAACAAAATTCACAAACTGTTTCAACAGTAAGTTGTCTTTCATGAAGCTTTAGGCATAAGTTCTTATTTATTTTCTTATAGTTTTCTTTGAAAAATTTGCTTCTCATATAGTTAATAAAGTTTAAAGGGCTATATATAAACTAATAGATTACATATAATATGATCAATATAGATAGAAAACTAACACAAAGATTTAAGAAAAGTTTGGGAACAAATTAATGTCTATATTATTTGTTAATTCATTCTTCCCTAAATTATTTGTAATGACTGAGCTGGCAAAGATAAATCATTGTTTGTATCTTTGTTACTGTGCTAAATTCAATCCCATCTAAGTCACTTAGCATAAGAATAGAGAAAAGTCCCTTCTCCTAGTGAAGGATGTCCAGATAATATTACCACAGGAGACAGAGGATGCTGAAGTTATTACAGAGTTGAACCTATCTGTTGAAATAGACACAAAAGAAAAGCTTCAACTTGAGAAAGGGGACAAAAGTGAGTTCCCTTTATTGTCACCCAAGTCACCTTTAGAGTTCGTCTGAGGACTCCTCCCGAGCCCATATCGATTCTCTGCTCTTTCACTGTAGTTCATATTTTTCTTTTCTTATATAAGGATCATACTGTGTCCTTTCAACAACATGTTTCCCTTATGCCTCATCATAGCTAGGAACCTGCCTCCAGCAGAAACTTCTGTCCTTCCAAAATCTCTGAATGCTCACAACACCCTGGGAGCATTAACAACATACTAAGACAAACGATGCCTGGGGAAAATCAATCAATAATTGTAAAGGACATTTTTTAATATAAATAATACATTTGATTTACAAAGTGTCCTAGTTTGAATATAATTGGCCTCCATAATCTCACAGGGAGTGGTTATTAAGAGGTGTGGTTTTGTTGAAGTGGATATGGCCTTGTTGGAGGAAGTGTGTCACTGTGAAAGTAAGTTTTGAGGTTTCTTTTTTTTCTTTTTATTGTTTATTTATTTATTAAAGATTTCTGCCTTCTCCCCGCCACCACCTCCCATTTCCCTCCCCCTCCCCCATCAAGTCCCCCTCCCTCATCATCCCTAAGAGTAATCCGGGTTCCCTGCCCTGTGGGAAGTCCAAGGACCACCCACCTCCATCCAGGTCTAGTAAGGTGAGCATCCAAACTGCCTAGGCTCCCACAAAGCCAGTACGTGCAGTAAGATATGGGATGTACTCACTCATATTTGGTTTCTAGCCATGAATAGGGGACGTTGAGCCTATTATGCGTGGTCCTAGAGAAGCTAATTGAGGTTTCTTATGCTCAGGACATAACCAAGTTTGTCAGTCAAATTTCGGTTGCCTGCCTATCAAAATCTAAGGACTCTCGGCTCCAGCACCACATCAGTCTCTCTGCCACCAGGCTCCCTGTCATGGTAATAATAGACTGAATCTCTGAAACTGAAAGAAGTTGGTACCACAAGTCCAGACCACGTGCTTTTTTGTAGGTATTTGGAACTTTGGGTTATAAAAGCAGCGGCATGCTTTAAGCACTGCTAAATAGTCCATACTTGTAGGAACATGGAAGACAAAGGTGCTACAAGTTATTTGAACTGTTGGGAGTTCACTCAAGACGTTTCAGAAGAGAAGAATTTTGGTTTGTTGCCTTGTGATATTTTGGTGAAGAAAGTAGCTGCTTTTTGCCCTTTTCTGAAGAATCTGGCTGAGTCTAAAGTGAAGAGTTTTTGGATTAATCTCATTGGCAGAAGAAACCTCAAAACAACCTAATATAGACTCTGTTCTGAGGAAATTAGTGTCAACTCTGTTGAAGATGTATAATGAAAAGGAAAAGGCTAAGCAGGGTAAACTACAAAGAGTAAATTTTGAGGAGAAAGGGAGAAGAAGGAAGTAGAATAGAGCTAAATCTTGTATTCAAGGAGATAAATGAAATAAAAAAATGGAAAAAAGGGAATTGTGACATCAGGGCAAGATGTCCATCCAGTTAAGTTTCCAATTTGTGAATAGAAACTAAAGGAGAACTTACAGCCAGAGCAGGGTGTGGTGGGGCACACCATTAATAACAGCATTGGAAAGGCAGAGGCTGGCAGATCTCTGAGTTTGAGGCCAGGCTGGTATATAGAGCAAAATTTAGGACAGCCAAACATAGGCAGTGAAAGACAGAAAGCTGGTGAAGATATAGTTGAACCAGGGGACATATACAGCCACAGTAAACAGCAGAAATTGGCAGTTTCAGAAATGCGGTTCTGAATTTAGAGTTAAGGATAGAAGAAAAGGGTAATGAAATTTGCCTCCATGGCTTAGGAAAGTCACTGAGACCAGGCATGCGTCAGGAATGTTCCTGAATAGAGGCCTAGAGAAGCCACTGCATGAAGCTTTGAAGTTGAAGTCTGGATTGCTTTGGAGAACCCAAGATTTTAGAGATGCCAAAGGATACCTGCCAAGGAGTGCTGCTAATGAGTAGTGGAACCAGCCCAAGAGAAAGAAGTATGTTTCAGTCAACAAAACTGAACGAATTGAAGACCTGAAGAGTATTTTGACATCAGATATGGAGATAGAGAGTTTGAAGTTTGCCCAACTGGTTTTGATCTTGCTTTAATACAGTATTTTCTCACTTTGCTCCTGTCTCTACGTTTTGGAATGGTAATATATATTCTGGTGATTACAGTTAAAAGATTTCATGAATCTCAGAACAGACTTTGAATTTTTTTTTTTTTTTTTTGGTTTTTCGAGACAGAGTTTCTCTGTGGTTTTGGAGCCTGTCCTGGAACTAGCTCTTGTAGACCAGGCTGGTCTCGAACTCACAGAGATCCGCCTGCCTCTCCCTCCCGAGTGCTGGGATTAAAGGCATGCGCCACCGCCGCCCAGCTGAACTTTTTCTATGTAAACATTTCTGAGACTGTCAAAGACTACAGGGACTTCTGAAGTTGGACTAAATACATTTTGCATTGTACTTATTGTTAAAAGCTTATGAGGGCCTGGGAGTGGGATGTGGTGTATTGAATGTAATTGGCCCCCATAATCTCATGGGAAGTGGTACTATTAGGAGCTGTGGCTTTGTTGCAGTGGGTATGGCCTTGTTGGAAGAAGCGCGTCTCTAATGGAGGTGGGCTTTGGGGCTTCCTATGCACAGAATACAGCTAAGTTTGTCAGTCAAATTTCTGTTGCCTGCCTATCAAGATGTAAGATCTCTCAGCATCAGCACCAGATGAGTCTGCATGCTGCCATGCTCCCTGTCATGATAATAATGGACTGAACCTCTGAATCTTTAAGAAGCCAGAAAATTAAATATTGTCTTTATAAGAGATGCCATGGTTATGGTGCCTCTTCACAACAATTAAAAAAAGTACCCTAAGACACAAAGTAATACTTGTTTTGTACATAAAGCACTGTTACATAAAGCCATTATTTGAGCATGTTCGGAGTTGAAACATATTTAAATTTAACATATGCATTATAATGGTTTTTAGTCCTCGGCCACCCAACCACTGATGACCCACCAAGTCACTCTATTTAGAATGTTCTAGGTAGTATATGTTTACAAGGTTCCTTTACTCATGTCTCATTATTGAGTGAGTTCATCTCTAAAACTACTTACTTATGTTCTCTCTACATTTTATCTCCACAGATAAAGATAATTTAGCTTAACTGATACTTGAAATACCATTTTCTTTTGTCTGCTAAATTGTCCATAGATATCACTTTACATGCCCATGCTGAACGTCAATACACTATTCAGGGCCTCTGCCTTCAAATTCACCCAATTCTTCCATGTTCTGTAGTCCATGAACTAACTGCAGAGTCCTAATGCAACAAGCAGAAACAATGACTTCTTAGTCTCTTACTATAAGGGGCCGTGCACTAACCAGGAGAGTCCCTTGAGATTTACACTAGAAAAATAAAATCTTATTTCCAGTCCAGATGTTTCTGCTACAAATACAATCCAAAGCAAGCAGTGGGGACCATAGCCAGTTGTCTCAATCATAGTCCTTCTGATGGACATAGTTTTTTCCTCTACATAAACCTTAGCAACTCTGGTGACATTTCTCACAATATCAGTTGGCGTCTATCTTTGTTTCTTTAACAAAGGAAAGAAAAGAAATTGAAGTTGTCATTAAGTAAGACACAGTGAAACACACACACACACACACACACACACACACACACAACACTTTCCAAAGATGAGTTTCTTTAGCCATTCACAATCAGAAATAGTTTTTGACAGATGATTTTGTGAGATTTCCATTAACTGGTATATGTGAATTAATAGAAATCTAGAGCTTAAAGGTAGATATGTTAAATAAGTGCATTTTTGTCAGTTTCCAATAATTTAGATACTCACACAGCCAGGTATTTGTATAAAACACATCATATTGCTTTGTTCTTAATGACAACAGAAAGTCTTGCATTGGCAATTTACTCCCCTATCCAGAGAGTGCAGTTAATTGTTCTAAGAGTGGTTTATATATAGCCTAGCCTTCAAATGGGCTTAATTTAAAATTGGCAGGGTGACTTAACACCTGCAAAAACTTGACTGGTTCTCATAGTTTGGGAATATAGGAAGCAGTTCCTCACTACGTAGCATATGCCTAAGGAATTATTCTTGTATGCTTTGATTATTATTCAAATCCAGAAGGTAGACTATATTATTAAAAACAAATTTACCAAACAACTTTTGGGGAAATTGTGGCTTTCCCAAAGCAGCCCCGTGCTGGACAGGATGTTTATTTAAGACGTTTGCTTGAATAGCCATGAGATACACTGAACAGAATTTCAGACTGGCCCACTTTTAAATTTATCATCCTGTGATTCACATAACATTTGCCAACTTGAAAATACAATGTTTATCTTTATCAAGATAATTTATTAGAGGAAACTATTTTCTTACTTTGAACAACATGAACAGAAAACATTCAACTTCATAGTAATCTTACTTCATGCTTATTTGGAAAGATAGATCATGCAATTTGGAGATATGTAGGCAATCTAATTCTACAATGCATGATGTAATAAAGTATTAACTAGCTGCAGTCTCAATTCATCAAAGCAAACGGTATTGAATGATTTGCTTTGTACTCCTTTGATATTTTCCTTCCCATTCTGCTATCTGTGGTTTGGATATAGTTTGATTATGGCCACAAAATTTTCAGATGTAAAAATGCAAACCTCAGTGTAAAGTATTAATAATTAACTCATTAAGGTGTCTGCTTACTATATATATATGACATTTATGAGTGGGGCTACTGGGAAATGATTAGGGTTAGATAAAGCCATCATTTGAACTCTCTGTAATTAAATTCTTTGACTGTGTAAGAAGGAGAAAAGAAAAGAAACCAAATTAACTCTGATGCTCTGAGCTACCTGTGGATTCTGCCCACAGGAAATCATTACCAGCTGTGGGTACATGAACCACTAGGACCCTGATCTAAAAAGAATCTCTTTTCTTCTTCAAGTTACCCAGACTCAAATATTTCATTATAATAATGCAAAATATCCTAGAACAGTTGGCAAAACCAATATTATGATCATGAAGCTTCATGTCAGAACATGAGTTTGTTGAAAGCAAGAGACTTGCCTACTTTGTTCAGAACTGTGTTCAGAACGCTTGAAATATAATTTGGTTTATCAGAGAGCTACTTAGTGAGTGAGTGGATTAAAAGCAAAGATCCAAATATTTTGTCTAGAGTTTTCAACTATATGTTCATGAATGCATAAAAATAGAGTCATGTGTGTGTGTGTCTGTGTATTTATTGCAACTTCACTTTCATATTTTGACTAGAAATATGCAAAACCTGAAATTCTCATAAGAATCGCTGAGTTGATAATCTGAGATGATGAATTCTGAGACACGAATTTTTTCATTTTCTAGTTGTACCTTGCTGGAGTTCTCGTCAGTTCTCATCATTTGGTTCTCATGATTTAGTCAACAGCTACTACATGACTTCAAAGACCAAGCCTGTGCCTGGGAATAGAAAGGGAAAGGCCGACAAGTTCATCCCATGTTGACTTAAACCAACAGTTTAATAAGAAATAAAACTAATGATTTTATCTAAAGTGTTAAATAAAAAAGTAAAACCTCAGTTTTCTTCACTGCAATATTTAAATGTTCTAGATTTTGAAATAACAAGATAAGAGATATTTGAGTCCTATTTCACCTGTTTTACAGTTAGTATTTACCCTTTAGTAAAATGGTGATGAGAAGACAGAAGCAACGGCTAGGAATCAACACAGGTTTGTTTAATTCGAATCGAGTTGCTTAGATAAGGATCCAGACTGCAAAGACCTCCTGTGCTATGTTGATTTGAATGTAGAAAATGCATGCCCAGATCATAAATTAATGCCTGGAAACTGCCCACGAACTTCTGCCAGCAACAGCTAATTTGCAACAATGGGGGCTTCATGAAAATGACAGTTTCAGCCAGCATGGGGAGGCAAGCAGAGCCATTTGGGAGGATAGAGAGTAGCTGTGCCTGCCAATTGATGTTGGCAGGAGACTGTCAACCCACCAAGTGCCAGAATTCATCAGCATATTTCCTGTTAGGAGAACAGACATTGTCTCTAAAAACACGAGCCTTGAGAGGGCAATATGGCTGCAGACTGCAGAGGGTAGCATTTCAGCAGGTGGATGGCACAGGCATTTAGAACAGTTGTGGCAACTGGGAAATAGGAAGAGAAAGGAATCAGTCAGAGACAGAAAGTGGGGAGGAGCCAAAAGTCTAGTGCTGCAGTCTTAGGACTTCCCTAATTATAAGTGTAATGAATGTTCAGCAGAAGAAGATGAAAACAGTAAATAGTGTGACTGAATGCAGCAGATGAGAGAGGGAAATATGGTATATGGAGGGAGCATTGCCCCTAAGCAGTACCAAAAAACTCAGAAATAGTTTTCAATGGCATGTTTAGGTTAATAATTTAAGCAAAACTATGTTGAATAAGGAGTATCACTTTATACTGACATAATGTATCCAAATGAAATTAATAATTTATGATGTTACAAAAACTATTATTTTGATGTCATAATAATTGCTCCAAACTACTTAAAATACTATCAAGACATTCTGTTTATGCTTCATTTTACGCAAATTACCCATCAATGAGTGAATACATACTGTGTTTGTCTTTCTGAGTCTGGGCTACCTCACTCAGGAAGGCTTTTTTCTAGCTCCATCCATTTGCCTGCAAATTTCAAGATGTCATTGTCTTTTACCACTGAGTAATATGCCATAGTGTAAATGTACCACATTTTCTTCATTCATTCTTCACTTGAGGGCAAACTAGATGATTTGCAGATTCTGGCTATTACAAATAATATTGTTATGAACATAGTTGAGCAAATGTTCTGGTGTTCTGATCGTGCATCCTTTGAGTATATGCTTATGAGCAATATTGCTGGCTTTTGAGGTAGATTGATTCTCAGTTTTCTGAGAAACAGCCACACTGCTTTCCAAAATGCCTGTACAAGTTTGCACTCCTACCAGCAATGGAGGAGTGCTTCCCTTACTCCACATCCTCTTCAGCATAAGCTATCATCAGTGTTTATGATATTAGCCATTCTGAGAGGTTTATGATGGTATCTCAGAGTCATTTTGATTTGCATTTCCCTCATTGCCAAGAGTGTTGAGCAATTCCTTAAATGTCTTTCTGCCATTTGAGTTTCTTCTGTTGAGAATTCACTTTTCAGATCTGTATTCTAGAGAAGCTAGGTAAAAAGGAGGACCCTAAGAGGGGCACACATGGGGGGCAATAATTAACAGGGAAATAGTTAAGATCTCACTGGTAAACTGGGAGGAAGGATAGACAGGAGAGGATGGTGGATGGGAATTCAAGGGTTGCAGATGCTTTAGTCTGGGGACAGACATAGAAGGAAAACAATGAAAAAGATATCTTGATAGAGGGAACCATCATAGGATCAGGGAAAAACTTGGTGTTGGGGAAATTTGTAGGATCCACAAGGATGACCACAACTAAGACTCCTAGCAATAGTGGAGAGGGTGCCTGAACTGGCCTTCCCCTACATTCAGATGATTGACTACACCCTAATTGTCATCATAGAACCTAAATCAGTAACTGATGGAAGTAGGTGCAGTGATCCACAGCCAAGCATTGGACTAAGTCCCTGGAGTTCAGTTGAAGAGAGGGAGGAGGGATCATATGAACAAAAGGGGGGGGGGTAAGAACATGATGGGGAAATCACAAAGATAACTGACCCCAGCCAGTAGGAGCTCATGTACTTTGGAGTAACAGCTGGGGAACTTGCATGTAAGCAAATGAGGCTCTTTAATGTGGGTGACAGTTATGTGGCTTAATCTGATGGTAGGGCTACCAGTGAAATCAAGAATTATCCTGATTGCATGAAACTGCATTTTGGAGCCCGTTTCTTAGTGTGGGATACCTTGCTCAGCCTTCGTACAAGGGGGAGGGACTTCATCCTCCCTCAACTTGGTATGCCATACTTTCTTGATTCTCCCTCCCAATGGAGGCCTTACCCACTGTGAGTGGATGAGGGTTGGCACAGGGGAGGGAGGTGGGGGGGCGGGAGAACTGGGGTTGGTATGTAAAATTAAAAAAATAACTAAAAAAAGAAATCAAAAAAGGCATTCTGTTAACTTGCAATGTTGTATATAGTGTCAATAGGGTAATACAAATAAACATCTGGACAACAATCTTTCTATTGGAGTGGATTGCTTCCGTCTTTTTTTTTTTTTCATTTGTTTTTAATGTGAGCTCATCAGCATCTACTTTTTGCATGAAGGAGTGGGGAAAATTTGACTTGAAAAGAATTAGTTGTTTCTTTGAGTGTTTTTTTTTTTTCCTCCTGTGGGAGAAAAGTGACCTAGAACAAAGCACTTTGCTCTATGAATAGTTTCATGTGTCCCTGTAGGGTGTCTCTGAGAGCTTTGACAACATGGTCAGATTTCCTTGTGTTGTTAGCATTTCTGCTTGAGAGTCTCTCAAAACTTTCTGAACTCTCAACTTGCAATACCAACTGATGAATTTCTGCTTATGTTTTAGCTATTTATTCAGGCTCTCATGGAGGAGATAGACCTCTCTTCCACGGCCCTGAACCAAGGGGATGTGGCCTCTTGATGGGGAATCTTTGCCAACCAACTATCTTTAAGAGGTGGGACCAAGTCAGGGTGTGGCTTTCTGGGATCCTGAAGTGGCCTAGGTGTCCTCTTTCTGTGTGGTTCCCTCGTAGCACAGCTGAGCTTAGACTTCTCGTTCCTGTTTCGTGAATTTTCCCCTTATAATAAATAAAAATTTAATTGTTTTATCTTTTAGCTAGCCCGGTTATTTCCCCAATCGAGCTAACTTCTACCTAGTTTCAAATTCACGGCTCTTTGGTTGGAACATCTGGCAATGCCCAGATCTGTGGGAGCGTTTCTTTTCAGACCCAAAGTCAGCTGGGCATTAAAGTTCCAGGCTCTTTTTCATGAAGACCAGCACCTGGGCCAACCTTCAGTGGCTTCCTGACATGTCTGCTTGTGGTCTCCATCTTCATTTGATGGAGCCCTTTGTTTGATATATACAGATACAAATTAATTTTGTAAACATTCGACACACATGTCTTTTTATGAATAGTTAGATACCTCAGTTACTAACTAAATGGAACTGGATTTTTTTTTTAATTCACTTTTGAATGTGAGTAAAAACAACTTGTTTAAATTTAAGAAGTATGATAAAAATTCTATTTTATACTCTGTCTTTTCTATAACTACTCTGAGTTGTCCTGCTTTTATTAATATTTTTAAATGATTTACAAATACTTGGAAATAAGAAGGTGAACCCAAAGAAAAACATATAAGCATCCCCCTGAATATTAACCTTCATCAGGCGATGAAAGAAGACAGAGACAGAGACCAACATTGGAGCACTGGACTGAAGTCTCACGATCCAAAGGAGGAGCAGAAGGAGAGTGAGCACGAGCAAGGAACTCAGGATGGCGAGGGGTGCACCCACACACTGAGGCAATGGGGATGATCTATCGGGAACTCACCAAGGCCAGCTGGCCGGGGACTGATAAAGCATGGGACAAAACCGGTCTCGCTGAACATAATGGACAATGAGGACTACTGAGAACTGAAGAACAATGGCAATGGGTTCTTGATCCTATTGCATGTAATGGCTTTGTGGGAGCCCAGGTAGTTTGGATGCTCACCTTAATAGATCTGGATGGAGGTGGGTGGTCCTTGGACCTCCCACAGGGCAGAGAAACCTGCTTGCTCTTTGGGCTGAGGAGGAAGGAAGACTTGATTGGGGGAGGGGGAGGGAACGGGAGGTGGTGGCGGGGAAGAGGCAGAAATCTTTAATAATTAAATTAATTAATTAATAAAAAAAAAGGAGAAAAAAAAAAAACAAATACTTGGAGAGTGATCCTGCATAAAAGTGTTTTTCAAGATAATTTCTAAACAAAGTAAATATTTCTACAAAGGAAAACACAGGCATAATAAGCTCATTATGAGATAATTATTTGAACACTCAATAAATCACCACGTGAAACCTAGTTAGCACTCCCAAATTCTCAGCAAACATATGTTTTTAGTAATTGGATTTTATTAAATTTCTTAGAAAAATAGGTGTTCCTTCAAACTACTCAGAATCCCTTATAAACTGCTAAATCAAGAAAACTCTTAAGGGGAATTTATCTTATTATTAAGTGTCATGACAAAATACTTAGTTTCTGTCCCTTAATTATATCAGTTCAATTTGCTGATTACATTAGTAGCTAGTGACAGAATTAACATAATGCAGAACAGTCTGCAATCATACTGAAACTAACTGGCAAAATATAGCCTTCATCACCACAAACTTACTTGTGCAGCAGAATGAGAAAGATCAACTTGTTATATTTTATGAAATTCCCATTTATCTGTTCAAATGATATTTGATCATAAATCAGAGGATGTGTTTAAAAATTTACCATGCCAACTGGAGCAAATGACAAGTTATTTGACTTAGATACCATAATTTTAAAATCTTTAGCAAATGGTCTGAAATTGAACCATATGTAAGCTTAAAAAAAAAAAAAAACTATTACCCAGCAATTAAAACCATACATAGATTTTGGTATAAAAAAGTAGAAAGAATCTAACAGTAGAAATGAAAATAAATGAATGAAAAATACTTGAGGTGAAAATTATTACACTATAACCCTGATACCCTGATCCACACAAAGATGTTTTGGTCCATGACAAACCAAACATATGAAAGGGTCCTGTGAAATATTCTTGCCTCGTGCTGTCCTAGCCTTTGTAGTTGACATAAATACACTATTGGACCACACCATACTGTCACTGAATAGTGCACTGCTCAGAATAATTTCCATGTAAACATAATCTATTATTATTGCCTTTACTGAATATTTACTTTACTTTATTGTCTTCATTCAACAAGCATACAAAGAAACAGTATGTTTCTGTTGTACCCACTCTTGTCTTCAGTGTTTGGTACCTTTTATTTTAGCTTTTGTAACAATGCTATATGAAAGTTTTGAATTTCATTTTTTTACTAACTCATTGCATAGAACAGTTTTCACATGCTAAGTTATCACCTGAACATTCTTTCCATAAAAAAAAACCCTATTCGTTGTTTTCCCTTGATTTCTTTTTGAATTAATCTCTATCTATTTAACCTACTTGTTCTTTTCTAGTAATAATTTCTGTGTAAAATATTCTTAGGTCAAAGTTTCTACCACTGCCCTCTTCTTATTCCTTTCTGCCCTTTTTTCTTTTACTGTATCCTTTCTTTCCAATCCCATTCTTTTTATTTTTGTGTCTTTTTATTTTTGTGACCCACTGTGTTGAATTAGGGTTGCGTGCATGAAGGGTCACATATTTATACCTTTGAAACACATTGGGACATGACACAAGATTGTGAAAGGACATTATAATTTCAGACATAGAATGTACAAAAAATGAAATATAATGTCCAAAGAAAATGCTCTCCAGCATGAACTACTATGGTGTATGTCATTGTCTTTATCAGTACCACAGTCTATTTTATCATGTAGGTTGTGACAAGCATCACCATCAAAATTCTTTCACTATCGTTATCACATTCATTATCACCATTACTAGAGGAAGAGATAATTTATGTGGAAGAAACAGAGCAGTCATTTCTCAAGAATACATGTCAAGTCCTGGCTCCCCTATTACTAACTATATATAATGATATTAAGCTATGTCTGCTTACTCTCTGATCCATTTGATTGCTTGGAAAACTGTGATTGCAAACTCACAGTGTTAGAAGAAACAATGTGGAAAAAAGGCATTACGCAGTATTTTGAAAATATATATCTTCATGCAAAAATAAAATAGATAGGAATGAGTCCATTGGTATGCCCACAACTTAATTCATGTTGGAACATCCAGTAGGAGGAAAGACGGTTTCATTTTTCCCAGCGTAATTGATCTGAAGTGAAACTCCACTTAGCATTTTAAACACTAATGGTCTTGGTTCCTCCTGATTACAAACCCAGCACATTTGGCACATGCATTGTTCTATCTCTGTGGACAAGCCGTATCTGGACAATGCTGTTACTTGCTTCATCAGTAGCTGTAAGCCTTTTATGTCTGTCCTTATTTGGCTGATTTATCCCCCAGCTGGAGTACTCATTATGCACATTTTCAGGAAATGCTCCTGAGTGGGAATCTTCCTAAGTCTTCGCATCTATCATAATTGACTAGTGTTGACATGGTACCTGATGTGCAATATTGCTGCATAAGTATTCACCCAGAGGAACACATAATTAACAAAAAACGAAAAACAAAGAAAACTCCCTTTCATTTACTTCAGTCTTGCAGACTGGGGGTTTGGATTCCTGCTTCTGCACGGCTCTTCCATTGCTCCTAGAGTGATACTGGCATTTGATGCAGCTACTTCAGTGAACATTAATTCAATTTATTTTTAATTGTTTTTATTGAGCTATATATTTTTTTCAGCTCCCCTCACTTTCTCCCCCCTCCCCTTCTACCATCTGCAGTGACCCCCATCCTCCCAATTTACTCAGGAAATCTTGTCATTCTCT
Organism: Chionomys nivalis; assembly: GCF_950005125.1. Taxonomy (NCBI): domain Eukaryota; kingdom Metazoa; phylum Chordata; class Mammalia; order Rodentia; family Cricetidae; genus Chionomys; species Chionomys nivalis. The sequence goes on along the minus strand of NC_080109.1, from coordinate 26,178,420 downwards.
CCTTCCTAGGAAGATCCATGTATGTCTCTCTTTGTTGTCTAGGAACCTAGGCATTGATTCAATTTATAGAATTAAAAGAATGCAGTGACTTAGTTGATAGTCACATTCCAAGTGTTCAACAACTTTATGTGTCCAAAAGAAACCATGAGACACCATTTAGATGCTGTATTTCTAACATGATAGTACTTTTCACTAAATAGCATTGACTTAAGTTCTCTGGAATTATCTCATATCCCACAGACATAAACTTTGAGTTGATCCAAGCTCAATAATACTTTTACAAAGCTTAGGTTCTCTGCCTTTTTCTCGGCATCTTGTCATCCTCTACAATGGACACCTCTCTTTGAATTATGTGCAGACTGACTGACCAACACTTTTTAAAGCAAAAGTTTAAGTTGCTCATCTGGTATTTAATTCATTCATTCACTATTCAGTTGCTCACCAAACATACTTTCAAATCAAGGCACTGTATAGAAACAGATAAGGAAGATAAAGAAGATACCAACTTTAATCTAAAACTAGGTAGAATAAATTTAATGTTTATAACTTCTGATAAGACAAGACTAAGATTCATAAGATCATAAATTTTCATGTGCTTGACTCGCTATGTTTACACTCACTTCTTGTGATATTTTTCAATAATAAAACTTACATTTATTTATTCTTGATTTCTTATGGTTTTTCTATGCTTACAAAATGTACTTCCAAGGAAAAATCATTAAATTTAAATTCACAGAAGTATATATTGGAGTTACTGTCAAAATCAATGATATGCTTCCTTCCTGAATAAACCAAAGAGCACATATTGTGATGTTTTAAATAAAGAATGACTTTTTAACACAATTTAGGAGAGCTGCAATATAAAAACAATTGTATTTTCAACCATAGATGTACACTGCAACCAGCATCCTGAAAAACAGAATAAATGAAACAAAAATAAAGTTCCCTTCATGTCATCAAGTTGAGACCATGAGTCCAGATAAAATAAACATCTTACCCTTTATATATTGATTGTATGTGTTGCTGAGCTTAATGGCATGAGCAATTACATGGAGAAAGTACGTTATAGAACTGTAAATAAAGGTTAAAAAATGGCCAGAAAGGAGTCATTAGTTCCTGAACAGTTTCCATTTTTCGCAGTGGCTATTATTACCATCATTATTGAATAGAAAAATACTAGAGTTATGAACACTAAGACTGAAGAATTAAATATGTAAAATAATTTGTTAAACAATGCTTCGTGGGACTGGAGAAATGGCCTAGTGGGTAAAAATGCTTGATATATGAGCATGGAGGCCTAATATGGAAGTTTTAGCACCCATGAAAAAATAAGTAAGAAAGTCAGAGTAAGGTTGAACATCTCTGTAACTTGAGCTTGGTGGGGAGAGATAGAGAGATCTGGGTTGCTCACTGTCCGGCCAGTATACCCAAACAGCAAGCTTTCAGTTCAGTGAGAGAACCTGTTTGGTGACAGCAGCAGAGAGAGAGCACAGGGTGACTCACACCTGCACACTCACGTGAACACCATCTACTCCTTATTACACGCAAATGCTCCCCATGAAAGTGATGCATCCCAGAGATAGCCGGCTAAGGAGTTACACCCCAGTGCCCAAAGATCAAATTTGTGAGTATATATTGGCAGCTTTCCAAGTTTATCATTACTAGTCTTGGTTTTTAGCATTCTGATGGGAGAACTTGTCTGTCAGGAATACTGAGTCATGTTATAGAAATACAAGCTTAGAAAATGTGAAATACTCTTAGGTTGCACTTTATAGATTTTCTATTTTTATTGATTTTATTGAGCTCTACATTTTTCTCTGCTCCCCTCCCTTCCTCCCCCCTCCCCTTCAAACCTCACCCATGGTCCCCATGCTCTCAATTTACTCAGAATGTATTGTCTTTTTCTACTTCCCATGAAAATTAGATCCATGTATGCCTCTCTTAAGGACCTCACTGTTGTCAATGTTCACTGGTATTCTGAATTGTAGGTGGCTTTTCTTTGCTTTATGTCTAAAAGTCACTTATGAGTGAGTACATATGATATTTGTCTTTCTGGGTCTGGGAAAGCTCACTCAATAAGATGTTTTCTAGCTCCATCCATTTGCCTGCAAATCTCAAGGTATCATTAATTTTTTTTCTGCTGTGTAGTAAATACTCCATTGTGTAAATGTACCACATTTTCCTTATCCATTCTTTGGTCAGGAAGCATTTAGCTTAACTCCAGGTTCTTGATATGACAAACAATGCTGCTATGAACATAGTTGAACACATGTCCTTGGGGTACACTTGAGCATCCTTTCGGTATATACCCAAAAGTGGTATTGCTGGGTCTTGAGGAAGGTTGTCCCCTAATTTTCTGGAAATCATCACACTGGATATCTAAAGGAGCTGTACCAATTTGCACTCCCTCCAGTAATGCAGGAGTATCCCCTTTACCCGACATCCTCTCCAGCATATTTTCATCAGTGTTTTTGATCCTGGCCATTCTTATGAGTGTAAGATGGAATCTCAGAGTTGTTTTGATTTTCATTTCTCTGATGGCTAAGGATACTGAGCATTTTCTTAAGTGTCTTTTAGCCATTTTAGATTTTTGTTTTGAGATTTCTCTGTTTAGGTCTGTACTCCATTTTTTAATTGGATTATTTGTTCTTTTGATGACCGATTTCTTGAGTTCTTTGTATACTTTGGAGATCAGTCCTCTGTCTGATGTAAGGTGGGTGAAGATCTTGTTAAATATGCTTTCTTTTTTCCCTTTCATATGTTTTACTTCTTTCGCAAAAATCAGGTGCTTGTAGGTGTGTGGATTAATATATGGGTCTTCAATTTGCTTCTGTTGGTCCTCCTGTCTGTTTGTATGCCAATACCAGACTGTTTTTAGTACTGTACCTCAGTAGTGGAGTTTGAAGTCAGGGATTGTGATACCTCCAGAAGTTCCTTTATTGTACAGGATTGTTTTGGCTATCCTGGGTTTTTTGTTTTTTCATATGAAGTTGAGTACTGTTCTTTTAAGGTCTGTGAAGAATTCTTCTGGGATTTTAATAGACAGATGGACATTGCATCGAATCTGTATATTGCTTTTGTTAAGATTGCCATTTTTACTTTGTTAATTCTACCTACCCAAGAGCATGGGAGATCTTTCCATTTTCTGGTGTCTACTTAAAAAATTTCTTTCTTTGAATGATTTAAAGTTTTTGTCATACATGTCTTCCACTTCTTTAGTTAGAATTACTCCAAGATATTCTATGCTATTTGTGACTATTGTGAAGGGTAATGTTTCTCTGATTTCTTTCTAGCTCATTTATCACCTGTGTAAAGGATAGCTACTGATTTTTTTTTTTTATTAATCTTGTACTCTGCTAGTTAACTGAAAGTGTTTATGAGTTGTACCAGTTCCTTGGTAGAAATTTGGGGGTCGCTTATATAAATTATTATATCATCAGCAAATACTGAGAGATTGACTTCTTTTCTGATTTGTATCCCCTTTATCTCCTTTTATAGTCTTATTGCTCTAACTAGAACCTCAAGAACTATATTGAATAGATATGGAGAAAGTAAGCAACCTTGTCTTGTTCCTGATTTCAGTGGGATCACTGTGAGTTTCTCTCCATTTAATTTGATTTTGGCTTTTGGCTTGCTGTATATTGCCTTTATTATGTTTAGGTATGTTCCTTTTATTCCTGCTATCTCCAAGACCTTTATCATGAAGGGATTTTGTATTTTGTCAAAAACTTTTTCAGCATCCAATGAGATGATCGTGTGGTTTTTATTTTTTAGTTGACAGATTTTCATATGTTGAACCATTCCTGCATCTCTGGGATGAAACCAATATGATCATGATGGATGCTTTTTCTGATGTTTTCTTGGATTCAATTTGCAAGTAATTTGTTTAGTATTTTTGCATCAATATTCATGAGTGAGATTTGTCTGTAATTCTCTTTCTTAATAATGTCTGTGTGTAGCTTGTGTATTAGGGTAATTGTAGCCTCATAAAAAGAGTTTGGTAATGTTCCTTCTGTTTATATTGTGCAAAATAATTTGAGGAGAATTGGTATTAGTTCTTTGAAAATCTTGTAAAATTCTGAGCTGAAACCATCTCGTCCTGGGTTTTTTTTTTTTTTTTTTTTCGATTGGGAGACTTTTAATGAGTGTTTCTGTTTCTTTAGCAGTTATAGGTCTATTTAATTTGCTTATCAGGTCTTGATGAATTTCAGTAAGTGATATTTATCTAGAAAGTTGTCCATTTCCTTTAAGTTTTCCAATTTTGTGGAGTACAGGTGTTTGAAATATGATCTAATGATTCTCTAGATTTTCTCTGTGTCTGTTGTTATGTCCCCCTTTTCATTTTTGATTCTGTTAATTTGGATATTCTCTCTCTGCCTTTTGGTTAGTTTGGATAAAGGCTTGTCTATTTTGTTGATTTTCTTGAAGAACCAACTCTTTGTCTCGTTGATTCTTTGTACTGTTTTCTATGTTTCTACTTTGTTGATTTTAACTCTCCATTTGATTATATTCTGCCGACTAGTTCTCCTGAGTGAGATGGAAAACTCTAGAACAATGTTCTGTTAATTCACTAGTGTGGAATTTTTCAGCTTCTTTATGTAGGCATTTAATGCGATTAACTTTCCTCTTAACAATGTTTTCATTGTGTCCCATAAATTTGGGTATGTTGTGTGGTCATTTTCATTTACTTTTAGGAAGTCTTTAATTTCTTCCTTTATTTCTTCCTTGACACATTGATGTTTCAGGTGAGCATTGTTTAATTTCCGTGTGTTTGTGAGCTTTCTGAAAGTAGTGTTGCTGTTGACTTGTAGTTTTAAAGCATGCTGATCTGATTACGTACATTTGGTTATTCCAGTTTTTTGTATCTGTTGAAGTTTGTTTTGTTACCGAGTAGTGCTCAACTTTTGAGAAGGTTCCATGAGATGCTGAGAAGAAGGTATATTTTTTTATGTTTGGATGGAATGTTCTATAGATATCTGTTAAGTCCATTTCTTTCATAACATCTGTTAGTTCCCTTATTTCTCTGTTAAGTTTTTGTCTGACAGTTCTGTCCATTGGTGAGAGTGGAGAGTTGAAGTCTCCCCCCATTAGTGTGTTGGGTTTAATGTGTGATCTAACCTTTAGAAGTGTTTCTTCTACATGTGAGGATGCCCTTGTATTTGGGGCATAGATGTTCAGTATTGAGATTTTCTTTTGATGGTGCTTTTCTCTGACTAATATAAAATGTTCTTCTTTGTCTCTTTTGATTGATTTTAGTTTGAAATCTATTTTGTTAGATATTAGGGTAGCTACACCAGCTCGTTCCTTGAGTTACTGGCTCAGACCTGTTTCTGTAAATGTCCCTGGCCTGGGCCCATTCCTACAGAGGTCCCTGGCTTGGGTCCAGTCCACAAAGTTCTCTGCTCTGTCTTACACCTAGTAGGTCCCAGACTGGTGCCCAGAACTGCAGAGGTCCTGGCTCAGGCCTACTCCCTCAGTGGTCACAGACTCTCTATAGATATTTCTAAGGACACTTCCAAAAGGACTTCATAAATCATATTCTTAGTTCTTTATGGCAGATAACATGTGCTTGAGGGATAACAAATTGTGTTAGAGAAAGTCACACACTGAATCTAACTGCTATGACGTTAGTATTTAAAACACAGAATTTCTTCACTGTGTATGATTTTTCCACATTTTGTGGAATGTTCTATATCCCATTGCTGAACAGAAACTGTGTTCTGAGGCCACACAAGGAAAGGAAGCATATATATATCCTATTTCCAAATATAACTGTCTGTCTGTTAGCAGGTGATCTGACTTCACCTTCATCAAAGCCACTTAGCAGGCTAAATAGAAGAGACAAGAGCCTAACTATAGAAGAGATTGAGAGAGAAGAGAAAAGTAATGGGTTAATCATTAATGAACAAAAAACAGAGATAATGCTTTCAGTCAGTAGTCCTTTTATTGATTCTATGAAGTTTCTTAAAATTCTATTCTAAGAAACAAAAAAGCAAAAACTGAATTAATAGCTTGTCATATGAATAACAGAAAAACAAATTTGTAACCCCTTGTTTAGGAAAGGACAATCTTTAATTGTACAAAGCAATAAAAAATAGGCTGCTTGAATATCTTTTGTAAATTTTAAAATTACGTTTATCTTTAACTTTAATACATTGTAGCATCAGAAATTACACATGGATAAGGCAGCAATGATGTTTCTATTATATATGCACACTAAATCAAGTTCAACATATCCTTTCAAATTTTTATAGTATCATTTTTAGTTTTATGCAAAAAATGAAAGTTTCATTATGAGTCTCTCATTCATATGCTATTCTTCACTCCTACTTACTCTCCCCACTAATCCCATCATCACCCATGCTCCTACTAGCTAATGCCCTTCCTCTTTCTCAAAAGTATTAAAGTCTTTCCTCTTGTGTGGTTTCTTTACCCACCTGACATCCCAGTGAATGTTTATGGCTATTGTTTGCTTGTTTATGTAGAGTCTTGTTATCTAGGTAGATAAACTTACTGCCAGAACGTCATGAGGAAAGATAGAGGAAAGAGAGTAGAATGATGAAGAATGAGAAAGAGAAGGTGGAAGAGAGGAGGAAGGTTAGAGGTAGCAGAAAGGGAGGGAAAAGGGATGGATGGAAGGAAAGAGAAAAACAGAAAGGTAAAATTAACATACTTCTCAATCAGTTCATCCCCTTGTGCATTTCACAGCAACACCTTCTCATTGATTTAAAGTAACATTTATAAGGAATATGAGATATTTTAAGCTAATCGAAGGACACAACTCTCTGTACAAATTTATTTACCCTATCTACACTGAAAGCTTAAAACATTACACTGGTTGCACAGCCGGTTCATGCATCACTGAGGAAGGGACCATTTCAAGAACTCTATGACCCTATTTGTTGTAATGTTTCCTTCTCTTTCCCTGGGGCCTTCTGATTTGTCTTCTCTGGATTGGGTACACTGTATTGTGTGGATATAGTCATGTCCACCAAAAGAAGCATCTTTTCAATTATCTAGATTTGGGATGGGCAGGGACAGGTATGTAAGGCCCTGAGTGGCAGCTTGCCAAACTCCTAGTCATGAAGCATGACAAATGTTATGATTGCTACCATCACCTCCAACCACTAATCCATTATAATTTGACCCAAATGTCATGACCCATTAGTGATCTATAGCTCAACTGGGTAATCGTACATAAATCATGAAAACCCAGTGCTCAAATCTTCACTATTTCATAACTGAAGAAAATATAACAAGCCTACTTATCACATGTGAATATTATATGTGTGTGATGAAAATTTATTCTGAGAAAGTTATAAGGCATCCAAGGAACAGAGGCATAGTTTTGCAACAGCTTCTGAATATTTTATGGTCTGTGTTTGTCTATTTCATTCTTTGAGCTTATTTCCTTGGTGTAATACTACAGAAGCATTCCATCTGTCTGTGGGTTCATCTCTGGACTCAATTAATGCAAATAGCTATTCCCCCACTGTAGACTTTAACTTCAAAAACTGAGTTTTTCAGTAAATGTATCTCTCTGAAATTTCTAGATATTCATGGTACATTGTACTACCATATTCCTGGCATCTCCAACCCATAAAAGACAACCTACATATTATAATAAAATATGAATCACTGTTGATGAATTAAAACTCAATCATACTATAATTGTCTAGTTAGTATTAGAGATAGCTGTCTTATACATACATGATTAATTTTATATTCTTCTTATAAGTAGCCTTCTCCTCAAAACATTCAGCCACATGCTGTGTGATTTTCATTAAAATAAATTACTTTCTATGAGAAAAGCCCCCTAGTGGAAAACCTAGTCCATATGCCTTTCTGTGATTTCTCTTCATTACAGTACAAATATTATTAAGAAAACTAGGTGTGTGAATATTTTCATTGAAGTAAATAGTATTACTTAGCAAAATCCCAAGGATTTATATGGTGTCTTGTTTTTTCTTGTAACTTTGATATCTTATCCAACTAACCACATATGGGATATATGACAATTATTTCCTATGTTTTTTGTTTTGTTTTGTTTTTTGTATTTTTGCAATGTTTCAGAAGTAAAGAAGGATGCTTAAAATAAATCCCACACTAGTTCAGAACTGAGAATAATAGACAGTTATTTATTTATGGGTAGACTCACAAATCAGAATCCTCTGCTGGTACGGAGAACAGCAACCAAATCCTGCAGCCAGAAAAAAGAGGCCGGATGCACACTTTACATTGGCATAAATAGTATAAGACACCACGCCCCAGTGAGCAAGTAACTTAAAGGCTACTGGCTGTAGGATTTCCTACAGCACAAAAGTTCTGCATGGAAAATAGAACATATTCTCAAATATATGTAAGCAGTCACTCACCTCATTGGGTCAAATAGAAACAGACATATCTCCTAGAAGCACTTAATGCTTATTATTGTTACTAAGTACAAGACAACTATGATAATTAATAAAGTTTTGATCAAGCCAGACCTCCATTGTTATGTTGCTGTGCACACCATAAGAGATGTCATACCCTATAGGGATGTCAACATTGTTAACAGGTACCGTGTAGTTACATGACATAAAAGGTATGATGTCTCAACACCAGTAATTCTGCTTGTGGTCATAATTCATCATGGATGCACTGCTGGTGTGTTGATGTCTAAGACCAAGATAAAAATGTGGGAGCTGAGTAGAGGCTTGTTAGGATGAATTCCTGAGTGCTTAGCTGCTAATGGTTAGTGGTGACCATTTCAAGGACTGTGTATACTGAAGTTATGTAGAGAAATACTTTATGATTCAGTCATTTCATAAAAATCAGTAACTAGAATTCAAATTTATGCTTACGGATAGTATCTCCACTATGCTGCCTATTCCACTGGCTAAAGAGAGAGAGAGGTTTGTTCCTATGCTATTACATTCTTAAACAATGGAGCATGAGCCTGCTCACTGGTCTTTCTCAGGTCTCACAGTTCAGTGGCTTCTGTGTGTTATTCACCTGTGATCACATAACAATTGAACCTCTCAGATTCTGCAATGGATCCCTTCTTCCTTCCAGGATTTCACACTCAGATCAACTTCACCTCCATTTCTCTTCTAAGAATTGTTTATCTTGCCACTATTTCAATAAACATAGAAAGCGTTATTAAAAACTTGCATTAAACATTACAAAACAAAAATTATTCATTCTTATAATCTACAAAATAATTATCTGGTCATCTCTACAGGTGAAAAAATGAAAGAAACATCAAAAGTTCCTGCTTCCCTGCCTTTTCATCATTCTTTTATCTCCCCACATCATCCCCAAATGAGTTTACTTTCACACCTGTTAGAAGTTGTTATCACAATACATTTGCCAAATTCGAAACCTACTGCCTAGATCTAAGATGCTGTTGGTCTTTTGACAGCTTCAGCGTGATTCGCACAGCTTTCAAGCCCACTGGTTCAGTCTTAGGTGCAATCTCTCACTTATTTTATTTTTAAATTTGGGTTCTTTCAATTAGCTCATATTTCTCAAATCCTTTTCTCAGTTTTGTTGGTCTTTTTATTTGATATGTAAATGACATGTCTTATTTTGTAGTTCTAAACCCTTTACTTGCTAAGAAATTTTTTTTTTCTGGAAAACCAACCTTATTTAGAACAATGGCTTGAAGAGATATCTATATGTATCAAACAAGTGTTTCTGTACCTACTCCATCCCTTCTCTTAAAGGAAACTATCCATATTACTCTCACGAAAGAATTTAATATTGTTTCAGGTCGTGCGCTTGTCGTTATCACTATATATGTAGGAATTGCCTACTCAGTTGCTCAAATACCAGGAGTCATTTTTTATGTCCTACTGATACATATTTATAGAGTACAATGAGATATTTTTATTCTTATGTTTATATACAAATGTATACCATGAATGATGATCAACTCTGGATAATTAACATATTCATCACCTTAATGTTTCACCGCTTCCTTAGGGTAAAGACATGATTTGAATGTGACAAGTCCCTTACAGACACATGTGTGTGTTTGACTGTCTGGTTCCAGAAGGTGACACTGGGAGCTGTAGAACTCTTATGAAATGGGATTGGGATCTGAGCAATGGGTCCCTGGGATTCAGAACTTGAGGTTTAACGAAGTCCTACATGTATCTGACCTCAGTACCTCTCAGCTTCCTTGTCTGCTGAGACAGTAAACAACCCTCTTCACATGCCTGTTGCCACAGCTGCAAGCCACTTTCTGCAGCGTGCTCTCTGACATGATGGATTGCACCCTCAAAGCATGAACCCAAATAAATCTTAATAAAACTCCATTAAGTTGTTCCTCATCAGGTATTCAGTTGCAGTATGACAAAAGTAATGAGTGCAGATAAATGCAATCAAAGGTTTCCTTCTCCCTTTCTGGGGCATGTGCATTATTGTTAATTATATTTTACCTCACAGGACCAGAACGAGACATTACTCATTTTGTCAATGTATAGAACTTTATCAATTTATTTCTAACTTATTGGAAATGGGCATTAATATCCTCTATATATGACTGTGATCAAATAGTATTGGTTGTTCTGCTTCTGGAGAAGACCTCTAAGTAATTCTTAGTTATATAAGAATATATGTGTATCACTAATAGTTAGGGAAGTTCAAGTCAAATACCATTATTCTAGGTTTCTCTCTTTCTCTCACTATAGCACTTACTCCACTGGCAAATTCTGTAGCATCATTTCCAAATGTCTTTTCTTTTTTATTAGTTAATTTTTATTGAGTTTTTTGAGCTATACATTTTTCTAAGTTGTTGTCCCCTGAAAAAAAGAATCAGCTAAGAACAAAATGCAAGTGATTTGCCATCAAATGCTTTAGTTCCCTCCCAGGTCACAGGCCTTTTTTGTGTTCTGCATTTTTTAAGGAAATCCAGCATTAGGAAAAAAATTATTAATTTTGTTCATTAAACATATGAACATTTGTGGACCTTCTGTTAGAGAGATGGCAGATTCTTTCTTCTCCGTGTTCGTTTTACAGTGGGAAGTACTTGCTGGGGGACATTGCTATAGCTGGCATGAGGACCTTCAGAATGGTCCAGTATTTGCCATACTCTCGTGGGCTTTCCTGAAACATAGCATCTAACAACCCTAGGGTGTCTCAAATTCCTGGCAATAGGATTGTTTACCTTTATACCAAGAAGGTTGGGAAAGCACCAAAATCTGCATGCTTTGTATGCCCAGGCAGACTTCCAGGAGTTCAAGCTATAAGACCTAAAGTCCTTATGAGATTGTTTGAAACAAAGAAACCCAAAAGCACAGGTATGGGTACCATTTGGGATTAAGATAAAGACCCGAGAACTATTAAAACAATAATAACAAAAGAATGAAGGCACCGAGTAGCTTCCTTAACTGGGGTAAGAATTCAGGAAAGTTGTAAGAACATCCTGATGCATATGGAAAATGTACACAACCCATCAGAGAGGCAGATGACAAATCTTGTGATTTACTTTAATAGTGCAGGGTAGAATGAAGATAAAAGATCAGTTTACAGGATTTCTCAAGATGGAAAGCAGATATAGGAAAGACCATAAAGGATGCAATAAAATGAAATTATAAGCCAGTTGTGTGGGAAACCAAAACCAATGTGATATGCAATTCAAATTCTCCCATAGAGTCCCCATTGGTACCAACAGTACTTCTGGAATGATTATGAAAACAGGGAGATGACACAAGAAAAAGGGCAGTTAAAAGCCTGTAAAAACAAAATAGGTTTCTTATTTCTCTACAGGTACTAATTGTGCTACTGTTCTGCATGACAACTAGCCATTTGGTGCGGGATCTTTGGACGTCAGGACAAATGACTTATTTGGGATCTATATGCAGCAGTCTAAACACACTTGGTCACTTTTGTGTCTAGGATGCTAACCTATTCCAAGGACCTTTTGTATATAGCCAGAAGCCCTAGAAACAAGAAATTCACTCTCCAGTGGATCTTGCTAACCGAGGAAGAAAGATATAAGCCCAACTTTGGACAAATAGCAGCTAAATGCCTCAGCCATATCACTCCACAGTAAGGCTTACAGTGTTTAGGAGCTATCCACACATTTATAGATTCTAATCTGCTTTTTAATTTCCCACTCTTAAATGGAAATAATAATTGAAAAGATAGAAAATAAAACAAATAAAAAGGTAGATTAATTGGGAGTCAACAAATAAAAGACTGCACTGACAGATTTACCTTGAAAATAAAACAATATGCTGAGAAAGATAAGAGAAAATATTAGATCTAAGAGAAAAGGATATTGCTCTTTCTAAGAATGTACTTTCTTGGAAATTAAAAATTATAAGAGAATGGAGAAATCAATAAAAATACTTATAAGATAAATTTGAGATTTTTATTATTTCAGTATGAAAGTAAAAACTAAGTCCACTTGATGTTTCAGTTGAAACAAAAATAAGAATGGCCCACATAAGCTGGGTTTAGAGCTAGTGAGGTTGCTCAGGGTTTATGAGCCCACCCCACTCTTCTGGGGGGCTTGAGGTCAGTTCCAATCTCTCACTTTTGGTGACTCCCAACTCCTGTAACACCAGCTCGGGGGGATCTGACACTCTCTCCTGACCTCTCTGAGCACTCACACATCCACACATACAATGCAAGGTACACACCTGTACACAGAGCACACACTCAAACAAACACACAGAGACAGGGGCACAGACATGTTAACACATACACAAGAGATAGAGAGAGAAAAAGAGAGAAGAGAAGAGAAGAGGGAGAAAGAGAGAGAGAGGGAGGAAGGTAGGGAGGGAGAAAGAAACTCAAACTGAACATCTATCAAGCTAGAGTATTTATCGTTAATGAAATCACCTAGTGTCTCGGATTCTTTCTATTTTGTTATCACCTCATTCTCAAGAATATTCCACTGGTTTATCTCCTACAATACACACACATTATCATTGGATCATATGAAGAGAAAAAGCATGTAATTTCCTTTGTAGAGCAATATTGTCTATAAGTGGAGCTGGTCTATCTTCCTGGAATGAATTAGCCTCAGATAAACTAATGATATAATGATATTGGGGGTGGAGATATGTCACTGGACACTCATCAGCAAGCTCCAGAGCAGAAGTCAGTGCTCAAGAAACAGAATGAATATTCTGTTTCACAAAGACATAAAAGTTAAAGCAATGAGGTGATCTTACTAGCAGTTCCAATAAACAAATATTAAAAAAGAAACTGGCAATGTAAAGTGGAAAACATTACCTGAAACATTTTTATAAAAGCAGGAATTTGTTAGAGAAAATTGGCCTACATCAAGAGATGCTAATTCTGAAAATCCAAAACAAATTGGGCAAAATCCAGTATTTTAAAATAGCTAGAGAAGGGAGCATGCACCCGTGATTAGGAGGTGAAATATGTTTGCAATTTCCATAGCAGATTAGAACAGTCAATTCTCAATGAAAATGTATTTCCAATGTAGAACTACTTTATCTACTCAATATGAAAAATACGAGCAAACAGCCTACACATTTATTCTATCACATGTCTATACTGATAATGGATCATTTTAAAGTAAATTCGACCAAGGAAGGATAAGACAGAAGAGAGTAGAATTCAGATGTGCACCAACAGAAGAAAGAAATGGCAATGGTGGGGATCTTAGCAAGCTCCTGGGCATGGCTCCTGGGCAGGCTGTCTCAGATTGCAAAGGCAGGCAAGTCCTTAAAACGAGGTAAGATGCAATAACATCTTAGAAAATCTGGGTGATTATTTACTTAAACCGACTGAGCACACAGAAAAATTAGGCATCTCAAAACCAAATGAAATGAGAATAGGAGGCATACCACTGAGTGGATGCTGAGAGAATAGACCAAAAATGGATTCTAATATCCTCTGGTGAGTAAATAATAAAGCTCAAAAAGCGGGACTGCCAAGAAGCAACAATACTACCGTTCCACTCTAGGAAGCCAGCTCTATGTTCTGTTGTCATCTTCATCAGATTACCCTTTTGCCTGCAACAGCATCCTGGCTCCATCTAAAGCTTCAGAGGCAAACAAAATCTTTAAGGCACTTAAACAAGCAGCTTGGCTTTTAGTGCTTGAACCATTTTCATTTTTTTAAACCATGATGTTGAACACACTAATCGCTTTGGAGAAAGGCCAGCAACATTCTGGTTGGTCACTGTCTTCTATCATCTAGCTTAGAATATGAACCACTTCCTCCTGTCATGAAGTTCAAGAATGTTCCCCTTTCAGGATCCACCCCCAGACATATGTCTGTCTCTAGATCTCCCAATGAATTACACATTGTGCAATTCTACATCTGACTTTCTTTGTTTAAATCCTTTAGAAATCTTTACCACAGACTCCTATACACCAGGACTGGGTTTTCCCAAAACAGCTAAATACTGAAATAGTCACCCTCAAGAAAGTCACCACCTAAATGAAAATATAAAATGCTGCAAAAAGGAAAGTAGAAAAGAAATATTGACTTTTTAAAGTAGCTTATATTAAATATTTAGTAGTTATAAATGTGGTGAGTTTGGAGTACATCCCATTACCCAGATTAAGAGATAAAATATTACCATTAACTATAAGAGTCTGTCCTTCCTTAGCACAGAATAGTGTCTGACCCATTCATACCCCCTCACTTTCCTTCAGAAGTGTTAAAAGTCTTGTCTGGAATTTTCCTTGAATGTGTGGGATGGGTGGAAGTGGGGAACATATCACTAACTAGTATGTTTTACATAGTAAGTAAGTAGTAAGTTCTACACGATTGTATCTACTTGTTTAAATGAAGGACAAAGAGAAAAGGAGGGACATGGCCATGAAGGGGAAGGAGAGAGGAAAGGAAAGTGGGGGAGGACAAAAAGGATGTCTGGTACCTTTGAATGCAGTGAGGGCAGATTTATAACCATAAGGTATTTGGGAATAAGTCAATTACAGAAAAAATGTAGGAATTAGTAACCTAAGGAAAATGAGTAATTAGGAATAGATATTCTAAAATAACACTTGACATGGCTGAGGCAAGATGTATATTATAATAATATTAGTAAAACCCATAGCTAAACGTATTGGTTATTCATCAAACTAAAAGTTATGAGGTCTTTAAGGTCATTTTGAATGATACATATAAGGCATGAATTCTTATGTGTTATAAGAGAAGTCACCTTGCCTAAAATAAAGAATAAAATGATATCTGCACTAACATGTTTCACCATGTGAAAGGTTTGAAGAAGTTAAAAATGGATGTTTTCACAAGAAAGGGAGGGGATAGGACACAGAAAACACCATGGAAAACAGGAGGAGATACCAGTTACCTTCCATCCCTGCATAATTATTTGAATTTCTAAATTCTATGCACATGTACACGTAACTTGTATTACTTTCATCAATTTTTAATCATATCTACATATATATACATATATATATAATGTATATATATAGTGCTGGTTAAGAATGGAAAGAGTCATTCATATATACACACAGAGAGACACAGACACGCATGCACACACGGCACAGTCTATGGATCTTTTCAGTACTTAGATATATCAAATTAAAAATAAGTGTTTACAGCTTGTTAAACTTTTAGTTGAGAAATAAGTCTGATGGTTGTGGAATTGTTTAGTGAAGACATCAGGCTGTTTTTATGCTATATGTTTAATGGAATTGAACTACCCAATCTTTAACACAATAACACAATCCAGAAGACTGGCAGCTGGGGACTTACTGCTTCTTTTATTTATGTCAGTATTGTACATGTCTCAGCTGATAGGAATGGGTTTCTATGGAGATGATCTTATGGGATGCGCTACTTGCTTGTTAAGTTTAGCTCGATGCAGTGTACTCCTGCTCACTCTCCCTTCTTCCTCATCTCTCCCCCACCTGTCTCTGACATAAGACCTGGATGATCTTGAACCTCTACCTAAGCCTCTCAGCCTGTGAAGATTGTAGGTGAACACCATCACGCCCATCACTTTCCTTAACTTTCTCACCCACACAGAACTCAAGAGTAGTAAATTCAGTCAATGGTGACATGAAAGTGACAACATTCAAAACCCTTCACTGAGACCCAGTCACCATGAAACTATCTCTGTCTCTGTAGAAAGGGGGAAGAAAAACAGGGGCACACACCAGTGAAACAATCAGGAAAACTCCCCAATCACCCTCCTACCTGCTCATTTCCCTGTCCTATTGTGTCTAACCAGAAGCTGTGCATATCCACCACTCCCAGTGTTCCTCAGAAGTCTCATTAGAAGCCACCATGGCTCCGAATTAGAATAAGCACAGCATTTGCCAGTTGACGCTTGTGTTTTGCAGGTGTGCTGCCAAGTGCCAACGTTATCCAATATTTGCTTACCACTGCCCACGTGGGACCAAACTCACACTTAATAAGACAGAGACTGCATTGCCGTGACATATGTGCCATTATATTCCCCGAGTTTAAGCCCCATAAGCACAGTTATTTAGCTAACACAGTCTTCTGCTATAATCACGGCAGTTTTTCTTCCAGCAGTAAAACTCTCACCAACCACCGTCAGGCATTTTCTGCTTTCCAATTACTCGCTGCTGCTATGCCAGCCACACAGTCATATTTTCCTGTATCATTAAACAAATGCAGTTGTGTTCCCCAAACAGGCTTCAGTTTGGGCTAAACTGCATCTATTAAAGCTTTCATAAGTGGCACACCCTTCAGCTTGTAGTTTCTCTGGACTCAATAAATATTTAAGCTGCACAGATAATGCCTCAACTTCCCAGCAAGTGCTACATTAGCCAGGCAGTCTTTGAAGCATGGAGCTTTACAGCAAGAGAAAATGAGGGAGAAAGAAATGAGTTGTATTGCTAACAAATTACATACCAGAATCCTAATATTTCCTTACTTCCTCCATTCTCATATACTCATATTTTATATATATATATATATATAATCATTAGAAACATATTCACATAAATGATAGGATATTAAGGAATACTAGGTACTGTGACTGATCTTGAGATATGAAAAATAATCTTTCCAAGCACTTATTATTATCTCAAAAGAGAACAAAACCATCACAGTCCAAAGTCACAGTGAAGCAATTACAAGAGTGACATGAAACATAAACCAAGTGTTCTTAACAAGTTTGAGAGGAACCGAGGAATTTCATATTGTGTGTAAATTACCATAGCCAAGTCAGAGAGCATCGGTGGTTAAGGGCTAAACCCCATTACAGGCAGAATAAGTGGGATGAGGCTTCCGATGAGAGTCCAGGGATAGGACACCGAGGTCCATACTGGATAGCACCTGTGACAACTCGCCTCTGTTTCCTTTAGGCAAGAGCCTTAGAGTCCAGCATGCTGTACTCCCTCAAATTTTCTGCTAACCTCTTCAAAACATCTGCAGATTGAGTTTGAGTATAGTCGGAATTTCAGTTTATATTGTGTTGTGTGTCAACTTCGGGACAAACCTAACCACACCTTCATAAGGTTCAATGGTTTATGAAAAGGCAACAGAAAACTGCTTTGTATAACTCATTTCAATTCCCAAAGAAAATACTAAGTTAGGATCTGGTGTCCAACACAGTTCTATCATGTGAAACATAGATTTTTAAGTTGAAATATTTCATTAGAGAATAGGAAAACTTAAAACTTCACCATTGATGAGGAAGATATTCAATGTATACCTACTAAGGTGTACTCAAGAAAATCAAACAAATGTTAAGATCTGAGGTGAAAAGAGACTTGTTAAGAAAATTATATACATATATGTGTATATTAAAGCATATAATCTTACACAATGCTATGCCCATTTTAGAAGCAGCAGAGTGAACATACCAGAATGCAATAGCATTTAAATAAATAGTTTGGATAAGCCCCTTAAAACGACTTCAAATGTACCAAACATTTCAAATATATTGTCAACTTTAAACCAAGCTCCTACAATTTAGACAAAGCCATATCGATGTGGCTATTATAAACAAGACTGGAATATTTCATGTGCTCATTTTTTTCACTTTCCCACCCTGGTTTAACTTAATAATTTGTCCAAGGATTAGCTGTTCGTCTTCCACCAACTGTAATTCCTTACCAGCACGAACAACTAACCACCCAGAAATTATTTAAACATAGGAGTCATTACCCACAATCAAGACAAAATGAAGCAGTTTATATAAGCCTGCCTTGCACTGTGCCACCAGGCCATGTGGTCTCTCAGAGTGCTAGTGGTTTTTGGTAAAATATAATACAAACTATTATTTCAGATAAGGTGTCTGGCAGCCCAGGCTGGTCTTGCCCATAGTATGTGGTCAAGGATGAACTTGAAGTCCTGATTCTCATGCCTCCACAACCTGTATGCTAGAGTTACGGGTGTGTGCCACCACATGTGGTTTATGTTGTACTGGAGTCCAACTCGGAACTTTCTGCAATTAAGGCAAGTAGTTCACCAACTGAGCTGTAACCCTCTCCTAGTAATTCATAATGATGGATGTGATATTTATGTCCCAGGGAAACCTGAAACACTGGGGTAAACTCAAAATTCAATGGTTGGAACAAATGCATATCATCACAATGTTGAACATTTTGTATGGTGGCCAAGCCCAGAACCTTCAGTGCCTTCAACAAATGTTGGATGCTAAGGTCAAGACTGATTCTACTGGACAGTGAACAGAGACAAGGGCTCATTACTCTAGAGAAAGCTGAGCTGTATTATGGGACTTGTATGAGATTATGAGTTTTCTATCTTTAACTTGAGCAGTTCTGGCCATCCCTTTCTCTTTTGCCTTGGTAGTTTGGCATTTATGATTACTTTGTCTGTTCCTCTGAAAGTGTTCAAATTGTTTTCATGACATTCTTCAAATTACAGATGATTCCAAGGAGCATATGAGTTCTGTAGGTGCATGCTGACTCAAAGAAAACCTTATATAGAATTTTATTCAGGAATGACAGCTTTGATAAGTTATGTATTCCCATATGGTAAGTTTGAAACACATAAACATATGAATGACACTATAGAGCCACAATAAAGTGTGTCTGCGTGTCTGTGTGTCCATGCGCCCATGTGCAGCAACAACAATAAAGGAGAGATTATGAATTTAAGAGGGAGTTGGGGGATTCAAGGGGAGTGGGACAGTTGAAATGACATAAAGAGTACATATTGTGAAATTCCAAAAGGAAATAAAATGTTTAAATTAATAAATTAGAGAGGATTCAAGTGATTTTCTCTCTTTTGGGAAATGCAAGTGTCATATGAAAACAGGAGGTAAATCAGAAAAGAATTTAAGCCCCGGGATAGACATATAACCATTCTATTTTCAAAGAAGCAGGGATATTATCACCAATACATAGTGCTGGGAATTTATACACTGAAACTCATGACAAAGTGAGAATTAAAAAGCACGCAAAAACTTACTATCGTTATGAAACTAAGTTTGATTCCCAATACACCCAGAAGTATTAAAGACTTCTGAGGATTCCTGAGACATGACTTAGGGTTTGTTGATGTCATTAGTCTCAGCGATTCTACTCACTCTTTGCTGAGTTGCAAAGACAAGAAACACTGAGAAATTCTGCCCTTATCCCCATTATATAATTCAGTTCAAACTAATCAATAACACCCAGTCAAAAAAAAATGTAGAATTCAGGTCTTTTGATCTTCCTCTATTTCAACATTAAGTTGTTGAATTGTCTACCTTATTCCTTGCCTTGTACTACCGTGGTATTGCATTTTATAAGTGTATTATGCTTTGTAAAATATGACCTTTATTTCCAAGTATACAGCCAGCTCTTTTTTATTTTTGCTGTTATTTTTGCCAGTTACACACATGTGTAGGATGTATTGCAATCATTCAATCCCCATTACCCTCTCGAATCGCTCTCTCATGGCTAACCCCACTCTTCTTCCCAAATAATCCCTTTTCTAGCCATAGCCCAACTCTCTTATAATTTTGTTGGAGAGGGTGATCTTCTCAAGCATGTGCCTGCATGCTTGCCTGTCCTGTGATCTCTCCCCTCCTGTAATCTTCATCTTCTTTATCCCCCTAGAATTATAAATACCACATAAAGGACTAAAAGTATAGTATAGATCTTATGACCATGAGGATTTTATTATACCTCCTACCATGATTCCAAATTAATTGCAAGGTTAACATCTCTTAGTCCAAACTATTGGAACCACACCCTCACTGGATCCTACTTCTAGATTTATAAACAGAATTTATGGCTTTAATCTTATGATAATTTTAAAATAGGCTCTCCTTGGTTGAATCTTTAGTTTAAACTTCTTTATAGTAGATACATTGTCTTTGGTTCAGATAATTTAGCTCCTAGACCCTAGCAAGTGTTTGCCACATTACTCCTCTATGACAGAGCTTGAAATTCCGGCATCTTCCTTGTTGGAGCCTATTTCTTCATTACTTTTTGGCATTAGTATATGCACTAAAACTGTAAAACTTGATTTCTGTTCTCCAATACTCTATTTCCCCTTTATTAGTATTATCTTCTACAATCCTGGTCCGTGAATGAAGCTGTGTGAGAATTCTCATAGTTTGTGAGAAAATAAGACAAGAGCTCTGTGACCTCAACCCCCTAAAACACTGGATTGTTGTTGGAATGAGCTTTCCAACCCTTCCCAAGTGTAGCAAATATGAGTATGTTTACTTCTGATTAGCCATCCTCTTACTACTATTCAGATGATATTTCCAAGCATGGATTATCCTTGTAATTGTGTACAGTTGAACCCATGTAAACTTTGTTCATACGACCTGGCTTAACCCTCGGGATATAAATTGTCTCAGAGTAAAATTGGTTATTGCAGGAGACTTCAGTATGCCTCAATTTTAAGCTACACTCGCCCAGGTTCATGCCACCAGTTAGAGACGTGGCACAGTGTCATTTATAAACTTGTACTATCTGCTTTTCTCATTGCTGGTAAAAAGTTACCTGACAAAACAGCTCAAGGAAAGATGGTCTGTTTTGGTTCACAGTTTGAGGGGACTGTCCATCATGGTGGCAAAGGCATAGTGACAGGAATACATCCTTACTCGTAAATCAGAAATCAGCATAGTACTATCTCCCTTTCTCCTTCTCTTCAGACTGAGATGCCAGACCATTGAATGGTTTTGCCTACATTCAGGCCAATTCTCCACTCCTCAGTCAAATTCATCTAGAAATGTCCTCACTGATGCATCCCTCTGGTGACCTTATCTCCTAGGTGACGAAAGACCCATTCAGGTTGACAATCCAGATTACTCATTGCAGAAGTAACCATTTTATTCTGAGTTAGATATCTTAAAGAAAAGAAATTTGTATTCTCTTAAAAAATGTAGTGCTATAGGCAATGGATTTTAAATACTATCCGAAGTCTGCCAGTAACACGTGGTTTTATGTAGTAACTACATTCATATTGAGAAGCGTTATACAGCCAAACCCTCAGTTTCATGTGTTTTGTTGTGGAGTGACTCCAAATATCCGTTATACTGAAAACCTTTCATCACAGTGTCACAACAAATGACTTAGTCAAAGGAAGCCTCCAAAATCAAATTTCAAAAGTAACGTTCATGCTGTTTCTTCCTTAGCAGGAAAATCAGATACCGCTTGTAAAAGGATGAAAATAGAAATCTACCAAGGATTTTACACTTTACGTGAAAGGTTGTTTACAGATGTCTGGCATGTTACAGAGCTATCCCAGCTAATCAAAAGTGAAAGTGGTATAAGCTAGCCTTAGTCAGAGTTATCTTCTGGATTCTTTGGCTAAAGAACAACTTTGAGTTGTGTTTCCAATAACATCTATATTTAATTGTTGACAGTAATAAAGTCAATCTGGTAAAATTACTTTATTGTGGGGGTAATAAAGCATGCTCTATGTATTGAGCACACTGAACTGCATAATGAGAACTCTATTGTATTATTTGACTCCTGTCCAGATTTCCCTCATGTGCTCTTACAACTACTTTGCACTTTAATTTCCTATTTTCTAGAACCTACTGTTACATAAAATGAGAGCAATAATGTTTGTAAGCTAGTTGGTTATAGGGAGAAACTTAAACACTTTTTAAATACTTTGAAATTTTATGAAGAATTATCACATACATTAATATTTTTTCAGTGAAAATTATATGATCTTCAGGAATGTTATTTTCAGATTTTTGTTGATAAAAGCATATATGTGACGTGTTTTAAATACTCAACATCTATAGCTTTAATAGACAGACATATTATGATAGTTAAGTTGATTGATAATAGGCATATCTCAGTATAGGACATACAAAGAAAGCTATTTTTGAAGACCCTGCTCTTTAAAAATAATCAGTTAATAAAAATCTCACTGGAAGGCAAAGGTCTAGACCTGGTATGACTTGTGTTTAAAGTTTAAAGGCAGGTGATGTGTGTTTAGCTTCTGTTCACACTGTATTAGTCTGTTTGAGATGCTACAACAAATCACCACAGATTTGTTTTAAATGGCAGCTATTTAACAACTCTCAGCTATATACACTGAAACTTCTGGGTCAGTGTGACACAGATGGTCAGGACATAGGGAGGACTCTTCATGGGTTTCTTCTTGATGTCTTTTCCGTGGAATGTGCAAGGGGAAAAAACATATTCTTAGGTCTGTTTCTCCTAAGGACATTAATCATAACACTGGCACATTTAAACATACCCTAAACTCAATTGCTATATAAATACTGTCACAATGGGGCTCCAATATAGAAACAATTAATTTAATGGCAATATTATTATAATAAAATTATGGTCTTTAAGCTAACAGTCTTGTAGAACTGTTCTATTTCTTCATATGACAAATAATTAATTTATGATACCATCAGAACTTACTATAATTCAAGTTCAGTCTAAAATTGAGTTTTGCAATATTCATCTTTTAGATTGGTTCACCTTTATGAACTGCATAAGGAACCAATTAAGGAAAGCTAAAGTAAGTTTGGTGAGGCTATTATATTTAAATAAATGACAATTTCCTTCCATATATAAATTCATCCTTTTGAAATGATCCTATTGAACAAATCTAGGTAATAATGTAGACAGACTATAACTATTTTGATTGGTTTTAAGTCATTTTTCATTTTGATTTAATAGATCATTTATAATGTCAACCAAAGCTGCATTAATTCTTCACTTTTCTATTCTAATGTCCAAGACTCCAGATCATTTCTTCCCAAAATACATTAAAAATCATTATTTTATAGTTTCCTTTGTTATGGCTTTTAATAGTAACATTTATTGCTTCTTGGCTCTGCTGGATACACTTACTGTATGTGACAGATTTAGCATCCATAAAGAAGGGATGACGATGTTTCTTAGTATTTATACGTGTAATCTAGTGGGACAAAAACCACTGGCCTCAGTGCTAGTCCGTGAATTTCCCACATGGAGGGACATTTACGTCATGAGCACAACATATTAGCATGTTGCTAACACAACTGAGTGCAGAAGACTTTCGGCACCAATGAGATTCACAGATGAACAAGCCATGGAATTCGCCAATTTGTACATTTTTCAAAATTGGTCATAATTTTGTGGTATAAAAGGCAATCCACATAGATTAATACAACACAATGTTTGTAAAGTAGAGAATGAACGAAAGGAATATGAAATCATATTCAGTAACGCAAGGTTTCCAACTACTAAATTTGAAGATTCCCATTTATGTAAAAGCTTGAATGTGTTCACTATATAAAGAGATAACAGTTGCCTGAAGAGAAAAACATGTTTATCCTAAGTTGGGTGTTTTATAAGGTGCCCATGTTTTGAGGCATCATGTGGGCCCTTGAAAGTGTAATTTTATGTGTCAGTTAATGATACATTATATTTAATACAGTACAAAAAGTTCTAAAGATTTAGCAAGATGAGAAACTTTTGAGGGAAATATACTTGCTATTCTGTAAAAACGAATCAATCACTGAGTATTTCAAACTTGTGATCCTTAGAAATTAGAATTTGATTAATACACTTTTAAATTTCCCCATAGTACCCATTATATGAAAGCCAAGATAATTCTTTTTAGTACAATTAAGGCTGTTATTCATGATACGTGATTTATTCTGAATTTGGTGAACATTACAAAAAAAATCCACAAACCAATGTTAAATATATGCAATCCATTGATTTGAATGTGTATATATGATTATAAATCATCACAGATGGAAAACATACAGTAAAATAATTTATTTAAATGTTTCATCTAAATTGCATATAATTTAAATTAAACTGATGATCCGAATAAAGTGGTTATTATTCATAAGCTTGGCAAAGCACTGCTGAAACTGCTATGCCTATTGTCTGTTTCTGAAATTATCTCCTTCTTATGAGCATAAGCTAAAGTAACCTTATGTTTATAGTAGATCTCATACATTTTTATTAAAACATTTGATCAGAGAAGCTTCCTTTTGCAGTGGACAGCAGTTAACAGAGAGAAGCACTGGTCCATGTGCTGAAAATAAGAGACTCAGCACCAAATGGAATTTCAACATCAAACCCCTCGTAATACTAAAGGAAACATCAAAGGAGAGGGGCAGGGCAACATGTGGAAACCTGAGGATGTGTGGAGTTCTGTGTATTAGACCATGACACAACTCTCACGTTCATGAACTCACAGCAGCTGCGGAGTTCTGCATGAGACCTACACAAGATCAAGACATCCAGATACACAGCAAAGGTACGATAGACAATTGCCAGATCCCACAAATACTGAAGAGCTATTGGCAATGGGTAGACAATCTCCAGACCCCACCACACCGAGAAGTTATTGGCAATGGGTAGCTTTTGGAGAGAAGAATCGCCCATATTTAGGATGCGGCCAAGGGAGGATTCTCATGCTCCAGTGACATCACCACAGTCCTACATGCATGGGCACCACTAATTGCAGTTAGTGGGTTTAAAAAAAAAAAAAGAAGTTGAGAGGGAGCTTTGAAGTGAGGGATATATTACATTGTAAACCTGTACAAAATTCTCAAGAAAGATAAATAACAAAATAATATTTCCTGCCACAGAAAAATATTTCTCTAATGTTATGGAAAAATAGCATGTTTTCATTTTGAAATCAAATACTTTGATTGTAAAAACTTACCTCAGTATATTAGACATGGGACAACAGCTAGCATGGATATAATCTAGTCCCAAATGTAAGAGACAGTAAAATGAAATTGAACAGAACATCTTTGGTTCACTGCTATGGTCTCAGTTAAAATCAGCTTGGTAAAAACGTAAGCCACGCTGCTATAGCCAAGCATATGTTGAAGGTTTCCAGTGCTGACCCAGCAATCTGTCAGCACATAAAGCTGTGCTCTCAGCCATGTGGACTGGGTGAATGTGTGTAGTGACAATGAGGTAGCGTTAGTTTCAAATAAAACTCATGTGTGCAGCCACTACCACTGTAGCGATTGTTTGACTTTTCCAAACTGTTAACACTCGCTTTCTATATTGCTTATAAAAATGGTAATTTGACATATTTATTCAGCCAGTCAGTCTCAAGGTTGACTGACAAAGATGGCAGAGAATTTATTTATTTTACATCCATAGTTCCTAACTCAATATGTGGTCAGAATGTAAACGAAGCAGCATAGCTTGCAAGTGGGCTTCTTGTAATTCCTTGGGGCCTACTTGTGAGAAATGCGCCTAAATTCTAACACGAAATTGAACATTTTTAAACCACTCAGCTGCATTGTGGAATCTTGAGATATGTTTCCCTTGAAAAGTGCCAGGCTGACCCAGGAGACAAGAAGGCAAGTCCATCCGCACTCTTCCAAGTGCAAGCCACACAGTGGAGTGGAAAAAACCACCTCTGACCCTGACAGCCACACTTCTGGCCCCACTCTGTGAGACTGTGTATTGAGGGGACCTCTCCAACACTCAACATCTGAGTATCTCACCAGAAATGCAAATAAACCTAATGCACACTGCACAGGTCCTGCTGTAAAAGAATGAGTAAGTACACAGGAAATAATCTCACTGCAAATGATTATGTTTATGTTTTATTATATATAGTAATCGTAGTTTTTAAGGAAACTGATGTCTTTTCCATTTTCACTGCATTGTGCAGGGACAGACAGAGGACAAAATTATATTCTACCAGGGGAGCTGTGTGTTTAGGGTTGCAGGATAGCTACTATTATTTTTATTTTGCAGGTAAACAGACTAACTGGGCTTGAATCCAAGTTTACCATTTAAAAGCAGTGTTTTCTTGAGAAAATTCATCTTAGTTTCACCAGTGATAAAGTAAATAATGGAGGAGGGGGAGGCTGTGGTCAGGGTGTAAAATAAACAGATCAATTAAAAAAAACGATTACCAGAAGGATCAAGTGGATTAACACATATTCATACATATTCTAAAGGTGGTATGCAAAGTATTCCTAGGAAAATACATGTATTAAGGCATGTTGCCAAGCTAGTGTGTTCAGTAATTGAAAGATTATCAGGTAATGATGATGCTAACTTGGTCAATAAGGGAACTCACTGATGGACTCATACTGAATAGTTGAGGAGTCCTCATTGGAAGATGTAGATCACCGGGTATTTTGTCTTTCAAGCGTCCATCTGGCCATTCACACTTCTGCCTGATTTTCTCAATTTCCTGGCCATCACGTTGGCTCAACCACATACTCTTGCTCCCAAAATGTTCTGCCTGACATGTCTGTAACAACATGGCAAAGTTGGTCCTTGTCTGAAATCTTTTAACCAAATTGCATCTTTCTTCTCTAAAGTTGCTTCCTCAAGTATTTTGTTGTGCCCCACGAAAGACTGACTAATGCACACAGCATCTAGAATACTGACTGTGTAAATTGAGGAGTCTGGAAATGTTAGTATCTTTATAGGACCAGAATAATAAGAGCAAAGATGCCTGGGGTAGCACTATGTAGGAAGGAATAAAAAGTGCAAGGAATTGATAATGGGACAAAGGAAATAAGGATAAGTGGAGAACATTACATAGTGGCAGAGAGAGAGAGAGACAGAGTTAGGTGGTGACAGACAGAAATCTATGTTGAAATCACGAGGATGGTGAGTCCTAATACTGATGAGTTAATTTGTCACATCCTATCTTATTTCTTTCTTTTAGCAAAGTATGTCCATGTAAAAGCTCTTAAACAGTCTCCTGATCTTTCTAAAAGCAATTTTTAACAAAAATTAATAGTCTAATTACTTACATACTCACAGCAAAACTACTTTGTTTAAAATCTCTGGACACAGGATGTCTGAAGCATGGGGAAAGGGTAACACATGTTCTATAGATGTAGGCATGATATACTATATTCACAGCAATGCAGCCAACTGATTTCCTGATATAGGAAGGAGCTACATACACAGATATGTTCCAAGAAAACATAAATTGATAATGAAAAGATGGTTGAGAATTTAAGAGTACTTGCTGCTGTTACAGAGGACCAGGATTCAGTTTCCAGAACTCACATAAAAATGTTACACTCCTCTGTAAAGTTCCAGAGAATCTAAGGCCTTCTTTTTCCCCTCTTAGGGTTGGAAAAAATTTCCAGCAAATTGACCTAAGAAACAAGCTGGTGTAGCCATTTTAATATTTAACAAAATAGACTTCAAACCAAAATTAATCAGAAGGGACAGGGAAGGACACTTCATACTCATCAAAGGAAAAATCCATCAAGCTGGCATTTCAATTCTTAAGATCTGTGCCCCAAATGTAAAGAGACCCATGTTTTTGAGAGAAATATTACTAAAGCTTAAATCACATATTGACCCCCCAATACACACATGTTGGTAGTGGGTGACCATACTACCACACTTTTACCAATGGACAAGTCATCCAGACTGAAAAATAAAGCAAAACAAAAATACATAATCACCCCATTAGATGTAGAAAAGGCCTTTGACAAAAAAAAAAATCTAACACACATTCCTGATAAATGTCTTGGAGAAATTAAAGATAGAAGGGACATTACTAAACAAAATAAAGGCAATTTACAGCAAATCTACAGCCAATAACAAATTAAATGGAGAGAAACGCAAATCAATTCTACTAAAATTGGGAACAAGACAAAGCTATCCACTCTAACCTTACCTATACAATATAGTGCTTGAAGTTCTAGCTGAAGCAATAAATCAATGGAAGGAAATCAAGGGGGTACAAATTGGATAGGAAGAAGTTAAAGTATTGTTATCTGTAGATGATATAATAGTAGACATAACTGATCCAAAACTTCTACCAAGGAACTTCTATAGCTGATAATCATCTTCAGCTAAGTGACTGGATACATTATTGACTCAAAATAAAAATCAGTAGCCCTCCTATATACAAATAACAAAAATACTGAGAAAGAAATCAGTGAAACAACACCCTTCACAATAGCCATAGACAATGTAAGATATTTTGGGGTAAACCTAAACAAGCAAGTAAAAGACATATATGACAAAACCTTCAAGTCTCTGAAGGAAGAAATTGAAGAAGATATCAGAAAATGGAAAGAATTTCCATGCTCATAGATCGGTAAGATCAACATACTAAAAATGGCCATCCTATCAAAAGCACTCTACAGATTCAGGACAGTTCCCATCAAAATTCTATCACAATTCTTTACAGGCTTTGAAATGACAATATTCAATTTCATATGGAACATCTAAAAACCTAGCATACCTAAAACAATTCTGAAGAATAAAAGAAGTTCCAGAAGAATAAAAGAACTACCAATATCCCTGATTTCAAGCTGTGCTACAGAGCTATAGTAATAAAAATTTTCATGGTAATAATAGCATGAAAACAGGCAAGTTGATCCACGGAATGTAATTGTAGACCCAGACATAAGTCCACACAACTATGGGTGGGCACCTGAGTTTTTGTAAGGAAGTCAAAAATACACAATGGAAACAAGAAACCTAGTCTAACAGTGTCTGTATGTAGAAAAATGCAAATAGGTTCATATTTATCACCCTTCATATAACTCAATTCCAATAGATGGCTAATATCCAAATTATAAAGAATTCAAGAAGCTAGAAATCAACAGACCAAATAATCTGATGGAAAATGTGGTATAGTTTTAAACAGAGAATTCTTGATTGGCTGAGCGACACTCAAAGAAATGTTCAACAGCATCCTTTGCCACCAAGGAAAGGCAAATCAAAGCTACTTTGAGATTCTGTCTTACACCTTTCATGCTAAAATCAATAACACAAGTGACTGACCATGCTGTTGAGGATGTGCAACACGGGGGACACTACTCTGTTGCTGGTGGGAGAGCAAACATGTACAGCTACTGTGAAAATCAATATGTATTTCAATTCCTCACAAAATTAGGAATCCACTGCCTCAAAACCCAGCTATACCACTCTTGGGCATATACTCAAAACCTACCCCATCCTACCACAAAGACAGTTGTTCAACTATATTCATAGTGGATTTATTCAGAAACTGGCAACAGCCTAGATGTCCCTGAACATAAGAATGGACAAAGAAAATGTGCAAAATGATGTATTACTCAGCTGTTAAAAAGTGACATCATGAAATTTGCAGACAACTGGATGAAATCATAGGAAAATCACCCTGAATGAGGCAACCCAGAAGCATAAAGACAAACATAAAATGTATTCACTGATAAGTGGGTATTAACTCTTAAGGAAAGGACAGTCACACTACATTCCACAGACCCAGAGAGGCTAAGTTAACAAGGAGGGTCCTATGAGGAGAACACATGGATCTCCCTGTGAAGCGGAAATAGAATAATTTTTGAGGGTGAGCTTGGGAAGGACAAGAGGTTCTGGTAGAGGAAGATAGTGTATGGAGGGATGACTTGCATTGGGGGGCATTTGAGGCCAATGTAGAAACCTAGTGAAATGGAAACGCCCTTGAATCTGTGAGGGTGATCATAGGGAAGATTCCTAGAAATGGAATTACACGTTTTGGAAAAATTTACCATGCTATGCAGGTTGGATTTGTTTAAGATGTTATATAGAAACCTTTTCTGAGCACTCCTGTTTATAGACAAACCATAACTGACACAAATAGATACCATGCTTGATAAACCAGGTAGACTGTAATCACATCTGAAAACTAAGGGGAAAACTAGATATTAAAGACTTCTGAAGTAATTCTTTCTGGAAAAGGTACTGGAAAGAGAACACCAATTCGTAATCTGATTCCAAATGGTCAGCCCCGAAAACATTCATACAAGTAACATTTTATAGACTGAGCAGATCATAAATTTGAAAGAAACCAAAGAGGGGTGCTTGGCAGGGATTAGACAGGGGTCAAGCAAGGAGAGAGCATTGCAATTAAAATCCCCAAAACAAAAAATAAGTCAGTAGAAAATAATCATTCTGAAAGTTGTTTAAATACTTAGTAGTGTATTAAGTTTAGCATTTCTACCAAGTTTAGAGAAAAACTATTGTGGAATATTATTTTAAGATGTGTTACATTTCATTTATGCTATGGAATATTTGTTTAATGATGCAAAGATGTGTTACCCTCTTTATTTTGCATTTAACTCTGCAAAACTCTGTTACATTGCCTGCCTTGAACACCTGATTGGTATAATTGGTATAAAGAGCTGATTGGCCAATATATACACAAGAGAAAGGATAAGCAGGGCTGGCAGGCAGAGAGAATAAATACGAGAAATCTAGGCTCAAGGGGAGAGCAGAGAGGAGCAAGAAAAGGAGGAGAGGGGGATGCTGGGGGCCAACCACCCAACCACACAATCAGCCATAGACTAAGAAGTAAAGAAAGGTATATAGAATAGAGAAAGAGGCAAAAGGTGGACAGGATAATTTAAATTAAGAAAATCTAGCTAGAATGAAGCCTAGCTAAGTTTAGGCATTAGTAAGTAAGAATCAGTCTCCATGTGTTTATTTTGGAGCTGGGTGGCAGACCGCCAAAGAGCAAAGAATAAAAAAAAAAAAGTTTAAGGTTTTTCAATTATTTTGAGAATTTTTATTAACTGTCAGCATAAAACAGCAATTTTGTGGCCAGAGTAATGACTCAGCAGCTAAGAGTGCTTGCCTTGCAAGCCTGATGACATGAGTTCAATCCTGGAATCTTTATAGAAAGCAGAGGTAGCATTCCTCTGTAATCTCAGCACTCCTACCAGGAGCTGGGCCAGAACCTCACTATTCTGAGCATTACAAAAAAAGACAACCATCATATTGTCCTCTGATGTCTACACTTCAGCCATGCAATGTGTGTATGCTCATATGCATGCATGCAAACACACACACACGCATAACACATGCACACACAGGCATAAAACACATTAAAAGATAAAATAACAAATACACTTTAGAAAACTTAAAAATTATTTCTTTTAAGCTGAATATGAGTGATCATGGGCCCAGAACATGGATTGAAGTCAGTCCCAATGATGTGCTCTGAAGGAGGTTGAAAACACTTCTGATGATAATATACTTAAGAGTCATACATCAGTGTGTATTAATTGCAATGGTGACACAGGAGCTGCCTGTTGATGAGTAGAAAAGGAAAAAGAACCACCGTGGAAACTGTGAGTTTTTCAAACATGTTGCCATGAGAACAAAAGTTGAGGTTAAAAGCAAAATTAAGGATGAAAATGACAGTCCTGAACACTGAAGAAAATGAGTGAGAACACTGGTCTTTGAGAATGAGGTAACAAACCTAGATGGATAAAGGGAAGGGTAGAGCTTGCGTCCGGTAATGGTAGTACAGTTGTCTCATCCCCTCCACAGCCCTTGAGAGACGTACGAGAGGCTCTGTTTTCCTGTCTTACATTCTGGCTTCTAATGTAGCCACTCACAAAATAAACTATAAGTAAACAAGGCTTCTAATGATAAGCTTCCACCTAAAACACTACCTCAGCCCGCCTCCCAAAGAGCTAAGTATGAGGTAAGCTGGAAAGACTGCAGCGGTATCCTGGTAGCTGGGATGGATAAGCTACAGGCTGGACATGTGATTGTAATAATGAAGAGAGCTTGGTGTAATTATCAGTACTTGAAACACCTGCAAGTTTGGCGCTAGCACAAAAGCCAGTGAAGAACAAGGAGTGGACGGTCTAAGTCAGCAGTTCAGAAGTCACAAGGGAAACAGAGGAGACACAGGTGGCAGCCTGTGAACAGCGCGTCATCATATCCTTGGGAAGGTCAAAGAGGCAGTCATACAGTGTGTGGGCCCCACCTTGGCTCAGCCCAGGAAAGCCCAAAAAATTACCTGATCTCAGCAGAGATAAGTGATCAAGCTGCTGCTATGGCCCTCTAAGCCCCCTAGAGGCCAAAGTCAGTAAATGGTCTTTCCCTCCCACTCAGGAGTTTCTCTCACCTTTCCTCAATTGCTTTCTGTTTTCTGTAATATTGGTTAATTAAGCATGCATACTATCAAGATAGCCAGAATCATCAGTTTTCATTGGTATGAGACATAGACTTGGAGACACTGCAATAAGTTCATCTTTGCTGATCTTGAGTACCAACCATCTTATGTACTTCAGTTGGGGAATGAGGTATGAATGAGGTGGGAAAAGTCTTCTCCCTCTCAAAAATAACAAAACAGAAAGACGAAACAGAACTACCCTGACAGACAAAACGGATGTATTGTTGGCAGGAGTAACAGATAGAAAGGGCACAGCAGGATGGGGAAATAGCTTTGTGTCTTATCTTGCAGCATTTTTTAGACTGATACTCAGTAGAAGCTAGAGTTCCGTTGATACTAGTGATACCTTCTGAGTTTGCCGAACAAGAGAATGCCAGATTTTTACCAAAGTTAAGGTAAATGACTTTTAAGGACTTATTATAACCCAAGATAATTTTTTTCTCACCCTACAACCCAAATCTCCCCCTATCAGCAGAATTCAGCAGTCTGCAGGGCCTTCAGTGTGGAGTCTTCTTACTCAGATGACTACAATACACAGTGCAGAGACAGACAAGTCTGAAAATTACTTCTGCAGTGTTCTCAGTTCTTATGCAGCCACAAGCAATTATGATAAGGATGTTCACTGACAGTCTAATACTACATAGTACTTTACGGACTAGAGAACTTTCAATTTGCAGGTTCTTTTTAGTCACAAAATGTCAATTTCACAACTATACAAGATTGTAAAAAGGAAGATGCTAAATTCTCATATTTTTTATTCTTCCAAACCAGATTTACAGTTCCTTTTTTTGGCCTTGATTTCCCTTTAGTTCTCAGTTACTCACAGTCTTTAAAGGTTTTGTAGAAATTAATCTGCTTGTGCCTTTTGAGCCTCTCCTCTTATAAGTTTATACTAAAGTTGTTTTTTTTTAACTCTTCCCCTAAGTCTCAGTTTAAACTCTCAAAGTCCATTTCCTATAGTGAAGGTAAACCACAAATGAAATTAGTATGGGAATAGTCTGTTTCTGTAGATGCACAGTTAAACTAGGGGACCCTTTGTAAATTATCTTCAGAGTGTCTTGAACATAAATGCTCACAATGGTTAAAAAAAAAAATGAACGGGGACTGTTTAACACTTTATTTTTCTGATACAAAAGTCTAAATGTATTTCAAATCCAGGACAACTTGGGTTCAGTAAACTCTGTAACTTGAATAAGATGTAAATGCAAACAATATTCTCCTTTTCTTTTGCGTTTATTTATTTATTTAGTGTGTCTGTTAGTGCACTTGTTTGTGCACGTGTGTGTGTGTGTGTGTGTGTACATGCCACTGCACATGTGCTAAGTTGTGAGAACAACTTAGAAGAGTTGGTTTTTACCCTTCACTATGTTATTTATGGGGATTGAACTTTGAACTTAGTTCTTCAGGTTTGATGGCAAACATCCTGCCCTGATTTCTGTTTTCCCGGGTTTAGATTCTGGTAATACAAACAAATACAAAAAAAAATTGAAAGAAATGAGGAAGGATAGAGAGATATTGGGACTTGAGAAGGGGGAAAGAATTCCTCACTCAGGAATCTAGTTGAAGCATTTCATTATTGGACGAAGGAACTATAGTTAGCCTGGGTCTGGAAAACGTGGCTCGGTCAGGCCTTGCCATTCTCCTCCATTCCCTCTGCCTTGCTAAAACACCATTCAGTTATATTCCTAAAGCTAGCCCCCAAGGTCTGTTCCCTTATTTGACCACTTTCTTCTCCTGAGGCTGACTATTAAGGTCCAGCTAACAAAGTATTAAAGTCCAGTTATCAGAAACCCACATTGGCTCATCTAATTAACATGCCCAATTAAAATTAAACTGTTTATCCTAATATGGGGTTTTCCATTACACCTTTATAAGCTGTCATTTGCCTATGTACCACGTTTGTCTCCTCTCTACCCAAATGCAGTTTTGTCCCCCAGGACAAATACCTCCGTCCCCTTTCTTTTGTTCCCTTTCCCCTTTCCCTAGTCCTCTATCTCCTCTGCCACCACATCCAAGCTCATTCTAACACAGATATCCCCTTTTCTTCCTCTTAAAATTATACTTTTCTTTCCTTCTTAATAAAGGCTCATTCTGTTAAAACAGGTGTTTGGGTGTGATTTGCAGCTAATCCAGGTCTAGGAGGGAGCACTCATTTTGTGAGAGTCCCTTTCAGTGAAGCAAAAATTTTACCACATTGGCATCAATATCTTTTTCTCTCCCTTCCCAGATGAGAGCCTGAAATTTTTAGGAATCTCACCAGAAATTCTATTTATAGGGCAAAGTATGGGTACTAAGTCATTTGTGCCACCATAGTGGTTAATTGCATTTAAGATGTCATTTCATAGCTCCCATAACTGTATATATGGTTAAAGTTGAGGTGATGAATTCAGACATCCCTGAATGATCCACCCTCACATGTCGGTATATCTGACTTTCTGTGACTCTGGTTTTTGTTTCTATTTATTGAAAACATAATGCATGAATAGAATGTACTGTGATCAAGTCCATGCCATTTTTCCCCTTCAATCACTTCCCTGTTCCCCTCACCATCATTCTGGCTGGTGATGCTACATTTTTTCTCCCTGAAGCTCCCTCTGTTCAGAAGTCTCTGTTATGCCTACTGCCTAGCTATTGGCTATTTAGATTTTTATTAAACCAATCACAGTGAGGTATCTTTAAACAGTGTCTCACATCATTTCCCCCTTTTGTCTAAATAGAAAAAAAAAGGGTTTTGACTCTAACATGGTAAAGCTATATACAATAAGAACAATTATCAAGTAAGAATTATATTTATAATGTCCAGTCATTTGCATTTGGCAAACTCAGAGAAAATACTCCATTATTCAACCTATCTTGGTGAGTTCAAAGTTTTGTACCAAATTTACCTTCTATTACAACTAAGAAAAACTAAACTATCTAGTCGTCAACTCCTTCAAAGTTCCCAGAAGAATATAATATCACCTGAGTAGGGAAGAAGTACAGACCAAACAACATCCAAAACTAAGAAATGACAGAGACATCTGGCTGCCTGGAAATTCACCCTACATTAACATAAGTATGGACTGTGTGTTATATATAAGCCAGCCAGAGATTATTTTTTAATTTATGTTTGAACAGATAAAATATACATCTCCTGTCTTGTAGTTTTTCTAGGTTTATTTCCTTATGCCTCTTGCTAGGATTTTCAGTTCTTCTTCAAACATACCTGATCTACATTAACCTTGAACAAATCCACAGCCTTTTTTTTCCCTGTGGTAACAGAAAGCATAACAGCTTCTCCAACGTATTGCATTTTTTTATACTTTCACTTTAAAGTTAAGGCAAACCAGTATCTAAGCTTGTTTAATTCAGCAGTCCCTGT
Organism: Chionomys nivalis; assembly: GCF_950005125.1. Taxonomy (NCBI): domain Eukaryota; kingdom Metazoa; phylum Chordata; class Mammalia; order Rodentia; family Cricetidae; genus Chionomys; species Chionomys nivalis. The sequence goes on along the minus strand of NC_080109.1, from coordinate 26,142,815 downwards.
TAGAATCCCATGTCTTTCAGCAGCTATAATTAACTCATTAGTATTCAAAAAACTAAAAGCACAATACCATACAGGATCCAGACTCCCTGTGTATTTTCATCTTCAAGTGGCTTATCATTTTATATTATCTTATTCTTTCTTTAAAGACTTTAATTATTTTCAATGTATTTTTTCTATAACTGTCTATATCAATTTTTTTTCATAAGCCCATTCTTAAACATACTCTTTGGGGTTATTTCCTTTCTAAACCCACTTTACTGAATTTTCTGTAACCCTTCTGTCTCCATGAGCAAAACCTTAGACTTGCCTCATAGCTTAGTTCATGACGTACTGGCAGATCAAGCTCACAACCACCTGCCTGGACACATGCCTCTGTGCCACAACTGACATGAGACTAGGAAACCACATTTGGCTCCATTTTTATGTGTTTAGAACATTTTAAAAACTTTCTCAACTTTTATGTAGAGATATGTGGCCGGACAGTGAAAGCAATTTTAGGAGGATTTTTCTGTTACTCCTGCCAGCTCCCAAATCACAACATATATATATATATGTGTGTGTGTGTATGTATGTATGTATGTATGTATGTATGTATGTATATGTATATGTATATATATATTATAAAAGTTCAGCCTGTAGCTTAGGTTTGTTTCTAATTTGTTCTTAAATTAACCAATATTTTTAAATATATGTTCTACTATATACTTATTGCCTCATTTCCATTTTGTTCATCCTCTTTCTCCATGTCTGGCAGGCAACTCCACCTTTCTTCTTCCCAGAGCACTCTCTGTCCAGAAGTCCCTGCTATATTTCCAACATAGTTATTGGCCACTTAGCTTTTTATTAATCCAACCACAGTGATGTATCTTTACACAGTATAACAAATATCTCACAACAGGGTAGCCTCTCAAGTGTTCAACACTGCAGACAACTGGCTTGTCCTTCCCAGTAGTCATCAGTTGCCAAGAGTGTGATTGTTTAGCTTGGCCTTGTGCAGTTCTGGTACAAACAGTTACAGTTCCTGTCAGGATACATGTGCATCTGCCCAGTGTGTTCAGAAAACACTGTTTCTATCTTACACCACTTTTTCATCCCCCTTTCTGAAATGACCCCTGAGCCTTAGGAGAAGAAAGTGTCTCTCTGACTCTTTTAAAAGACGCCTACAAGCATCTATTGGGTATGTCTTTCTTTCTTGATGCTTTTCTTTTTCTCTCGGCCATCGTACCTAGGTCCACATAAAGTATCTTTAAAATAATCTCCAATTATGCTTCATCATAACTAAAACTGAAATTCTTTTCTATTCTGAAGTCTTAAATTCTGTTTTGACACAGTTGAGGTTCTTAAAAGATTAGAAGAATCCCTTAGGTGACAGTGTAGAGTTTTGTCTGTTTCCCTGATGCTGGTAGCAATGTCACAAAAGCCCTAGGGGAAAAATCACAGAAAAACTATAATTAGTATAATAAATAAAGCTCATTTATTGTGAAATCAATCACCAAAGCAACAAATAAATGGAAATCCCTGGAAATTGGTAGAAAGAGGAATTAGAGGGAAGATTCAGGCTATGTGGTATGGAAGAGAGCCAAATGTTTAGGCTTTCTTCCATTTAAGTACCAATACTCTGGACACAGACTGTTGTTTGCAAGAAGGAGTCAGACTAACTTAAGACTTTGCCTGAAAGACTAGCTAAATCTGAAATGGAGAACCCTCAAATCACTTCTGAAAGCAGAAAAACACACAGAGAAACTTGCTGTAAACTGATGAAAACAGTGATCATCAAGATCATGACAAATATATCAGTGAGAGCTGACCTCCAGCCTCACTTTACCTTATGACACATGTTCACTTACTCAAACCTAAGATGGGGAGAGCTATCACACAAGTAGAGAAGATTTTGAGCCTTGTGCAAACTGACACACACCCTAAAATTCCTCCTTTTCTGAAAAGACCTGACACCCATGAATGATCACATTACCATGTACTCAGCCTGCTCTGCTGTGCATGGCCTGCTCTCATTTTTTGCTGTCCTTATGTTTGCTTCAGAACTAAGTCCATCTTTTATTTCTGTACTTCATCAGAGGATATTATCAAAGGATGATGTCAAAGGCATCAAAGGAGTATTTCAATGGGTACTACCCCCTTTCCCTATATCAGGGGTATATGCAGATTTTAGAGGAAAAGAGAATCAGGGAGACTACAGATGAGGTGAGGTCTTCATTATCAAGACCCTCTCCCTACCCACCACCTGCACCTTGATTCTTATAAAAGTAGAAGGAAGTCTTTCTGTATATTTTTGAATTCTCTCATATATATATATATATATACATATATATATTCATAAAATCATGTATCTATGCATGTCAGGAATATAGAACTGTAATTGGCTATGGATTCGGAGGTGGTGGAAGGAAAGACATGGGGGGAATATGGGGGACCATGTTCAAGGTGCATTTATACCTGTAAGAAAAATGTCAATATGAAGCTCAATTCTTAGTGCAATGAGTATAACATTAAGATTATTGTTAAAAGTATTAAAACAGCTTCGTTAAAAATCTGACAGAGAGGGGGCTGGAGAGATGGCTCAGTGGTAAGAGCATTGCCTGCTCTTCCAAAGGTTCTGAGTTCAATTCCCAGCAACCACATGGTGTCTCACAACCATCTGTACAGAGGTCTGGCGCCCTCTTCTGGCCTTCAGGCATACACACAGACAGAATATAATATACATAATAAATAAATATTTAAAAAAAATCTGACAGAGAGCTCAGAATATAGAAAGTCTATTTTTAAAGGATTGATTCCAATATGGCAATACATTCAGTGGGTAAGGACATTTGCCATCACACCCGACAACCCAAGTTTGAGCCCCAGAATTTGCATAGTAGAAAGAAAGAACTGACCCCTGCAAGTTTTCCTTTGCCTTCCACATATAAACCTTGGCACACATATGACCGTGTGTGTGTGTGTGTGTGTGTGTGTGTGTGTGTGTGTGTGTGTGTGTAAACTTAAAAAAATGCTATATCTTTTCTGATAGGGAAAACCGTACTTACATTTGTATCAAACTCATTCAAGTTTTAGGAGAAATACTCTGGTCCTTCACATCCTCCCCTTTTCTCTTCATCTTCTACCTCCTCCACCTTCTTCTCATTCTTTCTCTTCCTTCTCCTCTTGCTATTTTCCTTTTATCTTTCCCCTTTCTCCTCCCTTCCTTCTCTTTCTTCTTCCTCATGTTTTCCTTCTGCCCTTCCTCCTAACTTTCTTTCATACCCATGTGATACAGATGTGTGAGCCTTAGCTTGTTTTCTCTCTGCAAAATAGTTTCAGAGGAATGTCAGCAGAGTCCATTCTGCCAAGGTCCCTGATAACCCCTGATATATTTTATTATCTGGTCTTCAGTTTAACAGAACCACACTTTAGGAGGGGTTACTTCTGAGGATCCTTGTCATCTGAGAAGCCTGGCCTGTGAGGTAACCCAGTTTAGTTTTAAAATCCTGAGCTTTGACTCTGAGCCCAAATAATCCAAAAGAGAACTTTGAAAGAATCAAAAGAGGAAAAGCATAGTTTACACTTTCAGTTTATTGTGTTACAATAGAAAGTTCGAGTTTACTCTTGTCAGCCAAGGAGGTCTTTACACCCATGCATCTGTAGCCCTTAAAACCCAGGTTATTTATCATGAATTTACTGCTAATGCCTCTGCTGAGTGACAGGGATTTTTTGATGTTCACTGCAGAAGTACATCATTCTCAACAGGTCCTTATGTAGTGTATAGTATTCTCACATACGATAGATTATTAAGATTTCCAAAGAAGAACACTGTCTAGAATTTGAATACAGGAACATCCACTAAATACCCAGTAAGAGATTTACTACATAAATATATAAATTTATTTATTTATTATTTATATGACTCTTGGAGGTTTATTTTATTTTTATTTATACTTTTGAATTTGTACATGTGTCTATGTACAATAAGGCCAGAAGTGGGTGCCGGACCCTCTGGAGCTTGAGCTGTGGATGTCTGTGAGCACCTCTATGTGACAAAGGTGCTACAAACTGAACTCCACTCCTCCACAAAAGCAATAAGTGCTATTGTAGTAATAAGAACGGCGGGCTAAGTTCCTGGTACCCGGCCACCAGCATGGCTTTACCCAAAATAATTCCACGGAAACTGTATTCTTTTAATCATTGCCTGGCCCATTAGTTCCAGCCTCTTATTGGCTAGCTCTTACATATTGATCTAACCCATTTCTAATATTCTGTGTCGTACCACGAGCTGGCTTACCAGGAAAGATCTTAACCTGCGTCTGTCTAGAGTGGGAGAATCATGGCGACTCCCTGATTCAGCTTCTTTTTCCCAGCATTCTGTTCTGTCTACTCCACCCACCTAAGGGTTGGCCTATCAAATGGGCCTAGGCAGTTTATTTATTAATTAACCAATGAAAGCAACAGATTAATACAAGACCCACCTCCATCATGCTAATAACTGCTGAGCCATCTCTACACCTGGATAATGCATTTAGATACATTACATACGCATATCTACATTTGTGAGTAGTGTTATTTTAAGAAGTAGTTCGCTCATTTAACTATGGAAATCTGCAGTGATAAATGAATCAAGTCTCTGAGAGTCTAAGTCTAAAATCTGGAATGAGGAAGAGTTAGTGTTCCTCTTTGAAGATATTCAAGTATTTGATTTAACTCTTACTCAAGACATCAGCTTTCTAAGCTTCCAGTTGATTCAACACTAGTCTGAATGAGGTCTATCCACACTAGTGAATGCTGTGGGAACTCTCTCAGCCAATAGCCTTTACGATACCAGGCCACTTTGGGCATGGTGTCATGTACTATAAATGCAGATGCTGGATTCTGCTCCAGTTCCCAGCAAATGCAGAGGACTCTGGATTGCTACACTTTCTGTGAATTTATACACATATAAATAAACGTTTGCTATACTCCATTCCAGGCTATTGGGGAACTCTTTTGTAAGCGAATAAGTGAAGACAATTTACCTTCATTGGTATGCAATTTAAGTCTTAACACACCCTAAAAATTACCCCAAGTAATGATTAACCAAAATATGGGTAACTCATGATACCCAATAAGGTTACACAGAAAGCATCATGGTGAATTTTATTTCCTTTTTTTAAAGTGTGTACACATATGCATATGTATAGCATGCTATATTCAAAATTTATGTTTGTGTGTATGTGCTAAAATAGTACAGCCAAGAAAATTAAAGTACCCATCGCTTCACACATTGAATCTTCAGAGAAGTGACTATTCTATGAAATATGCAGCACACAGAATTTTCCCAACAGCTGCTCTTTGTATTTTGCCACTATATGCCCACGATTCTTTTCCCCATCTACCCTGGGATGAAGAGTTTCATTTTTTTCTAACACTAGGAGAAATACTGTTATCTAGGAAAATCCCTCCATGTCTCCAACTTTATTCCAAGCTTGTATTGTTCCCCCATGGCCAGTGTTAATTAGATATTCCATGTTTCATCATTGTCCCTGCAAAGCATGTCTCAGTCCTGCCACTGAATTCACACAAAACATTCCTACTAATGGAAACACTATAGATCATTGAGCACATTTCCAGTTATTTGTAATATTTTAGCTGAAAAATATAGTTCAAATAAGCAGTCTTAACTATTCAAAACTCTTATCCAAACTTGCTTTTACATAAATAATTCAGTGAAGCAACTGTCAGTAGTTTAAACTGGCCAGTAGTTACCAATTAATGTTTTTAGTCATATTACAAACTGTTGAGGATTTTATGTTACCATAGATTGTTTTTTACAAGTGCTTCTCATTTAAAGGGCAAGATGTAAATATCACCAGAATTCTGGACATAGCACAGAGGAAATTACAGTTATAGTATCTTGCTTCAGAATCAGGAATGATCATTTCTATTTTTCGGAACTGGAAAGTGGACAATCACTCACTATAAGTACGGAAATGATAGTGTAGAATAAAACTGTATTTTCCATGAATAAGATCATTTGCCCAAAGCCAGTTTATTTGTCCAGGAAGCTCTCAAGATTGTTCTCTGCCTGTTTCCTTCTGCTTGGTCATGACCACACGTCATTACATTGAGAGGTCCGCTCAGAATTGGAGCAGCTTCCTATGTCAGTTAATCATGTGACACCCTCAACACACACACACACACACACACACACACAATTTCTTGCCCTCTCAAAACGTCACCTTCTCAGCTCTAAAATGAAGATTATCATAGCTTGACCAGAGAGGATGACAGTACAAATTAGAAGAAAGGAATCAGAACTGTAGAGCAAAGTGTCCAATTCTCAGTGAGTCCTGTAAATAATTATTTTAATATGATGTAGTATTTTTTCCTGAAATAAGTATGAGAAAATGACCTTACTTCAAAGCCTTAGAATGTTAAGCCTTACTTTTCAAGAAACAATCAAAGTGCTTTGCAGAGATCTTGGGCACTTATGATCAACTGATTGTAGTGAAGCTGATATTATCAAGTGAAAACGGGGATCATTTAAGAACCCCTGAATTGTTTCTTTTGTGAGTGGGAGCTACATTCATGCATCACTCTTTATGTTGTCAACGAGGACTTTCTGATTCTCCTGCCTGGACCTCTTCTTCCACACTTGTTCCTGGTCTGTGCCATTTTTTTCCTATTCAAACTTCTCTGTCCAGTAGATATGGGCACAGATCTCTCTTCATAAATAAGTGCCACTTTTTAAAATTTGAAAAGAAGGAATGGGGTCATTAGAAATGCCATGTAATAAAATAAAGCAGCTTATTCTTCAACTCTCCTTCTGAGAAAGAAAATTTTTTTTAACATGGTGTGCTTTGTAGTTCTAGCACTCTGCTCAAACAATGATTTAAAAATAATTTAGATAATAATCATTATTACAATCAACATGCTCACAGCACACACATACAACATATGCACACATACCACACACAACACCTAGATGCATCTTATATACAAATTCAACATGTACACATTACATACATAAACACTATGTACATAAATGACCCCCCTCTTTCTCTTACACATACATAAACATCACAGATACCACAGGCACCCTCTGCAGCTCTTTAAGAACTGCACCAAGCCACATATTTCCAAACTAGGTTTCTCAGAAGTTTGAGCAGGAGTACATCAAATAATAAGTTCTTGTAAATGTTTCACATAGATTTAAATCAGATGCAAGTAAAATCTTCCTTAATCAAGAATTTTCAAAATACTGTGTAGAATAAATCGTAGCACTAGAGGTATGAAATTTTCCTGAACTATGAAGAAATTGCACAGAGCATATGATAACTTTTTCTTAATCAAATGATTGAAACATAAGCAATTTTACTGAAGATCAAAAAAAAAATTTAAAGTTCTCCTGTTGTTGCCCATGTAATGCCTCTTCCTTACTGTGTTCACATTACCAATTCAAAGGACAGCCTCCACGTAGATCTATATTCCCCTGGGTAGCTGTGTCTGTCTGTTACACAAGAAGCATTCCTTCCAGGACCTTAAGAGGCAAGACATTCCTGCCTGCAAATATCAAGATAGATGTCACCAAGTGTTGTCCCTGCCTGTATGTTGATGCTTAGAGCACTGGATCTGTATCAAGAGCATTCTCCTTTCCTCAGAGATGGAGACGGAGATCTTACTTCATTTCAGTGACTATGTGTCTTTTGAGCATTTAACATTAAAATACAGTTAGAAGGTTCACTGAGTCTTAAGAATTTAAGTTAATTTTGCTTGCATGATCTGCTAAATTAAACAGTGGGTGGATCCAAGTAATTTTCCTCAGCATTCTAAAACAAAGGGCTTGAAGCAAGCTCTGAGCAAGCAATAAGAACCAGGACATGTCTGTGACTATAGTTCCAGCCATATATTTCTATCAGTAGAGAGTGTTTAAAATGGAAATCCCTTCAGAGACAAATGAGCTCTCTTAAAGGGTCGCTGTAAAATAACTATGTAGAAAAAGCAGCATTTCATTCTTATGCCTTAGAATTCCTGGCCTATGAGCTAGTTGCTTCATGTCTTCCAGTAGAGTCCATAAAAGGTACTCTATTAATTGTCACTTAGTATATAGCCTTTTTAAAAGCAAACCAACCTTGGGAAAAATAGAACCATTTCCCTTCTGGAAAACTGAGAAGTTCTTGTCTTATTAAAATGTGTTTTAAAAAAGTAAGACAAAAAATGAAACTCTTTAATAGGGCATAAGGTATCCACGTAGTAACCCAGTAGTGTAAGCATCATCTCTTATGATGACAGGAGACCTACCAATAATAAAATAGTACCCACCCTTATTATTAACTTGATTTTAAAATATATTTCTTTCAGAATAGTACATCTGATAAATTATTATTATTCATAAGCAACATGGATTAGACTGAAGTGTATGCATTCACATTTAACAGTATGGTCTTAGAAATTATGAACTTTGTCAATTATGAGACCTTACATCTATTAATTAAACAAAATATACTATATGGGGTACAAAATGGTCTTGTATAAGAAAAGTTCAAAATCCCTCTAAAATAATCACAATTCATTACAAATTAATTTAATGCATATAAAATGGTTATTGTAGGCTAAGCAGTTGGCTTTAATTCTTATATAAAAATACTGTAGTCAACTATAATCAATTTTACCCTCATTAGTAGTTTGAAGCTGCAAAAATTGCAAATTGGGAAAGTTTGAGGGATTCTATGAGGTCACAAAGCAAATGGCAGAAAAATCAAGATTCAAACTAGAACTTAACTATTAGGAACAGGTTTTGTCTATTATCTCCTCTTACCTTGACTGATATATTTAATACAAAAAATACACCTTGCCAGGCATTATATCAAGTGTAAAGTATCTAAAAATAAACATACAAGTTACTTCTCCAAATTTCACATCTATTTTAAGCTGTGGGTAGAGACCCCATATAGGGTCCCACAGCAGAATGTGGGAAACACAAAATACATGACAACAATGAAAAATCTTCCGTCTCCACAATAAACAATTCAAATCAAACAGGGAATGGATCTGGTGGAGCTAGTCAGAACTAGTCAATTTTGTATCAAGCCAGCTCACTGTTGTCTTGGTTCCGAACACACATGGGCAATTTCTAATGCACAGGCTATCACTTCACACAATGCCACTTAACTCTGCCTGAGTACCCCAGCTCAGATTCAAGACTAGTGTATGCTATGAATTCCTATAATTTCACTGTGTGTACAAGATTTTCTACTCTCAAAAAAGCAAAATGTTTTATATATGGAAAAGATACTGCAGCATGATTAATTAAAAACCCAGAGACAGATGTCAAGGTTCAACCTGAAGATCAGAAAAGCAAAGCAGTCAATCTCTGGCTCTTACCTCTACCTCAGACAGAAATAGCAATCCTGCCTCCATGAGTCTTCAGAATGAGCCTGAGTTGAGACCTGTCCCCTTTTGTTTTATATTCTCCTCTAGTGCTGGGAGTAAAGGTATACACCACTACCGCCCCGCCTCTATGTTTAACTAGTGTAGCTACTGAGATTAAAGGTATGTGCCCCCACTGCCTAATCTGTACGACTGACCATTGTGGCTGTTTTATTCTCTGTTCTTCAGGGAAACTCTATTTATAAAAGTACAAATGAAATATCACTAGTTTTCTGTAGTAAGAGGTCACTTGTTCATTCCCAGCTGCCCAGACTTGAAATATCCACACAGAAACTGTATTAATTGAATCACTGCTTGGCCCATTATCTCTAGCTTCTTTTTGGATAACTGTTACATCTAAATCTAACCCATTTCCATTAATCTCTGTATCACCACGAGGCTGTGATTTACTGGGTAAAGTTCCATTGTCTGTCTTGAGAGGGGCTACATGGCTTCTCTCTGACTCCACCTTCTTTCTCCCATCAATATTTTAGTTTTCCCTGCCTTCTTCTGTTCTGTCCTGCTCTGCTATAGGCTCAAAGCAGTTTCTTTATTAACCAATAGTATTCACAGCATACAGAGAGAAATCCCACATCACTTTCCCCCTTTTGTCTAAAATTTACAAAAAAATAAGGTTATAACTAATATAAAAACTACATACAATAAGTACAATAACTACATACAATATATACAGACAATAAATATGTCAACAATGTCTAGTCCATTTGCATTTGACGGATTCAGAGAAAATACTCCATATCTATCCTATCTGGCTGAGTTCAGAGTCTTGTACCTAATTTACTTCTATCATACCTTGCTTTCTATGTCAGGTAAACAAGGAAAACTAACTATAACTATCTAGTCTTCAACTCTTTCAGAGAAGCTAGAAAGAAATATTAACTGAGTAAGGAAGTATGAGAAAGAAACTTCTAAAAATTTTGAGTAATAACAGAAACAGCTAGCTGCCTGGACAGCCACCCAGGGTTTCTCTGCAACTTTGGGTCATCCATCTTCAGCCTAAAGGTCTTGAATATTCAACAGACTTTTTTCAGAATTAGGATTTCAAAAGACTGTCCCACCTTGTCCTGGCAAGGTTTTGTAGTCACTGTCTTACTATCACTACTCAGCATGTATCAAGTTAATATATCTAGGTTAATTATATTCAAATCTTTGATTTTTGAATTTGCTGTTTAACTTACCATTAGTTTCCAAAAATGTCATTCAATGAATTTGACTTTAGTAGGGCATAATTTGCCATAATTTCCGAAGCAGCCTTAAACAGACTTTGATATTTAATATATTTGATTATTCAAAGTTTCATTCTTAGCATTGATGATTATAAAATCAAATTATTTATCAGCTGAGAAACATAGAAGATGACTTATGTCCTCCAATAGCAAATATTCAGCTAAAATTTAATTCTTTATAGAAAAATAAGCAAACATATCTATCAGATTAGTATGCACACTGGCTTTCTTCCTTAATGATGACAAAAACAAATGCATAACAAATATTTGTTTAATAATAAATACCTTATAATTTTTTACCAGTATATGTCTGATTTATATACCCATTGTCTCAATTACGCTCCTGTTGTGACAACATACTTTGACAAAAGCAATGTTGAAAAGGGAGGATTTATTTTATGTCACAGTTCAAAAGACAATCTATCCTGTGAGTTAATCAAACCAACAGAAGCTTGTTGCAGTTGCTCACATTGTGTATTCAGTCATGAAGAAAGAGCAATGGATGGATGTTCTTGCTCAAGCACACTCTTCCTTCATATGCAGTCCAGACCTAAGCACAGGGAATGGTACCACCTTCCTTTACAGTAGGTCTCCTCACCGCAACCTAACCAAAACAATCCCTCAGGAACAAGTCTGGAAGGAAGTGAAACTAATTTAAGCAATTTCTCAAAGGTGTGCCATATCCCAGGTTTGTCTTCTCCACAGTGATTCTGGGTCTTATATAGTTGAAATCAGTACTAAATGCTGTATCTGTGTACCTTAAAAGCTTTTCGAACAAAATGGTGTTACCAAAAGAAAATGTTTAGAAAGCCCTGCTCCAACTGATAAAATGAGTGTGCATGAACAATGCTGGAGGTTTATAAAGTATTCACTAGAGCCCAGGGCTGAGTCTGGTTAACTCTATTTGGACAGAATATATCAAAGCCTATCAAGTATAATTTGAAAAACAAATATGTGATTATCCAAGGAGTAGAGGCAAGCCAATACAGATTTGAGATACAAAATATGAAATATAAAAAGTGCCACATTTATTCAATGAATTAAAATTTCATCAATATATTACATTACCACAATTGTAAATATCAGGAAAATCAATTACAGATTGAGACAGATAAAGCTGGGGTCTCAAAGACCAGGTAATCTTGCATAAGGAATTGCATTTTATTTAGTGAGTAATGAAAAACCATTGATAAATTGTAAGGAAAAGCAGCACTTAGCAATAGCTTTATTTTAGAAGGTTTTCTTGAGTGATCACTGGAAGGGATAGAAACCAAAGAAATAAACAGGAAGGCCAATTGTCAGAATCAGTTTTGATACTTAATTGTAACCAAAAGATAAGACTGTGTACAACCCCCATTGTCATATTAAGGAAGGATTGATGATACTTAAAAAGCATGTAGTTCAAAAGGATGACACAAACGTCAGAAATGGACGGGCTTCCAAGAACAGCAGCTAATACAGAAACTGCAAAGCTCAGTTCAGATGGAAGGTGGAGTCAGACAAAACAGAATTGACCACAAAATGAGATGAGACTGTGGTGTTCGGGTTGCCAGATTCTCCAAAATAGTTGGTGCTGAGGGCAGACTAAGGACTTTCCGTGTGATTTCACCAATACACATTGATCCATGGCCACTTTACAGGGCTTGGGGTTCTTTGCTTCTATTGAACATATTATTTCAATTATGCCATTCTAAAGTAATATTGTGGCAACTGGACAGTCATTGTATGTTGTATGGAGAGGTACAAAATGCATACAGATTAATTCATGTCACAGTTTGGCTGCCGTTGCTATGATAAGACTTGACCAAAACAACTAGAGGAAGAAAGATGTTTTTGCTTACATAATATAGTCCATTGATTGAAGACTCTAAGGCCTGAATTCAAAACAAGAGCTTGAACAGAAAATATGGAGGAAGGCTGCTTGCTTCCTCAGGCTTGCTTAGCTGGCCCTCTTTTACAACCCAGGCCCACCTGCTTAGAAATCATGCCACCCAGCGTGGGCTAGGCCCTCTTCCATCAATATTAACAATCAGGAAAATGCCCCACAAATGTGCCCACAGGCTCTGCTGCTAAAGGCTATTCAACTGAGGTGCCACTGGCTTTCTTCATAAAATTGCCACCAAAACTTAGCCATTATAATTTACAAATGAGTAAACCAATTGGAGCCACAACTTGAATAAGAAGAAAAAATACACATAGTACCCCTCCATCCTTCAGTTTTTCAGAATTAAAGACAGAATGAATAAGTGTATGATCTAGAGTCCTTGGGGGAAAAGATGTTTCTTTACGTGTGTGTGTGTGTGTGTGTGTGTGTGCATAGGTGTAATAAGAGTGTGTGGACATAGGAGTGTTCAGAGAAGAGGTGAGAGAAGTAATCACCTGTTTACCACGGTCTAGTCCATATTTCTCCTTTAAATAATTGAAGAGTGGTGAAATCAAATCACCCTTCATTTCTCTGCAGTCCTGTTGGTCTAGATGGTCACCAGCATACTATAAACAGAAGTGATATAAGCAAGCTGACTTTCTTCCCACATAACAGAACTCGGGTGAGGTATCGTTGAGCAAGGTTCAGTCTTCTGAGTTAAGATTGTAGGCAGCTGCTAGGAAATGGGATGCAAGAGCTAGGAACTTCTGTGGGTTTGGGAGATTTTCAGATTTGTAAAGAATTTCATGAGTTGATTGTTAAATGCAAGAGTTATTTTAAAGTTAGTCATATAAAGTTACATAAATTTTATTTTAAGGTAGCAAAAGCTTGGGCATCATTGTTTTCTGTTTTACTACATTTGAATCCTACCTATTTTCATTTGCCATGTCTCTATATGATCAAAACACTTCACTTTCCAATCCACTGTTCAGTGGGACATGCTGAAAAGATCTTGACATGCCCAGAATGTAACATCTCCCAGTAGAAAAATACCAAATGCTACAAATCAGAGTTAGTTTATGTCTTCCAACTGTATAGAATTGAAATAATAATGAGTTAATTGTTAAAACGTAAGCTAAATAATAAACTATACTGTGTTTGTGAACTTCCCATTTTGAACATCATAGATAACTAAGAAAGTAAGCTTCTAGAATTGCAATATTATCTCATTAAGTGAAATTGGCCAATAACTGATGATTTGGTGTTTGATATTTATTTATATATTTATCGGAACATAATCATCACACATAGTATGAATTTCATAAAGACAACTTTTCTTAAATGTATCATATACTTAGATTATATCCAGACCCTTCTCTTACACATCCCTCCCCCTTTCTCCACCCCAAAGTCTCCCTCCTTTTGTTAGCCTCTCGTTACTTTTATGCCATTTGTTTGCCATAATTTCATCCTCTTTTGTTGCTTAACAAAACTTCCTTGTGTATATATGCCACATTTTCTCTAACTATCCATTTACCATTTTTTGGGGGTGGGGGGTGGGGGGAGGATCTCTCTTTTAAAATTATATAATAAATTGAGTACTGCTAACGTAAGAAAATATAATCCAACCACATGCTAAATTACAGTTGAAATTCCATCTGTCAAACATTTTCTGATAAACTACTGACCTTCAGGAATGGTGACACAAAAACCTATTAACGGGGCAAAGAGGATAAACAAGGGAAGCAGAGCCCCCTAGTGGTTACGATTGGAATAACTACAATATAAAAGTAAACTACCGACTATGAGGACCACTGTACCTGGGGAAGCAGTCAGATATCAAGACCAAGGGTTTTTGTTGTTGTTGTCCATACTGACATAATTATGCCAATTTCCCCTTAGATTTGTTAGAGTAGTTATTGCAATAATGGGTTATCTTAGGATTGGAACATAGCCTTCACTTGGTGAAGAACAGCAAGTTTTAGTTTTTAGATTTAGCATTAATATTTAGTACAGAGCTCTCAAAGTTTCACAATTGTCTAAAACCTTATGTCCGTTTGAAGTAATATCTACTCAACTATACTTTTCTTTATTTATACACAATACATATTCCTGTCCCCTAACTCGATGTTTATACAATTGAAAAACGCATTTGAAATCCAATGGATGCAAGGCTCCCTGTGATGTGTACTCAGTGGAACCACGGAGACCATTAAAGTCAGCACATAGGCTGGCAGACCTTACATCAGCTTCCAGGAATACCATGACAGAATGCCACAAACTGTGTGGCTTAAAATAGCAGAAAGTCCAGGCATCACCAGGTCTAACGTTCTGAGAGTCTAGATAAAATATCTTTTCTCATCTTCTAGCTTTTAACGTTTACAGTAATTCTTAAGGCATTTTGGAATATAGAGAGATCCTTCCACTGGGTTGTCATCTTTTCTCCAGGAGTTCTCTTATTGTATTCTATGCCCCAGTTTCCTTTTGTTATAGAGACTCTTCATATTGGAACAAAGGAACCTGGATATTCTTCTCATCACTTTGTCCAACCCCCAAAGACTTTTCCCAGTTATCAGAATGATAGGATCTCATGATAGGTTCTATGGAAAATAAGATTCCTCCCATAATGGTATTATATATTCTGTTCTGGTAATTTTATAAAGACCAGTCTTAAGATTTTGTTTCCATCAACAAAATCAAGAAGTAATGCAGGCATGTTTTTATATTATACATCATAAATGTTTTAAATTCTACCTATTTTTCTGGGTGTGTCTGGTGCCCTTGTTTTTCCATCATATTAGCTACCTAGTTACCAAGAAGCTTGAAAATGATGGCTATCTATCTATCTATCTATCTATCTATCTATCTATCTATCTATGTGTATCTTTATGATTTTTCATGATTTCCTCAGTGTCTATTTTTATGTTCTTCTTTCCCTTTTTGCATTTCTGATTTTGTTAATTTTGATACTCTCTCTGCCTTTCAGTTCATCTAGATAAGGGTTTGTCAATCTTATTCTTCTCAAAGAACCAACTCTTTGTTTCATTCATTCTTTATATCCTTTTTTATTTTATTGATTTCAGCCCTGTTTTATTAATTCATGTTGTCCACTCCTTTGGAGTGTGATTTGTTTTCTGTTTGTTCTAGATTTTTCCAGGTGTGCTGTTAAGTTACTAGTATGAGGTATCTCTAAATTTTCGTGTAGAAACTTAATGCTATGAAGTTGCCTCTTAGAACCACCTTCGTTTGTGTTTCCATAAGTTTAGATACATTGTATTTTCATCCAATTGTAGAGAGTCTTTAACTTTTCACTCAGTAGTGAATTGTTCAGTTTCCATGAATTTGTAAGCTTTCTCTTCTTTCTGTTGTTGATATCCAACTTTAATCCACGGTGCTCAGATAGAATGTAAGGATTTTTGTTGCTGTTGTTGTTGCTTTGTTTGTCTAAATTTACCATGAGTTTCTTTTTTAAATTTTTTTACATACATATTGATCCCATTCATTTCCCCATCCCCTCATATATGCCCTCTGTCTTTGCAATACCCACCAAATGAAACAAAATTTAGGAGAAAAAAAAGAAAAAAGAAAAGGAAAAGGAAAGAAAGGGGGAAATTTTCATCACAGAAGTTGTAGTGTGGTACAGTGAGTCACACAATAAAACCTTGTTCATATATCTTTTCTTCCAAGTTTCTTTGCGAAGAATTGTTGGCCTGGTTCAAAGCCTCTGGGTTCTGCTACACTATCAATGTTGGGACTTCTCTTGAATATCCTAGTTTTGTACTGAGTAATGGAAATCCTGCAACTTTGGGTATGCAGGACCAGCCCCTTCACTCCTGAAAGTGGGCCCCTGTACCTCGTCTGGCCAACACAGTCTAGCTGATCCTATTGATGGAAGAAGGTATAGGTGAAACAGCCAAGAACGTGAGAATGGGAGCTCTAACCTCACCCCTCATCTGTCATATGATGGCGTAGGCAGGGAGAGATTCACCCTTCCCTCTCACTTACTGACTGTGACAGGTAAGAGAGCTGGGCCTCAGGTCATAAGAGTAGAAGTGTTGTCCCTACCCCTCACCAGCAGCAGCACTCCAGAAAGTGGCCCCTGCACCTCACCTGAGCTGCACAGTAAAGCTGACCCTGATGGCCCAGAACCAAGGTTATGAATTGGTCCACCCCAACAACATCCATCCCATCTGTGATCTGCAGAAGATATTACTTCAATTTTATTGTATCTAATGAAATTTATTGGTTTTTTTCTTTATGCTGTTATCTATACATCTGGGTTGGGGAACTTTGTAATTCTAGTTGCTGATATTTCTCACTGTCTTTGTTTGGCAGGTGTTGTGTTGCTTGATTTCTATTACCCTTTTTATTCTTTAGGAGTGCATGGTGGCTGTGGGCTTTTTGGGATCTTGGTAGGTGTGGCCTTTGTGAGTTCTTGGTAAAATGTATTTCTAAGTATTGGGAACTGACATATAGCAATAGGGATGGGCCTGGGGTGAGGGAGCTAAGGGAATCCACAGGATAGAGGAAAGTGGAATGATCACCAAGAGCTGATTAATCCCTTGGTAATGGGTGTATCTCACGAGGAGAATGCTACAGAGTTGGAGGTGAGACTGGATTACCAGATTTGGAGGAGAGGGTAGTGAAGATTTAAAGTTCGCTTACCTTCTTTGATAGCACTTGCTTTTCCAGCAGGCTTGGCTGGAGGGTTCCCAGGCAATTCCTGCTGGAGTTGGTGCTGGGATAACAGGATAAATAGAGAGGGAAGGTGAAGAAGATCTATGTGATCGGCTGGAATTGAGGTTAGAGAGGAAGGTGAGACTGAAGCAAGTAGTCTTTTTCAGAGTTGGGGGTAAAACTTGGCTTTGGCAGAGGAGAGATACATTAATATCTACAGTTAGCCTACCTGCTTCTCTGACCAGAGTGCTAATTTTGAATGTTTAATCTTGAAAAGCATTATCACAAGAAGATTATAGATTATGAGTTCAAGGATGACTTTAAGTTTATAACAAAGTAAGTTCATTCTGGCAGCACACACGATGCGTAAGTTTAGACAGACTCAACTGAGCTTTTAAAGAGAAATTTCAAAACATCTCTCAGGCCACTTATGAGAATGTTGTGATTTAAATAAGGCAAAATTCATCTAAATGATTAGATCGTGAAACCTTGGCAGAACCTTGTTTCTTTTTTTTTTTTTTTTTTTTTTGGAGGAAAATGACTTTTATTCCCCAATAGCTGATGCTGAGAACATACAGAATAATACATTGTGCAAAACAGACAATCTGGTCAAGGTATAAAAGTTGAATTGTGAAGTTGATGATAGTGGCAGTAACCCATGACATTTCAGGAAAGGCTGAAACCCCAGTCAAATAGAATTGCCATGTGGGTCTCTCTCACAGAACCTTGTTTCTAAGACAAAGCAGGCACAATAAGAAAATAAACCAACTAAGGAGATATTAAACTATTTAACAGTTATTTCTGTAGTTCAGCCCTGACAAAACACTTTGATCTTGGGCGCTAGGGATGTGCAAATATTTACTTCCACAGAAGTTGAAATATATTTTAATGAGTCTGTCTCTTTTATGGGTCTTCGATATGATTGAAATAAATCCAAATTTCTAGCATTCTAATTTCTTACCAATTTAGCATCACTAACTATCAGATGCATAAATAATCATCATGCATAAACATAATGTCCAAAATAACTTCAATTTTTCACTGTTCCTTCTCATGTTCCAATAAATTCTAATCTGCTCTGCAGATTGAAACACAATTTATCCTTTAATATTTTGTATTGGTCACTCAAAATTCATTTTTTCTTAAAAAATTCTAAAATAAACTTAATATTAGTCCTCGATATTTATATTATTTGTTTTGTGTCAAAATGTGCTACATAATTACTGAAAGAAATAATCACATTCTAGTTTTATGAAACTTTGAACATTCCCCCGTAATGTGCATATAGTGAATATGATGTTCAAGACTTGTGTTTATTCCTCTCTGCTTATTAGGGAACAAATATCACTCAGAGAACAGGTGCCTGCTCAGCTCTCTCTGACAGCCTCCTGCCTGCTCCCAACCCCCGAGCTGTGCCTGCATCTATTAGCTATGTACATAGGCCATGGACTTATGGCCATCCCCATATTTGACAAGATTTCTTCCTTATGTGGATCTGGGGATGGGAGGGAAAAGGAGGGGATGGAGTGGGTGGGGAGAGGAAAGAAGAGGAAGAGGAGTAAATAACCTCTAGGGAAAAGTTCAGCTTGTCTGATAATTATGAAAGGTGACATGATTCTGTCTTCTTGTGATGCAGGGGAAAAGACAAATTATTATCTGGGTGTGGTTTTAATGCATGTATATTTAATACCAACACTCTGAAGGCAGAGGCATGAGATCTCTGTGAGTTCAAGGTCAGCCTGGTCTACAAAACGAGTTCTAGGACAGTTAGGGTACACAGAGAAAGCTTGTCTGGAAAAAAAGAGAAATAATTACTTCAGAAAAATCAAAAAGGGATTCACCATATATCTTTATAATGCCTTGTACCATATATATAAATATATGTGTGTGTATATGTGTTTATATATGTATATATGTGTGTTTACTGTATATATTTTACCGTATATATGATAAAGAGCATTACATATAATATATCTGGTTTAATATATTATAAACAGAAACAGAAAGCATATTCTGAGAATTTTAAGTCTTGTGAATATGATTTTAAAACACTTTCTAAGCATCTGTTTGAGGCTACTCTGGTAGACTTTTTGTGAACCTATCTGAAAGTAAAAGTCATATTTTAAGAGATCCACTTATTGCGAGTAAAATGGATGTATTAAGATGAGTAGTATTTCAGCCGAGAGTGAAAGGCAGGCTGGCACACTTTCAGAATTGCAGGATTAGATACATGGGTGGGATATACGTGGATTCTTCAGGGGCTGTGGTAAGGAGCTCCTTAGGGGCAGGGGAGGCAAGTGGGAGGAAATGGCAGGTGCTAGCAAATATTACATGTGCTTTCAAGTGTTTATGGAACATTCAGAACTGGAAAACAGGAAGAGAGAAAGCATCATCTCAAATGCTCCCCTGGAGTGGAAAGATATGAATGACACAACAGCAATGTATACAGGAAAAACAAGGAAAAGAGACCACTTAGCAGATTATCCCTTATTGCTTATATGGTAACATTGATAACAGTATCAAAATTCACCAAACTCTAAAATGCCAAGGCGAAGCAATTGGTTTATAGCCAAGAGTTAATAAATCCCACCCGACACTCACATGCTGCTGATTTTAGAACGGTCTCATTCGTAGATATTTAAATGTGAAAGTAAAATTGCTTAATAGATGAGACACAGTCATGCAGTGTGTTTCCTTGTCAAGAATTAGACTACCGGACAGTATATGTGTGTATAAATTCATTTTAAGTATTTAATAACTCTAAATCAGAATTATGTCGTAGTCCTAATGTACCATTTCTACATACTGAGTGAGAAGAAGTTAGCAATGGACCCTTAACTATGTGGCTAAATAAGTAGTCAAGATTGTTACTCTAACCAAAGATGATTTTGAAACTGAGAGAGCATTGTGAACAACAGAATAATCATTTGAAATCAAAATGACTGAATTGTGACATAGTTTCTATCATGAATATAAGAAATAAAATCTCTGGATTATTCATTGGTTAAAGAGAAAACTATGCATTTTCTGAATTCTCAACTTTTAAGGAACTAAAGCTCTAGAGTATACAATGGAAATTTAGACATGATAGACTGGCTTGTTCCTTTAGGTAGAACACTTGTTGGGAATGTTTGGCTTCAAATAACAGGAGGGTAATAAATTTATAACCATGGGTCTATGAGGGCAGTGCTGTTAAATGCCAAGAGGGAAGACAACTGACATGAATACTTAAGAAGAGAAACAGAAGTAAGGCCAGTATTTAAGTGTAAACTACATTTACAAATTAAGGGGAAAGGTTTATTGAACATTCAAATTTTAAAGCAGGAAGAAAGAATAACCTGGAGTGAAAGGATGGCAGGGATACTTAGCAAACAGCAATTACAGGGAAAGAAAAAGGACTAAAGATCTCTTAGCAGTCTACCCCTGATTATTTATACAATAATGTTGTTAGCAATATCAAATTTCACTGAACTGTAAAAAGCCATGGGGTGGCAGTAGGTTTATAGATCCTAAAAGGAACAAAATACCTAGACAGAGCAGACACAGAACAATAAAGAAGTTTCTAGAGCAAGTGAGACTGAGGCATTGGTGAGATTTAATAAGTGCCAGCTGAGAAAAGGTTAGTGAATTTCAGGTAGGCAGGTGGTGATATTAGCAGAATGATTTCAGTGGCAGGGGTTTCCCAAGCTGGATTTGCAAGGGATTAAAATGAAAATGAGCAGAAGCGAAGTCCCAGGTATAGGTCACGTATTTCAGGGATAGGCAATAAGGAGAAGAGGGGAGCAAGATTGTGGCCAATACAGAACTTTAAAAGGCGGCCCAGGCTAGCAAACTGATGGGCAGAACTTGAAAATGTGTTCTGAAGAGACATTTAAGAAATTCAATAGCCATTTATTTCATTGAGTAGCTGTTGTCTTCAGAACGCCATAGTTTCTGCACTTGAGCTGGGTAAAATATAGGGAGAAAAGCAAGTGGGGAAGATCGTATGCAAACTTAGCAAATCATGTCTGGATTAAGGATAAGTGACTCGGGCAAATGCAGCACAAAGAAGAGGAGCCTAACTCAGGCAAGGGCGACTGTCCTGGCCCCCGGGCTCCAGCACTCTAGAGGTGGAGACCTATACGAATACCCTAAGGAAAGAGATGAGCGTTGTTGAGAAGGAGAGAGGGGAGAGTTAATCAATATGTGGGCCAGAGACACAAATCAAAGGGTTGTATGAGCTTTGTGTGTGATACAGGAAAATGAAGCCAGGAGGCGACAGGTTTGCATTATTAAGCAATTTTGCTCGAGGTATGATTCTGTCAACCATCATGTCAGCTCTTCTCTTGCTAGGTGGCATTACAGATTACTAATAATTATTAATCTGTGAATCATGAGTTGTTATCTACCAAAGGGACCAGTCAGGATCCCATGAGACAGTCTGCTCCAGAATAAGGCCTCTACCAAGGTCAGGGTGGGCTTTCATGAAGGTCCTGCTGTTCTTGGAATGTAGCTACAGGTACAGGATAACAGCATCTTCAGGCTTCATGGCATGGGGTGGGTTGGTGGGCAGATACTCCTTGAAAACTTCCTATGAATCGAAGACAGCAGGCTTCTGTTTTGACTTTAGTTACTTACGGACCCAAGTGAAGACTCAGCTGCTGAGTGCCTGCTACAGAGGGCTAGAAGATTGAATGTCGCAAGTCTCCCAAGACAAAGTTTTAATACCAAAGAAGGTGGAAGGTAAAGGGGGGAATGAGGGAAGAAAGTCATATGTGGAGTTGTGTCTCCAGGTAAGAGGAGAATAAGGAGAGATGCGGAGGATGCGGTCAAAGAGTCCTCCCTGTCACCTCTCACTGACTGGCATTCAGTACAGGCTGTTTGGTAATCAGGCTGCCTGACCACAAACCAAATACTTGTGATATACTAGTGGAAAATTTTAACTGAGCAAGAATTTGTTCTTCATCTACCTTGGCAGAGGAAAAAAAAAATCTCAGATTTCCCACAAAAGATGGGAAGTGCTTTTCCAAAATGAATTTTATATTAGGGGCTATGTGTTTCTTGAGCTTACTATGGTTTAAGAAAAAACAACAATGACAAAAAACCCACAAATATAGCCAATTAAAACAATGTAAATTGAATTATCCTGTTCGAGTGTGAAGTTCTCCTCCTGGGCTAGGTGATGAAAAGGCTGCCGTCCAGAAGACTCCAGAGCAATGCCTTTTCTTGCATAGGAATTAATGGATTATTTGTTAAAAATAGAAACAATAAAGGTTAACCTAAGACATGAAATAGATATTTCAAAGTATGGCTGAATAAAAGAGTAAGGATATCGCATTTCAAAAATAGAACTGAAGGAGATTAAAATGAATATGAAGATTTGAACATCTTTACATATCTAGGATACTGTTATGAAAAGGGAAATTGAGAGGGAAAATAGATTAGATATAGAGATGGATACTAGGTATAGAATAGATATAAATAGATAATAAATTATAGATAAAAAGAAATAGATGATAAATAGATGGATAGACAGGCAGACAGACAGGCAAGAGATCAATATACTTGACACAGACAATGGTCCTAAATAAGTTATCCATTTCCTTTGTTTCTTTGTAGCCACTGCTATAACCTTTGTGTAGTTTTTTAAGTATCTAAATTGTGATTAAAACAATTGTAAGGGTAAGCCCTGTGTCTGTCTGCTCTTGTGTTGAAGATTTGTTTCTGTCAAGCACCGTTTTATGTAGCCCTTTTCAGATAGTAGAAACTGAACAAACATACAAATCAATCAATCAGCTACGGTACATTTTAAAATTGGTCTTACAGTTAGCTATTTTGTAACAAGTAATTTCTTCTCCATAAGCTAGTGGGAACCATTTCTAATTATTTTTCCATCACTAATCTTTTGCTATGATGTTCACACTCTTGGTCCTTAATAAGTGTTTTCTCAGTTGTGCGAGACCACATAGCATCAAGAAAGTGAAGGTAATGAATACGTGGCCAAAGACACTCCCTTTACCCAATCACAAGATAGGCATGACCTTTTTTAATGGGCACATAGAGGACCACACAGTTTAATGAAAATTATATAATTAAATTTGTATATCAAGTTCACCTGAGGAATGTTCTGAAATCTTAGATAACATGTATAGGGCTGCTAGTATGGAAAGAAGGAGAGGAGAAAGGAGGGAGGGAAGGAAAAAAGAAGAAAGGAGGGAAAGAGGAAAGGAGAATTTTTATGGAAGTCATTTTCCTCTCCTATCTATAAAAGCTTTGACTGTTGCCACAGTATAATAGATAAAATTGCCTTTTTAAAATTGTATTTTCGCAGTAGCCTGCCACAAATTGTCACCGACAGTGAATGCACAATCTGTGTCTTTTGCTTCCTCTGGCACTTCACTGAATTCATATTGTAATATGAGCTGAAAATTAGGCAGTGGCTTGGCTAGATAACTTGATAGCCAGCTCTTCCATTTGCATCAACGAGGTCGGAATAACCTAAGACTCACAGTGGGAGAATTCACCAGAGATGCTTCTCTTTACAACATGATACAACTTTTTATTTCTATTTACCAGTGAGAGGCACCTAATGAAAACGACAGACTGCTTGGCAGAATCAACAAGACTCCTTCCCACAGGAAAGAAAAGAAAAGCAAGGGATTGCTTGACTACATTTTCTGAAACATTAGTCTTTTCATTCTGTTCCATTGGAAATAAACAAGGAGAGATCTTTGAGAGACGTGGTGCTGAAGAAGGAACCCCAGTGGGAAAGACCAAATAATTAGCAAATGGTCCAGTCAGTGGGAAGGCCAAAATGAGACCGTAGCGAAGGCAGGGAAGGTTGTCATTATTGCTGCCGGAATAGGCTGGGGATGGGAACATCAGCAGGAGCTCATGCAGATAAACCGGTGTGTTGCTAAACCACAAATGAAAGAACTACATAAAAATTTCATCACCAGGCTAGTTTTCCAGGCAACTTCACTGTTTGTTCTCAACTCTCAAGTCTGACTTCTAAGTCAACCACTGTAGGATCGCTGGTCTCCTTGACAATGAGCTTGCCCTCTTTAGTCACTGCATCAGATTGTTTATAAAGCCAGAGCTCTATTGTTGAAGAATGCCTTGAAGAAAGGGATGCTGCTCCACAGTTCATAACTTCCTCAGCTCCCTGGGCCTCTTGGGACAACAGGCAAAGGACACAATGCATATCTGAGGCTACGTCTTTCATGGATGCCTATCAATATCAGAAGATTTCATAGATCAATTTCCTCCGGGGCACTTGTGGTCAGAGATGATTCGAAAGGAATGAGTTTTTCCAATTCGATTCAAATTGTCTTAGTGTTTCCAGAAAACCGGTGTCTAGACATAAAATAATGATAATGGTGAAGGTCTGCGGAGCAGGAGTTTTTGAGGTTGATTCTATTCAAGTGCGGTTTCTACTGTTTCATCGGAAACTAGTTTATGCAAATCTAAAACCTGTAAAGGTTAACATTATATTTTCAAAGGGTCAACTTTCTGAAGTTTCACATTCCTACCGTTCCTTTTGTATATAAAGATTTTGTTTATGTGATGTGTATGCGTATTCATATGTATGTGAGTATGCATATGTGTGCATATACATATAGACGCCATCTTGACAGCATAGAGTGTTTCCCTCAGCTGCACGCTAGTTACTGGGGCAGGGTTTCATGTTGGCTAGATTCCCTAGTCATCTTACCTTGGGGTCTTCTCTCTCTGCTTCTCAAATACTATGACCACAGGTAAACCCCTGTGCCTGTCTGACTTCGCGTGGGTACTGAGACCCCAAACTGCAGTCCTCACATTTGGGGGGCAAGCATTTTATCCTCTGATTCAAATACTAAACCTCAGGTGTGTGTCTGTGTGTATGCTTCTCTCTGTGTGTATGTGTGTCTGTGTTACCATATCATAGGACCCGTGCTGAATGAAAAGGAGAAGCAGGTTGAGTAAAGGTGAGGGTTACTTCTAGGACCAGTTACTTTCTGTAATAGAGATAAAATGTACTGAATTTCTGTTGACCTCTGTTGTGAAGTGAGAGCCAAGACTATGAAGAACTGGAGAAAATCAAGACCCATTTACTACAGAATGGTCTAGTTCCTTGGACAATACTGTCTAATATTATTTGCTTCCATTCCTTTAATATGCCTTGGCTTTCTAACTACATTGGTATTAGTGCCCAAAGGAGGCCCCCATCATCCTTAAAGCAGTGATGTTGCTGTAGAAGCAAATGTAAAAGATTAAGTTTCCCCACTGGTAATGACACAGGCAGGAAGGGGAGTGGACCATTTGTGCTTTCAGAAAAAAAATATGACTTTGAAATGAAACAAAAGTCTTAATAGAGGTCCTGTCTAGGTCATTCATCTGGTTTATATCTACTCTTCATCTTGTCTAAGCTGTTTTATAACAGGGAGTCATAGGAAACTAATAATAAGCAAACATCCAATTATTATCTCCGGTGAAATGCAATTGATTATTTCCGGCTGCATCCTCCTCGATGCATTATAGAATTCTGGTGTGTATAAGGAAAAAGTTCTTTAAAAGTCAACCCTCAACCAGCCTGGTCTACAAGAGCTAGTTCCAGGACAGGCTCCAAAACCACAGAGAAACCCTGTCTCAAAAAAAAAAAAAAAAAAAAAAAAAAAAAAAAAAAAAAAAAAAAAAGTCAACCTTCAGTCAGTAGTAGCATCTTACTGGTTCCTCATTTTTGGAGCTAAATACTTAATGGTTTTTTATCTTAATTTTCTAAGAGTCATACTTTTGCCTTAAATAAACAATGCTGTTTAACAAAACAGCATTGTCAAAAGTCTCAGAAGCGAAGTTTTAGTGAAACATTGGAATTCATCTGCATTCAGAAAAGAATGTAAAGAAAAATAATTTTGTAACATCTAAAATACATAAGAGAAAATCCATCTCTGAAAATATAAAGGAGAAGTGAGTTACAAAGAGGATGTGAGAGAAGATACAAAATGTATACATGGTAGGGGTCTATAACGTATAGCAAATGTTTGGAAAATCTTCCATTCGGCCAGTTCTTATCTTGTAACTTTTCTCCAATATCTAAAAAAAAATGTTTTATTATTCCTCTTTTCTGTAGTAGTATTCACCTTGGAAGATTTCAAAAATTCTAGCTCAATGTAGCAGCACAGGTCAGGGCCTGCAAACTTTTCTAGAAAAGTTCACATTGTAAATATTTTATGTTTTGTAGGGCATATGGTCTTTGTCACAACAATTCAGCTTTCTTCTTGGAACATAAAAGCAGCCAGAGATAATATATAAATAAATGAGCATGGCTATACTCCAACAAAATGCCATGGACATGAAAAGAGGAGTTGGCTCATGGGGCAAAGTCTGCCAACCTTTAATATAGAACCATTAAACTGATGACTATGCAGAAGATTTTCATCTAAAATTATTCATTAAGTATTTATGAGGAATCATAAAGAATGCCATGCTTGTTATGACTTGCATTCTGGAATCATATTCATACATCTCAAAAATTTAACAAAGAGTTATTAATAGCCAATGTAAAAATCTTTGGGTGATAGAAAGAAGTAGCAACAACATATGACTATAATTAAGACATAGTTAAAGAATACTGTTACATGATTTTTCCTGGAGAGACATGAGGAGCATCTATTCACTTCAAATAAGGTACCAATGACAGACCACAGCAATGATTCTACTCATGTCTAGGTTAGTGACCCTCAGTCACAGGTGAGAGTTACTTACAGAATGGTGGACCACGTGGGCTGCTGTGTCACTTAAAGACACAGACTAGTGTGGGTAATGACTCATGAAAGCCATATTACCAGAATTCCCTGACCAATCTTCAGCCAACTAAGCCATGGAGTGTCTTTTCTCACAACAGCTGCTAGTGCATACATAACCTTGGTGAAGTGTCCCAAGAGTCTGTGTGCTTCCTGGGCCTTGTAAATCTCATGACCTTCTTAAGTCTTATGAGTTGTCCTCTTTATACATAAAGGGACGCTTTGATTTGGTGAAAGTAGCTACATAACACTTGTTTATTTGCTTGTTTTCGGCTAAAAGTGCAATGGAAATGGCTCTTCTTCTGAAGGATTAACAAAATAGAGATACTTTTGAGGCGCTAAAGCTGAGCTGTATGATTTTGGTCCACATCTTTTTTACAGATCTGAAGCTAGAAATAAAGACATATTTTTTCAGATTTATTTTTCATTATTTTATAATTAGGTGTAGATAGGGGAATCTGTGTACACATGAGTGCAGATCGTGAGGATTCGGAAAGAGGGTGTTGGAATTACAGGTGATTAGTTAATTAAGTGAATGTTGGTGTTGCATGCAGAACACAAATCTCCTGCAAATATAGTATGTGCTCCTAACCTCTCAGCAATCTCTTCATCTTCCATATTTACCAACTGTTTGTGTTACATTTTTGGTATAATACTTAAAACAAAGTTGTTTTGTTTTATAATAACTTTTAAATTTTTGAAATTATAAGTACATTATTTCCCTCCTTCTCTTTACTTATTCCAACCTCTTCCATGAAACCTCGTATATATTTTTCTTTTTCTTTAACTGATATATATTGTGTACATATATATGTATATATAAATAGATATCTACATATATGTATATACACAGAGAGATTATGTATAGATATCTCCAATACATAAATGCAACCTGTTCAATCTGTATACTGTTACTGACAAGTACATATTCCTAGGGCTAACCATTTGAAATTGGATAGCCAATTGCAGTTTAATTTAACTTTTTATATTTTATTATATATCATTTGAAGTAAGTTTTAGAATAAAGTATAAAAAAATCTTTCACTTTCCTTATTATCAAACCTTTTCCAAATTAGTTATTTATTCTTGATTTACCTATCTCAGAAAATTGACTTCTAAATTGAGGAAAAAATGACACCTGCCTCCCATGGTTCCAGGGTCTATAAAATGGTTCTTATCTGTAAGACTTTTAGAATTGTTAATGCATGAGTAAGTAGGGACACCAGTACTCTTGTGAGCACCAAATTATATCACTCAAGTTGTTTCTTAACTTTGGGCTCTGTGACATTGGAAACCTTGTTTAAATTTTTCCATTTAGCAAGCATATCTTTTCTTTTCCACATAACATTTTTACTGATTCTCTGTGAGTTTCACATCATGCACCCTGAATCACAATTCCTTCCACTTCCTTCCATGGTGGACACCCTTGTAACCTTCCCCCCAAAAATGTAAAAAATTAGTATTTAGAAAGGAAAAAATAGACAAAGTCCACTTTGTGGTATCTATATACTCACTGGAACACGATCAAATTCTTAGTGGCCTGCCCCTTAAATAAAACTGAGTCCTTCCCTCCCATACCTCTGCCTGAAGTCTCATCTGTGGAGAGCTCTCCATCACACTTTTTAATGGTTCTCTTTGGTGGCTTCTTATCTAGACTTCTTTTCAGGGGAGGTAGCAGGTAAGGGTTGTCATAGAAGCCTTCGTATCTCTCCCTCTCAACCGTGCATCTGCAGTCATTGACATCACAGCAAAAGTAGCCTCCTTGCTCTTCACAGTCAGTCAGAGCACAGATCCTAGAACTCTACTTGGTTTCTGGAGGCAATGCAGAGTGGCTCCCTGCTTTAGTAGGACCACTGATACTGGTGAGGCCTTCAGAGGCAACTGGGACCACACCATCAACATGGCTTCAGGTGGCAGTGCAAGCCACTGACATCAATATGGGCCCCAGTAGCAGCATGCCCTACCATCTTCAATGTGGCTTCAGGCTACAGCAAGGACTAGGATATAACACAGCCTTTGGGTGTAACTCGGACCACAGACAGCAGCATATCTTTAATGGTTGCAAAGTTTCTAGTTTGTCAAACATATTCTGGATAGTTTTTAATAATTATCTCCTTGAAGAAACTTAAGCTCATATTATGAAATTCAAAACAAAAAATCCTTATTGTTATTGCAACTGGGTTAAATATACGAGTTAATTACCAGAGGTAGTAGAGGTTCTACGGTTGTTTATTCTTTCTGCCTCGTAGCGGGGCATATTTGTTCCTATTGCCAGCTTTCCTTTTGGTAAATCCACAAGATTTTCTTCAGAGAAGTCTTGTGTGCTCCTGTTATGTTTATTGCTAGATAATTTTACATTTTTATTGAGTTGCCAAAGGATTCTTTTTTCATTTTAGTTCCTAACTGCGTTTACTTAGTATGCACACGGAACAGCTTTTTTCAATTTATTTATAAGTGGCTTGCTTATTCTATGAACTCACTGAAAATCATAACTCAAGGACGCTGTTAAAGTCTTCTCGCCCTATCAAGAATGCCTTCAGCAGGGCAGTGGTGGCGTACGCCTTTAATCCCAGCACTTGGGAAGCAGAGGCAGGCGGATCTCTGTGAGTTCGAGACCAGCCTGGTCTACAAGAGCTAGTTCCAGGACAGGCTCCAAAGCCACAGAGAAACCCTGTCTCGAAAAACCAAAAAAAAAAAAAAAAAAAAAAAAAAAAAAAAAAAAAAAAAAAAAAAAAAAAAAGAATGCCTTTAGTTGCACCTAAATTTCTATGTCATTTTCTTTCAGATAAGGATGGGAAGAGTGGGCCAGAAATTGACTGCTTCTGTTTTACCTTTAATATATCTGTCTGTCATCTCAGGCTGGTGAGAGGGCACTTGCTATCAAGTATGATGATCTGAGTTTCATCCTTGGTATTCATAGGTGGAGAGAGAGAAATAATTTTTTCAAGTTTTCCTCCAACTTCAAAGCATGCTCTTGGTGCATGTATGTATGCAGATATACAACATACATACATGTGTAAACAGACTAAACAAATGCAATTTTTGTAGTACTTGTCTTCTCTTGAGAGATAATATAAAAGATCTTATTTTTAAATTATAGGCTAGGGTCCCAGTAACTATAAAAATAATATATTAAGTAAATCATTACAAAATGTAACTGTCATCACTCTGTTTCCCTAGCATCTTCAAGACAATTCCATTCCTAAACTTTTTTCTGTATATCTATAAAGCAAAGGCAGTGCTCAACATGCTCTTAGGTGGACTCCTAATTATGCCTAAGTTATTTCAGGGAAAAATCTGTGATATAAAAATATCTTTCATAGAGTTATTAAGGTACTATTGCTTAGCAGCTGCTGACATTTGCCCATGGTTTTCTACTAAAACCAATCTACTGCTGCTTTTAATCAGCCCTGTTCAGCTCTGAAATGATACGGTGTAGTAGGCAAGTAATCCCTCAACAGTGTAAATTTGCAGACTAAAGAGAAGGGGAAAAAATAAAAACAAAAGGTTTCACCTAAATTTTTCCTGTTGAACCACAAAAATGTAAATATTGTTAAATCTTAACCCATGGCTATTTCTTTTTTGACATCCTTTATCTCACGCTTCAGTTCCTTAGGGCACGTAATGCTTGAGAGTGATGTGTTGGTTGACTGGAGAGAAAGCCCTGTTGTGATTGTCTAATTACTGGGATCAATTAGAGTCTTTCTCCAGAGGAAAGTATTTCTTTATCCAAAATGACTCTCGTACTTATCATCACTCAGATTTCAATATTTGGCTGACAGTGTTTTTAAAATGGATTCAGTGAATCTGTGACTTTAGGGAAAGCAACTGAGAGAATTTGTTTCCAAGCATATGAATGTCAACCGACTGCCACCAAATGACTTGGCTCATCTGATCTTAGAGTTGGCATCCTTGTACTCCATATCCAGCTATGGACATTACTTTAACGGAACCGTATTCATAGTTTGCACCTAATCTTCCTTAGAGCTGTCATGTCCAAAGAGAAAAAACAAGCCTGCCTTCAATAAACCACATTAGTCACACCAAATCAGAACCTGCTTCCAAGTTATATGTGACTTCTGCTCTGCAAAGGGCATGCTCTTAGCCAGGTCTGGGGCCACAAGTCTATAATCCTAATCAACCAGGAGACTGACACAAGAGAATTCCAGGTTCAAAGTCTGCCTGGACACAGAATCAATTCAAGGCTAGACTGATTGCTATAATTAGACCCTGCCTTGAAACAAAACTAAGAAAGAGTTGGTACTCTATATATAACCCAAAGGTAAAGCACTTAAGCAGTGTATATTATGATCAATTCCTTATAGAGCAAAACAAACAATAAAAACCCAAATGTGATACTAATCTCTCTAAAACATAGTATTTTAACTTTAAAATGTACTTAAACTACCCAAAAAAGTAACAGCTTTCCCTTGAATGAAAATTCATGCACATATTAATTTATAGAATACATGATCATATTAGAAACATAGTTTAGACAAGTGCTTAATTCACAATATATATCAAGACTTTCTGAAGAAAACATGATTATGATTTAATCATTTATAGTAATGTTCTGTACATTTAGACAAGTAACTCAGTCTATGTTCTTGTAAAGAAGAATTTCTTGGTACTCCAAAGTCATTTAGCTGGAATGTTGATATGGCCATGCTCAGGAATGTGAAATATTTGCCCACTTACCTTCCGAATCTCAGAGGCCCTTCTCTAGGTACATTGAAAAAAACAAAAAACAAAAAGAACATATCATAAACTGTCCATAGCTTGGGGTGAAATTTCCTGGGATTTGTCATTTCATGGTTCAACGTCAGGCTCAACTATTGGTGTTATCTTAATGAGTATCATGTGGTAGGCCTCTAACAGGCCCTCGCACCTTCCTCTAGACAGTGTATAAATCCTGTCACCTGGCAGGAATCTACTTTACAGGCAGAAGAAAGTGGAAAATGATGCAGAAAACTATTTTTTAAAAAAGAAATTAGCTCTTAGCTCTGTCAAAGTCTTGGTGAAATGAACGTAAGCATTCAGGTACAGTAGATCAGCTCCCTTGAGTTAGTTAAAACAGGAAGGGTGTCTCTAAGGGTGTCCATGAACACAGCCGGTTCTTGCCAGAATGAGCCTGCCAAAGGCAGAAGCTGTGAGTTGACCTTTAACATCTGCTTCCTTGTAGCCACAACCTTTGCAGTTTCCAGACACATTGCCCTCACCAGCCACACACATTTAAAACAAAGGATGGAAGAATCCTTTGGAGAGGCCTTGGTTTGAGGGAAGAGTGGAAACCATCTCTGAAACCAGTGAAGCCTCTCCGGGAGCTGCAAGTGACCAGCAAGCTGTGTTCACTGAGATAAGAGAGTCTTCTGTAACATTGCTGGTGTTCTGAGACAGGTCCTCACCAAGGACACCAAGACACCTTTATGTGATAAGAGAAACCCACTCCAACTCGTTCCTCATTTTAAATTGCTTATATTAGCAACTGTTTGTTCCTCTTGGCTTTTGTGGAATATTTAGTCCACAAAGACCACTGAGACCTGATATTTTCTTGATGTCCTATAAATGGTGTATTTTGTTTTTATTTCTTTTGCCTGCTGCTCTTTGGTTTGAAAAAAAAAAAAGCTGTAGAACTAATGAGAACATTCATCTGAATACACATGTCTGAATAACGGAGGACTCTTTAAAATGAACCGTGTGTTTCTTTGGGTGAATGCCTTCAGTGAAAGGATTCTCTTTTATTGAGGATGCATTAAGATAAATTTCACATCTCTGAGGCTCAGGCATTTTTTTTTTAAAAAAATAGATATCCAGAAACGTTCTGAGGGAAAGTTAGGCCTCTAAATTTATCTTATGCCACAGTAAGCTTTTATGTCCTATTTTAAGAACTAGTGCTGGCTCTCTAGTTTAATGAGCAGTTTAATTTAAGGCTTAAAATTATTAAGTATTCCAATAGAGTCATAAATAATGCAGTTTATAATATTCTTATCAAGCACAAGAAGATACATTTGTCTTCCATTAACAACATACTTTTTAAAGTAGCCTGACCTCTTTAGATATATAAGAGCACACAATTAGGGCAATTTGTCACAGGCCTTTTACACGTTAATAAGATGTAATTAATTGTCTGTTTTGTCTAATTAACTTTTCAGACACTGGCAGCTCCTGTTCTTTTACTGTAGTGCAAGGAAGCAAGAAGACCTTATTTGCAATTCTAATATTTGACCAAGAGTTCTGATCATAAACTATAATCCACACACAAAAATAAGTAGAAGGTGATAGAAAAATTGAATAATGGAATATTACATATTTTCAGGCTATTATATTTTAACATAAAAAGAGGGGAAAATGCCACATTCAACAAGATTCAGATTAGAATATAAAAGACATGAAAATAAGTAGAAACATACTTAAGTCTTTCTATAAAAAGTACCATATCTGTACATTTCTTCATGCAACCAATCTCATTAATTCACTTGTTTCTGAGAGCCAACTATCCCAAGACTGTTTGGTAGGAGTCAGAATTTCAGAAGACCTACGACAAAGATATTGTCCTTGGTGAACTGCCATGACATCAACCGTTGAATTAATTAAAACCTGCAGAAGGTTTCTGCACTAAATTCATAAACTTTTTAATTTTTGAAATGAAGATGAGAATCAGTTTTATTAGCATATTTGTTCAGTATATCCTAATGTATTTACCCATTCATGCTATAAAATTATGACATTGGTTATACACACTCAAAAACTTACACATATTTTGCTGTGCATTATTTTTTTATTAGTTCTTCAAGGCAAGTTATCAATAGCCCAGGCTGGCCCCCGCTCCTCTTATAGCCCAGGTGGAATCTTATTTTCTGGCTATCCTGCTTCTATCTCTTAATGTTGAGCCTACAGATGTGAACCACCACACACACACACACACACACACACACACACAGTTGCTTTATATAATATTTTTAGAGATTTTTTCAAGTCTATGATTTTAATGAATAAAATAAATCTCACTATTTAATCATAATTCTCTTAATATTGGCTGTGAAACAAATCATCCATGGTACTTTAAGTAGTTCCAAGCCTCTAATCCTAGGTAGAGTCTCTATAGATCACTGTAATAGACTCTCACGTGTAGAAGGTGGTTTTTCATTATATTATATTTAGCAGTTAACAAATTGCAGGTCAAATATTACAACATTTTGCATTCTTCATTGCTATATTGTTTTTGTTCATTTGCTTTTTTGCTTGTTTGTTTTTAATGTTCCCCTTAAATTTAAATTCTGGGGTAAGTCAAGTGTAAGAGTTTTGTATTAATATTTTATATTTATGTGTATGCATATTGTGTCTATATGTATGTTTATACCACATGCATGCATGGCATCTGTGGAGGCCAGAAGAGGAAGTTGGATTCCTTGGAACTGATATTGCAGATGATTGTGAGCTGCCATGTAGGTACAGGGAATTGAACCCTCTGAAAAAGTATCCAGTGTTTTTAATTAATGAGCCATCTCTGGTGTGAGACAATTCTGTCATCTGTCAATTATATTTTAAATAAACCCTGATTGGCCAGTAGCCAGGCAGGAAGTATAGGTGCGACAACCAGACAGGAAGTAGAGGTGGGTCAATGAGAACAGGAGAATTCTGGGAAAGAGGAAGCCCATATGGAAGACGCAATATGCGACCTGCCCCGCTGAAAAGTACCAAGCCATGTGGCTAACATATAATATGGGTTAATATAAGTTATAAGAGTTAATAAGAAGCCTGAGCTAATGGGCCAATCAGTTTATAACTTATGTAGACCTCTGTATAATTTTCTTTGGGGCTTACTCTTCTCCCTTAAATACCTTTAGTCAGGTATTTCAACACAACTGTGGAAAAATAACTAATATGCTGTGCATCTCAGTGGGAAAAAAAATGCACAAAGTCCTAGATTTAATCCCTAATAGCACAATATGATGAAATAATAATAATAAACTTCAGATTGTAATGTTTGAACACCAAGATTATTTTCTGGGTCTGCCATTTGCCCACAAGCTAGATAAAGTAGATGGTTTACTGTCAGTCTTTCTAACTGTATAAATGGATGCTGGCAACCTTTTGACTATCCCTGGTATAGACCGACTGCTCTGCTTTGGATTGGTGTTCACCAAAGGATCATTTGTTAAAGAATGGTATGTTCTACTTCCCATGATATTACTATTGAAACATGGAAGACTGAGAAGTAAGACCCAGAGGGAGAAAGAAGGTCTCTTTAGCATGGCCTTGAAGGGGTCTTAGGTGTTCATCTCTTAAGCCCCCCTTTTTTGGCTTCTGGCAATCACCACAGAGCAAGGAGCACTCTACATCACTTGCTTTGTCTCCATGATGTGCTGGTTCATTGCAAGTCTGAGAGGAGCAGACAGAAATCTTCAAAGCTGTAAATTATTGCAAATTTTGTCCTTTTTAAAATTGATCATACGACTCCAGAATTTCCTCATTCAGTGTTGGCTTCATTCACTGTGTTTGACTGAAACTTATGTTAGCATGTGTATAGACTTTATGGTATCAATAAAGAGCTGAAGATTTCCATAGTTAAATATCACATCAAGACAAATTGGTTTAATTGTTCTAAAATTTTTTCCTCAAAGTAGACTCAACACATCCAATTTGTAAGAGTTCAGTAACATTCTTTGGATAATATTAAAACTAGAAGGTACTTCACCATTCAGAATGCTTTCTGAATGGTGTATTTAACAGTAAAGTTGGTCAGGGAAGTAATGACTGAATCACAGGGAAGACTGAAATCCAAGGGACTCTCACATAGAACAGAGACTTTTTTTTTTTTTTTTTTGGTTTTTTTGAGACAGGGTTTTTCTGTGGTTTTGGAGCCTGTCCTGGAACTAGCTCTTGTAGACCAGGCTGGTCTCGAACTCACAGAGATCTGCCTGCCTCTGCCTCCCAAGTGCTGGGATTAAAGGCGTGCGCCACCACCGCCCGGCGATCAGAGACTTTCTAAGATGTGTCTTGGGCTCTTACATCAGCATAGAGAACACATAAAGGACAGAATATCCTTTAGTTTAGGAGTTAGCTTCCATCAGACAAGAATATACAAGCAGTAACCAAGTTAGCAAAGATGCATGCGTACGCGCATACACACACACACACACACACAAACAATGAAGAGCTAGATCACTTTCTATGCCCATTTAAACTGTTAGCAACAACTTCTGAGTGAATTCCACTGCTTAGGAAGTGATAAGATGCCCAGCTAACCACAGGAATAAAAGCATTCATGAGCCTGATATGAAAACTGGAGGTTTAAACTTAAACTCTGCCTGAAATTTGGTATTAGTGTGCAAGAGAAAATTGACAAAGGAAGAAAAAGATGAACATTTTTTTGTTAGAGCCATACAAAAAATACATCACCTCAGGAGTCACTGAAGGCCAGTTTCTTCTCCCAGGCATAACGAGTGAAGTATTTTCTCCGTCATTAACTCACTGTGGATAAAATCAGTATATGGTTTAAAAACACATGAAATTCCATTTGCAAGATCCTCTCAACAATGGAAATCCTCTTTTCGATACCGTTAGCCACATATGGCTCAAAGCACCAGATTTCAAGAGAAATATGTTAGAAAATC
The DNA here is from genome assembly GCF_950005125.1 of Chionomys nivalis. Lineage (NCBI taxonomy): Eukaryota > Metazoa > Chordata > Mammalia > Rodentia > Cricetidae > Chionomys > Chionomys nivalis. The sequence continues at coordinate 26,106,253 of NC_080109.1, read as the reverse complement.
TGTTCTTTTCTATCATATCAAGCTATCTTCTAAAAGACTCGATTTTTGTAAATAAAACAATTGTCAATTGACTGTTACGGGAAACAATGTCTATTCAGCAGTGGTGAAACTAGTGCCACCTAGTGGTCCATTACCTAAATTACAGATCCAGGTCTGAAACTAGAAAGTTTTTTATTTCAGTTATTTAAAGAAAAAAAATTCCATCACATAAATATCAATATAATTCTAAAATATGGCATATAAAACAAAACACACACAAATGATTGAAAATGTTTTAGAAATGAGGAACATTCCAATTTTATCTTGACCAAAAGTAAGAGGTGACCACACTTGTTTTGCACCTGTTAGATCAGGCTAGGTCAGACTAGATCAGGCTAAGTCAAAACTTACAAATACATGCTATTGGTGACAGTGACTTAGGCATTACTATTTTCACACACTCAAATAAGAAGACTCAGAAACATTCATGCAATGTTTACGAGCTGTCTTGAGTATGTTTTATTCTCTACCCCTAGTTCTCCACATGGAACAATCAGACAGTCAGAATAGTGACATGGCAAGGTATCATTCTAGGAATACACCAGACTCACAGGGTTTGGTGCGGCTTGCTCATCCCAGCCCTATCCTGAGTGTTCAGGTGTAATCATTTATACCTTTCAGCAGTCCTCGAGGAAAACAAACCACCCAATGCCATGTCTAAAACTGCTTCAGAAGATCTAGTACCCCAAATTGCAATATCCAAAGCAAACATTTCACAACAAGCACAAAAAGTAAATTTCTCAGCCAGAATTTAGCAATGACTCCCAAATTATGTATTTACTCATTGACTATTTCAAATAAGATTGATAAACTCTAAAATAAAGGTCCTCAGTGTCTTGCTATTACTACAGAAATGTCAGTTGACAGGAGAGATTGTCTGATACATACAACAATGTTCTGGAGTCTGTGGTGTTGCCAAGCACCATGCCTCATTCAAATATCCCACCTTTGCTGAGAATATGTAATTAATCCTCTCATGCCTTAGATTCCTAATGTTGGGAAATAGGGCTTGTGGGAAGAAACTGTCCAAAGAAGATAATCTACTGGCTCTGGAGAGATGGCTCTGTGATTAAAGGTGAGCCTTTAACTGTTAACTTTTAACTGTTCTTCGAGAGGACTCAGGTTCAGTCTCCAGGACCCACATCAAGGAGTTCAGAAACACCAGTGATGGCAGCTTTAAGAGAGCCAGCTTTTCTGGGCTCTGTAAACACCTTCATTCATGTGCACACACTTACACAAGGTACAGACATAATTAAAAATAAATCATAAAAAGTGCAAAGAAGGATATATGTCAATACTAAACATTTATTCACAAAATTGAAATGAAAACCAGCTGTTTAGTGAAATCATAGCTCATAACTCTCTTGATAGTGAAGACTATTCATGAATTAAAATGAGGCCTAATTTCCAAATGGTCTGGTCACTTGCCTTACATAGCTACTTCCTTGAGGAAATGAACTTATTCTTTCTTCAGTCTGTGAAATAACTTTATGTATATATAATTTGATGATGAGGAGGAGGAGGAAGAAGATGATGATGATGATAGATAGATAGATAGATAGATAGATAGATAGATAGATAGATAGATAGATAATAGAGAGATAGACTTTCTAGCAAAAGCATTTATGGCAAAAAGTAAAGTTTCCAAAGAAAGAGCATATATTCGTAAGTATAGGATTTATGTTTTTGTATGAAATTCTGTAGTGAAGAAATAGCTAAGGTGAAGTCTAGTTTTGGAGCAGCCAAATGATCCTATATAAATCTTCCCCTGCTGTGCTGCGTATAGACTGACAGGGACAGAATAAAAACCAAAGCAAATAGGAGGTAAAAATGATTTTTTATTACTTTAGGTATTTCTAGATGTCAGATAAAAATGAGAACATTGCTAAAAATTTTACAGAGTGACAGCTCTGCCTTATGGATAAAATTCTATAGTTTGATGTATGAGGCAGAAAATGTGAAAAATATTGTGGAGTCTGCCCTGACACGATGATGGAAGGCTGCTGAGTGGGCGCGAGCACCATGGAAATAGGATGGAGCAAAGTCACACCACAGAAGGATATAGTCCTTTGGAACCCTGCCTACTACAAGAACACAAGTTTGGGCCTTCAATCTGCAGACTGTTCACTTTTGTTTTTTTACAGACTTCTAAATACGTTTGTTTCTTTACTGACTTCCTTGAAGAATAGCTTCTCAGTTCATACCGTTGTGTCTTTGTTTTCCAAATACAAACTAAATCTGAAAGGTTCTTTAGGAATGGAGCTGCAGTCTTCTGCTGAAGGGAAAAGATGACTAATAATCTACATTCTTGTTCTCTTTCCATCTATGGATTTCTAAGTATACCTTGACCCATGTGGGATCTCCTCCACTGTATGCTCATGTAGTAAAACCTGCCATTGCCGAATGATGTAATTCAAGTGCCCTGCCTCCTTCCCTCTAAGGGGTGGGAGCATACCTGTGATTCAACCAACGTGAAGTCCTTGTTCCCAAGATTTTGCTCTTGCACTGAATTACATGGACTATGGAGCCTGAGTCCCTCGGTTTATGCTATATAGACTCCTGGATATGTCCTGATTTCTAAATTTTCCTATGTCTGAAAAAGTACAAAGACCTCTTTGACTCTGTTCAAATCATCTTTTACTTCAAATAAATCATGTTTTATTAATTTAGCTAAAATAATCTCTAAAGTGGAATAGTTAATGGCTGAGCTGTGTCACAGTGTGAAGCTGGGCTAAGAAGATGGTAAAGAGGGTGAGTTTGATCTCTAGAACTTCACAAAAAAGCCAGATATCTGTGGGGACAACCTGCAGTCCTTGACCTCACAAAACAGAGGTGGGGAATTCCTAAAGCAAGCAAGCTGGCTAGTTGTTAGAATAGCCATTTGCTGAGCTCTGGGGTCAACTGAACTCCCAGGGACTGATGACTCAGGCATGAGACTCCACAACTAAGGCGAAGAACAACCAAAGAAGATGTGTGCCATCAGCTCTGGGCCTCCACACAACGACATGCACACATGCACCAGAGTAGCCAGATGCACAGATGAGCATACATCCACACATGCAGATGCTATACACTCATACCCAAATACACCATATAGATGTACAATAAGCTTCTTGACCTACAGATATACTTGAATATAGCAGGCATTCCTGAATTTTCCAATAAGATAAAACTCTTTCTTCCACACACAGAGATGAGGTACTGCTCTGCTCTCACAGAAACACACTCACCTATCCCCTCTCTGCATTTCTTTTTGAATATCTTTTTTGACAGAAGTATTCATATTACTCAAAGTACAATTTGCCGCTATTTTTTCTTTTTTTTTAATTAAAAATATTCAAATACACATAAAGTACATCTAATATATCCTTTGACATCCCTTAACCGATTTCTTCCTCTTACTATCCCCTCTCTGCCCCCTTCCACCTCAACTTTCACATCATATACACATACATGATTTTAAGTATGTGCATAAAATTTAGAATGACAAATGGGATAAAACATGGCATTTGTCTTCCTGAGACTGGTTTACTTTGCTGAATACGACAATCTCCACCTGCTACTATTTTGTCAAACAATGTAACTTCATTTTTATAGTGAAGAAAAAGTTCCACACATATATGTGTGTGTGTATATAAATGTGTACATGTGCGTGTGTGTGTGTGTGTATACATTTTCTGTAACCATTCTACCATTTCTTTGGGAGACCTAGTTTACTTCTATTATTCTATTCTGAATCTTACTGGAATAGATGATATATAAGTGTATCTGAGATGTGTTGACTTAATTAAAATGTTAAGATTATGAATTGATGAAAGGACACATAAATGCTATCATATATCATAAATATATAGATATATCATATATCATATATATATCTTCTACATTCATTTTTACCTAAAATTATATATATCCTTGTAACTATCATTAATATAATTATGTGCATTAGCATTAATTTCAATTTTACAGTAAAATATGGTCCACAGAACAAATTTATCATTTACATTAGTTGTAAATTAAATGAATATTTGTCTAATATATTACTAGACATTAATATATTTTAGCTACCAATGAGAATACTAGCTTCAAAAAGTTACCATTTTAGATCAATTTCCTATTGTATTTACTAGCGTGAGTATTGGGAACTGACACTAAATCTTTATTGTACTGTTTGTAGTACTTATATTGAAATCATGACCACAGTTAACAAGATTGTGCCAGAAATAAGATGTGACCAGATAAAAACTAAAGATTAATCTCAATTTTGAATTATTTTATCTAATGTTCCTTGGATAATAATGATTCACAAGTCTATTAAGTGTGGAAACTCACAAAAAGTAAAACATACCAGTGGATTTACTGGAGGTACCCATAAAGATGATGAAGATGGGGTACATCAATTTGAAAACAAGTTGTGGCTAAGATTTTATTTTATTTTTAGGCAATAACCTTGGTTATATCTTTTAATGTTTTATCTTGTCAAACCAATGCCAAGAATTTGACTCACTGACCATTAGAAGACAGGCCTCTAAAATCATCTTCAGTAACTGTCAATATGTTATGTTTAATACATACATAACAACTGATGTCACTCTTTGAGGTGACAAGAACTACTTATTCTTTGATCAAATATCTCTAATGGAGTTCTACCTAATAACCCAAAGATTAATAGACCACAGGCATTATTTCTTAGAAGTAAAATAATCTAAGTTTCTAAGTGAGTTTTGGCAATTAGAGTCTTAAAGAGAACATTCATTTGTAGATGTGGTATACTAAGACAGGGACAAAATGCTTTTTCTGGTGTGGAAATATGAATGGAAAAGTTAAGGCTACTGACAAAGAGAGGATATGACATTCTTCATGAGTCAAATTAAAAACAAAGTGAAATTTAGACAATGTGCCTCTAAACAAACCATCTGTTACAATTAGAAGATTGACAAGAAAAATGCTGTAAGCTGAATGACCTAAAGAGAAAATAGACAAATTTCTAATAAGGTTATCAACAACTACAACCAAAACCAATCCAATGACCATCAGTAGTGTATAAGGATTTTAGACATACTCTGACCTACACCCACACCCTCACATACCCCAGAGACTATTCCATACTTGATTTTAGAATCTTTGGACTTTAATTTATCATAAAAGCATCTTGTGATAGATCTGTAGCTCAGATATATTTATAATCATTATACCTCCATTTCTTTTTATGTCTTGGCCTGGCATAATGTTGACTAGCATTCTATCTAAAAATGATCTTTATTAACAATGTATTTATGGACTTATTTTAATCCCACCTCATCTCAATCACAGATGCTGCACAGAATCTCCCAGTGAACATGCACCAAGCGGTAAGTGGAAAGCTAACACTGAAAAATGTGTATGTCCTTGGTAGATTTGGTGGCATCAACTTGCAGTCTCTGCTACTCAATGGGCTGAAGCAGGAAGATTGCACCTTCAAGAGAACTCAGAGCCATTTGGAAGGATATATCCAGTCCCTGCTCCAAAATGTAGGAGCCCTGAGAATATCACACAGTTGGTGCGGTACTTGCCTGACATACACAAGGCCCAGGGTTCATCCCCATTACAGAAAAAGAAAAATATTCTTTAGTATGGTCTCTGTGAACATTCTCCCAATTCTCTGAATTCTGTACATCAAACATAAGGATTGCATTAAGAAAACGTCAGTTTTAAAGTGTAAATACACACACTTTACAGGTGACACTAGTTAGAATTGTGAAATCCAATTGAATTTCCTCATCAGGTGTTTGTAACAGGAACTCATTGAATGTATCTTTAAATATCTGCTATAAAAAATGTCATTATAAAGAATATTCACAATATAGCTGTTGCAAGGACTCAGAAGGTAAGATTAGGAGCTGCACAAACTAGATGACCTGAGTTCCATTCCTGAGATCCACAAAGTAGGAGGAGAGAAATGACTACAGAAAATTGTTCTCTGACCTGCACATGACCCAAGAGCCACACACACACACACACACATATGCTCATGTGCATGCGCATGCGCACACACACACACATACACGAATAATAAAAATTAAAACTAATACCATATACATCCATCACCTGCTCTTGGAGACTACAAGGTACCATAAGACATTATTAAATGGATTTTGACATATTATTTTTAAAATACCTTCAGAAAATGCCACACATACATAATTTGCTAATGTTGATGCTGTGACTTCCTGTTAATGGAATTGACTTTTTAGTCTCCTTAGCTCTCAGTGACATTTTTTGTTGTGTAAATGGTTCTTCTGCTTAATATGTGTAAATCTTTCCTTAGAGCCCAATCTGTTACAGTGACATTTGGGATACCCTCTGATACTATCTCAGTTCTACATTAGTTAATCACACATTTTCTTCACACTGGATGCAAGATGAGTGAAGAGTTCTGAAAGCGTCAATATGCAAGGACAATTTGTTTTTAGGGAAAGCAATCACAAACAACAAATTAAAAGTAAAGCTATGTGTGGTCCTTGCTTTAATTAGAATGGCATTTTTAAGCTCTATAGACACTATTTTCTCAAACATGCCACACTGCTACATGGGACAATCTCTAAGTTAGGACTTTCAAGCTACAACTTTATAGAAGTATTTAAGAAAGTTCTGGCAGTGGAAACTATAGTATGAAGATGAGAAAAGGAATACTTGATGATTGCTTACCCAAGTTTATATTATTGTACCTAGAGTAATGCTAGCTGTTGCCAGTTGTTTAGAACATAACTTCTGGCTCGGCTTCTTTAGGCACAGGGCAGCTAACAAGAGCAATCTTTTTTGTGTCAGAGGAGACCCATCTATTCCTGGGATCTTAAAAATAAATTTATGTGGCATTTGGAGACACTCATAATGCACTATGTACAAATAACAGTAGACAAATTTCATACTCATATGCATAGGTCTTCCTCTGTCATTTCTGTCACCAGTGGCTTTTTTTTAATCATGTTGTTCATGCTTTAAATGTACTTATCTCCCCAATCCCTTATTGAAATTATACCTCTAATTGTGTCCTTTGCTCTGGTAAACAACTACCTTCAGGATGAGTCATTTTTATGAAAATGCTATTTACACTGCCCTTACTACAGGTTGTAAAGTTTAGTGTGAGATAGGCTGTATTACATCCATTTTTATCTTTGCTATCAATCAATAGAATTAAGAGAGCTCTCCCCAAGAATTGTGAGGGTTCCTTGCATCTATTAGGTCCAGTAATATTGCAGTCACAATGTTTTTTCTTATTTTCTAAACCAGAAAAGTTATTGGAATACAAAGAGAGATCTCAAATTCTCTGTATGATTAGTAATAATAATAATAGTACATCAAAAATATTAGCAGATGTTAATTAAGAGATTGGTAAATTGAAAATCTTAATTTTACAAAATAAAGCTACCGTAGATTATTATTTGTTGCTCAAGTATAATCTTGGTTGTCAACAATTTTGTGGCATGGTTTGCTTTAATGTGTCAGATTTTCCCCATACTGTTGATGATCAAATTAATGATTTGCATAGAGAGACAGACAAAATCTCTCAAGTAACCTCTGAATGGCCATCATTGCTAAGTTGGCTTTCTCCTTCCATTAGGCCTCTGTTAGCTATTATAATTCTCGTATGCTTGTTTATTGTAATTATGCTAGCCATAAAAGCAATGGATTCAATCGTGACTTCTACTACAGCCACTAGCTTTTCTTCAAAAAATTAGAAATGGAGAAGTATAGAAGGATGTGAAGTCCTTGTGCTTCCAGATAAAATTAGAGAATCCACAACTGTTAAACTGATAGACTTTTAGCTTCAGTGAAAGAAATTGACATCTGTTTACAAGGAAGGATGGAGTGAACACTGTTTATTAACTTGGTAATCTTTTGTTATTCTATGGATGCAGCCCTCACCCAAATCCTCCAGACTCCTGAGCATTGTTAGTCAATATAACCCATCCTAGGGGAAGAGATCTCAAGAGCTCTGTGTAAGATTTGCTTTACAAGGGAGATTCAATATAGTCATGCCTTGAGCTGTATTGTGATAATTATTATGGGAAAACTTTTCCCAAGGTTTTACTGTGTTTAAAAATGAGAAAGAAACAAAGAAAGAAAGAAGGAAGGGAAGGAGGAAGGAAGGCAGGTAGAAAGGGAGGAAAGAAGGGAAAGGAAAAAAGGGAAGGGAAGGAAGGAAGAAAGGAAGGAAGGAAGGAAGGAAGGAAGGAAGGAAGGAAGGAAGGAAGGAAGGAAGGAAGGAAGGAAGGAAGGAAGGAAGGAAGAAAAAAAGAAAGAAAGAAAGAAAGAAAGAAAGAAAGAAAGAAAGAAAGAAAGAAAGAAAGAAAGAAAGAAAGAAAGAACCAGTTGCTGTCAGACCCCAGAAGTTTGAGCCAGCCTGACTGACTAAGTTATTCTGAACCAAGATTTCTCATATTTCATGAGGATCATTTTCTTCCCAAACATGATGCTCACAGGAAACCTCCAACAAGATTTATTCTTAAATTTTCTGTCACTTCTGCTTTACTATATAAAACAAAATATATTTTTTTTTGCAGAGGGATGCAGGCTGTAGATTTGCAATCCTCCAGTCTCAGACTCTCAGAGAACTGGGATTACAGGCCTGTGTCACCAGACACAGCACAGATATTATGCTATATTGATGTTTTATTCTGTAACTTTCCTCAATTTGCCAATTGTAACAAGTTCATGTACGTGAGAATATTATCTTAAAGGTTAGATATATATGACCATGTTACCTTAATTATGATTTCTCTTGCTGTGAAGAGACACCATGACAATGGCAATTCTTAAAAAGAAAAACATGTCATTGGTTCTAGTTTACAGTTCAGAGGTTTAGTCCATTTTTTTCATTGTGGGAAACATGGCAAAACACAGGCAGATACGGGGCTGGAAAGTTAACTGAGAGTTCCACACCAAGACAGACAAGCAGCAGGAAGAGAGAGTGCCACTGGGCCTGACTTGAGCATCTGAAACCTTGAAATTCACCCTCAGTGGCATATACTTCTTCCAACAAGGCTATGTTTATTCCAAAAAGGCCATAGCTCCCAATGACACCATTCCCTATGTGCCATTTACAAAGATAGACAATCTTAGTTTCCTTCTAACTAATATGCCTTTAGTTTCTTTTGCCATTCTCTTTTTTCTAAGACCTGATCTTTATAGATATACCTCAAACTCATTATGTAGCTAAAGATGATCTTCAATTCCTGAGTCTCCTACCTCCACCTCCTAAATTTTGAGAAAACAAATATGCACCAACACAACCCTTAGTCTGTTGACAGTAGATAGCATGTGTGTGCTAACACATGCCTGGCTGGTACCTTCCTTATTTAAGAATGATCCATTTTGAAAGGTAGAAAGTTAGTAACAAGTAAAGCTATAAAAATAACAAGATGAGTTAAAGTGGATGTTCACAGACTTATCTACACATTCTTTTACAGAGTAATATTAATGGATGGACTCCAAAATGGTAAACAGTGACTCTTGGCTCCTGATACTCAGGCACCTCTCTGTGTTGGATGAATTTAACCAGTCTAGTCTAACAGAAATGACACAGTCAAAGTAGTAGTGCGGTATTCCTGTGTTAGAACAACACTGTGACTCGTAGGTGCTTGCATTCATTCATTTTGCATCCTCCACATGTGGAAAACTAAGGACCTCTTTGAGAAGCAATGCTATGGGGAGGCACAGAGAACAATGGACAGGAGTCTCCAGAAGACTGAACTTGTAAACGTGATTCTGCTGTCAGTTAGGACCATCAGAATAGAGGCAGCACCAATCAAGACATAGACTGGATCTCAAGACCAACTGAACTAAAGACTCTGAGATAAATTGCAAGCACACCTTGACTGGGATGACCATTTATTTATTTATTATTTTTATTTTTTTTTTTTACAAAAAGAGAACAAACTATCTTTTTTTCATTATACATACAATCCAATTTCCTACTCCCTTCCCTCCTTCCATTCCTTCCACTTATGCCCACACCCCACCCCCATCCACTACTCAGAGAGGGTAAGGCACATTGCTCTGGGTAAGGTCCAAGGCCCTCCGTACTATATCTAGGCTGAGCAAGGTATCCATCCAAAGAGAATAAGTTCCCAAAAAGCAAGTACAAGCAGTAGAGATAAATCCTGGTGTCACTGTCAGTGGCCCCTCAGTCTGTCCCAGCCAAGTAACTGTCAACCATATTCAAAGGGACTAGTTTGGTTCTATGTTTGTTCCTTCCCAGTCCAGCTAGAGTTGGTGAGCTCCTATTAGCTCAGGTACATTGATTCAGTGGGTGAACCCATCGTGGTCTTGACCTCTTTGCTCATATTCTCATTCCTCCCACTCTTCAACTGGACTTTGGCAGCTCAGTCCAGTGCTCCGATGCGGGTCTCTGTCAGAATGACTAATATCAAAAACACCAATGATAATAAGTCTTTTTAAATAGTTGAACTTTAAGATATTTTGGCACATAGTAACAAACAGTAGAAGACAGTGTATCTCTGGATTTTATACACTATCATTTCACTATTCAAAAGTATTATTCCTCCCCACAGCACAAATATCCTCAAATTCTACAGATTTTTTTACATAGACTAAACTCAAATGACATTTGAATCCACTAAACCAGTGCCCAAATAGGTCAAAAGCAACCTTTGAAAACAAAGGTAAAAGGTATTGGATGGGCAGCTGTACTAATTTGGAGATGAGAATACAGTTTGACCAGGTGATTTGTTTCAATGAAAACCCACACACTGAGGCAATGGGGATGTTCTATCGGGAACTCACCAAGGCCAGCTGCCCGGGGTCTGAAAAAGCATGGGACAAAACCGGTATCGCTGAACATAACGGACAATGAGGACTACTGAGAACTGAAGAACAATGGCAATGGGTTCTTGATCCTATTGCACGTAATGGCTTTGTGGGAGCCTAGGTAGTTTGGATGCTCACCTTACTAGACCTGGATGGAGGTGGGTGGTCCTTGGACCTCCCACAGGGCAGGGAAACCTGCTTGCTCTTTGGGCTGAGGAGGGAGGAAGATTTGATTCGGGGAGGGGGGGGGAATGGGAGGTGGTGGCGGGGAAGAGGCAGAAATCTTTAATAATTAAATAAATTAATTAATTAATAAAAAAATAAAATAAAATAAAAAGATTTTTAAAAAATTAAAACAACAACAACAAAAAAAACTCCCTAAAAACACTGATCAGCTAGCTTTCCTAGTCTAAACTAGTTTATGGTAATATATGCTGTGGCTATTGCAAGGATTTGTTATATTATTCCTTTTGTTTAATGCATGGGTTTTTCTTTTGCTTTGAATTTACATAATGTATGTTGGAATAGATTAATATGTCCTTGGGATTGTTATTAACATAGTTTAATATAGAATTAGCTGAGCTTAATATAGTGTTATGCTTCATACCAAATAATGATATCTGATAATGTCATCCGCAGACAAAAAAGCAAGCCTAATGTCCTCGGGAAAGGATAGAATTACAAATGCTTTAATGCATTCAGCCTTCACTTACACATCGACTTTATTTTGTCTTTTAATTACTCTGTGTCTCAGCCAGTTTATAAGACCTGTCAAAGTCTATGTGTGATTCCACTTGTATATGCCTTTAAGGTTATTCTGTCCACTCTTCTGAATCCAATTCCCCAAGACAGGAAAATTAGAAATAAAGAGAAAGTTGAGTTTTATATCCATATAAAATGGAGACATTAAGTTTAAAAATAAGACACTATCGGGCTGCCAACAACAGAAACTCTCGGGCAGAGGAATTAAGGGAACCAAGAGAGAAAATGGCCTTTGTGTGTCTAGCTCAGAACAAGAGGAACAGAAACTTAAAAATTTACTACCTCTTCCCAAAGTGTCATTTCATGGTGTTCTTGGCTGAACTTGCAGAGTTTGGGTTCCAAAAAAAATTTAAAAAAAACAAGTAAGGAGATATAATTATGCTTTGTTGATAATAGAGAGTATCAGACGAAAATGAGCTCTGTAGAACCTACTCGAACATTCCAACTCTATAAAGTTAATAATATGTAACTCTATAAAGTTATAAATTTAAATTAACCCTTTCCTCCTCAAAATTGCTTTCAGTCACAGTGTTTCTCACAGCAATTAATGTTAACTTGAGCTGCTGCTCTGTAGGGGACCTCTGCCTTCTGCTTTTGATCACGCTGGACTTCAGATGGTCACTTTAGCAACCCTCTGTGGAGTCGCTCTCCTTAAACCCCACATGGACATTATTTCTCATAGCATTCAACAGAGATAGATATTTCTAAAAGTTTCACTAGAATGTATATTTCTGATACAAAATACAATCAAACAGCAATCAATTTCTAGTTTCTTTACACTATCTGATAGCCCATATGAATTTTAATATTATTTTAGTCTTAGTGTGTGTGTGTGTGTGTGTGTGTGTGTGTGTGTGACAGTGCTTATGAGTGTATGTGGCGGGGGTAAGCATGGGTGTGAGTGAGTGTGTCTGTATACATGTATGTAAGTGTGTGGGGGTGCTTGTCTATGCAAAGACCAAAAGACAGCATGGAGTATTCTGGAGACAAAATCACAGGCCACCTTACATGAGAGCTGGGAGCTGAACTCCCACCCTTTGGAAGAGCATCAAGTACTCTCAACTGTTGGGAATATCTCCAAACCTAGTTTTAATTGTTCATACCTTATTGTGCTTTTCACCTTCCTCTTCCTTGTACACAATTATGTTTACCTAATTTAGCATTTTATTCATTTTTGTCAAGGCACTTTCTTTCCAGAGTTCAGTGAGAAGCCTCATGTTCTATCAGAGACTTCCGGTGGTAACATACATGACTTGAGTTGATCCCAGGTGTTAGTCCTGTTACGTCATTAAACCCTGGCTTCTCCTCCTGCTCTTTAGAACTCTCAGACATTGGTGTTGATGAGATCTGTACGGTCTGGTACAGCTTCATCAGTACAGGGCCATGTTTTAATATCATTTGAGGCTTTGAAAGGAAGAGCTACTAAAGTGGTAAATTCTTTTTACAACATAGGAATCCGAAGTTGGACCTTATATTAAATAAAATTGTTAAAACTGCAGATTTGTAAGGTAAATGAAAGCCATGAGTTTAGCCTCGAGCGGAGCTGCCAGGCAAGCCAGGAAAAAGTGGCTCCTGTGGACGTTTGCCTTTAGGCCAAGTCTTTTGTTAGAGCTACTGAAGGAGCAGCTGAATAGCCCACAGGCTCTATGAACAACTGCACAGGAGACCAAGGTTTGACTACTTAGCCCATTTTTCTCTACAACTTCCCTCTTGAATTGTGGGCTAAAATAAAGTTATAGCCTTGAGAAAGAAAAATGTTCGCGTTCTACCACTTTCAACTTGAGAAACTCCAAGCCAGTACCAACTCGTTGCAAAGGCTTCCGTTAGAAGTGAAGGGGGAAAGGAACCCATCCTCTCTGATTCCTGCATCCTCTGTGATTGCAGCACTATTGCCTTCACTTGCCTCGTGATGAATTAAACCATCCTTGAAGCTGAGCAGGCCAGGGAACTCGTGTATCAAAAGCCGTGACTAAATTATGACATGCACGCAAAAGTGAATTTTTATTTTTTAATCCTACTTCACATTTCATTTGTTTTAGAGAACACGTAAAATCCGAAACATATTCAAGGTTCCTGTCTTGCCATAAAAGAACAGACTAGAATGTGGCCCCACACGGCTGATGAGAAAATTAGCTAAATGGTAACACTTGTACTGGATGGAGCTCGTACAAAGAAATCTTGTGCTTTAATGTTGGGCTTGTTATCTAAGGTGTGTTTTGGTTGCTCTCTTTTCCAAGTGTAGAAAGCTATGCTGAGAATGGATAGAAATGGTAAATCACAGATGCAATAAATTCTGATGCAATGGCTAAAGGGAAATACACAGATCGATAATATATAACCTGCTGAATCCACTTAGTGTTGTTTGAGTGTATTTAGGGCTGACCTTTAGGAATTGGATAACCATCTAGGGAGATCATCCCAGGAAGACTGATTCTCTCACTCTTAGCCATCACTACTTGCCTGCAGCTCTTTGTCTAGGTATGAGACCCCATAATATTTCCTCTTCCACCATAGCAGGTCTAGGGGTACTGTCGCTGTTCAGATCTTCTTTTAGGCAGTCATACTATTAAGATATCACGATCTTTGCTTTCCTGTCGTTTCTAGGATACACAATATCATGGAAGACTTCATGGTCCTCTGGCTCTTCCAGTCTTTTCACCCCCTCTCCTGGATGCTCCCCGAGCCTTTGGTACAGGAGTTGTGTTGCAGATGTTTTCCTAGCGCTTGGAACAGCAGAATCAATTTATTTCTGCATTTTGACCAGTTGTGGTTTTCTGTGATGCTCTCAGTCTATTGCAAAAATGAAACTATTTTGATGAGGGATGAGGGCTACACTTATCTGTGTGTGTATAAGGGCAAGCATTAGGTTACAGTTTAGGAATTGTGCTGCTCTAGTAAAGTAGAAGTAGTAGGCTCTCCTCTAAGATCGATGATCTTATTAGCCCTAGGTTCTTGACTAGGTTTCTAATACTGGACACGATTTCCTTCTTGCTGAGCAAGCCTCAAACCCAATTAGACTGTTGTTTGTTACTGCCAAGATGTGAAATCTATCTTTGTACCTTTAGGGATATCTTGCCACGGTCGTCATTGTTGTAGATCCTAGGCAACAAGGCTGCGTAGGACTATTAATCTCTTCTTCTCTTGGCATCTTGTATAACAACTACTGGTACTATAAAAGCTGGACCACAGGAAGGCAGCTTCCAGGTCAGATTCAGTACACATCTGAGTCATGTTTCTGGTGATGTCAGCAACAAGACTTGCCTTCAACTTCCTTTTGGGGGGGGGCAATCAAGAATGACAGCAATAGCCTATATTGCATTGGGTATCCCTTGGACATTTCATTCAGTCATTGAAAGGGAGATTCCTCAATGTCTGAATACAGGATTTTTGTCACTCATGACATAACCTCATACATATATATTCCTTCCTCATTCTAATGGTACTTCTCTGTAGCTTACATAGTCTGTGTGTGTGTGTGTGTGTGTGTGTGTGATTTTAGATAAAAATTAAGTAATATTTCTTAAGGCTTTTTCAATCATCCTTATTGTTCATTGTCTCACTTTTCATCCTCTCCTTCATTGACCTTTTCCCCTTCCTAGTTTTCCTGTTCTTCCTATTTATATCACCTGTATCACGCTATTCCCCTTTCTTGGTCCCCTCATGGTCAAAGAACAAATTTAATTAATAAAAAATAATTATAAATAAGACCATGCAGGCAGAGATGGAGACACACACACCCGTCCAGAGCCATTTGCCCTGGGAGGGGAGAAGAAGCCACAGCACACCTGGGGCCGCATCAGGCTGGCAAGTGCCATTATGGTGAGCAAATATATTGTAGGGTATAGCAAAGAGATAGGGCCATGGACCTAGACATGGCCCTGGGCTGCAGCTCAAGCCCCATTTCTCTATAGCCCAGGTGGCAGCTCAGACCACTCATATCTGTATGGACCTGGTAGGTGCATGACCCTGGGGCACCAACATAGCCTTAGACCCTGCTCATCCTCAAGGGCTTCTGTGGTAACAAGAACCATGGACTTCAAGACAGACTGCCACTGGGCCATGGACCAACAACGGCCTTTAGTAGCGACCCAGATCAGATGTCACCAGAGCCGCTGGTGGCAAGTAGACCTCTCATATCAGCCCACTCCTCACCATGTTCAGCTCTTCATATTTTTCTCCCTCCACAGGACATGATTCATTCTACTTCTTTGCATCCATCTGTTGCAAGGAGGGCACGCTTGTTCATCCCAGCAGCCTGGCTAGTTTAGCCCCCAAATAACAACATAGAAACTGTATTAATTAAATTACTGCTTGGCCCCATTAGCTATAGCTTTTTATTGGCTAACTCTCACATTTTAATTTAACCCATTTCTATTAATTTGTGTATCATCACAAGGTCATGGCCTACCAGCAAAGTTTTAGCACATCTGTCTCCGGAGGCTCCATGGCATCTCTCCCCATTCTCCTTTCTCCCAGCATTTAGTCCAGTCTTCCCCGCCTACCTAAGTTCTGCCCTATCAACAGGCCAAGACAGGTTTTTTATTATTATTATTTATTAATGGTAATCACAGCACACAGAGGGGACTCCCTCATCAGTGTATTAGAAACCGGAAGCCTTGAACCTGAAAAGCAACACATTATACAATAAACACAGGACACATTATACAATAAACACAGGCCAGCAAAGCTGTGTGGACAAAGGAATTTACTGCATGATAAACAGTGGCTGCTGATGCCCCTAAGCAAATGAAGAAGTGATGGAGAGGCAGAAAAAGGAGGAGCAAAATATTTTTGTTTTGTTTCGTTTCGTTGGTTTTTAAATTAGTATTCTTATTTGCATTTTATTTATTTCTAATTTTTATTTTATTTTCATTTCTTTTTAGTTTTTCTTTGCATGGGGACACTACAAGGGAGAAGGGTAGATATGGAAGGACTGGGAAATGAGTGGGATGGGATATATATTGTGAAATTCCTAAAGAATCAATTGAAAAGTTATGTTAATAATAAAAAATAAATAGAAATAGAAAATAAAAAATTCTGGTAAATATCAATTTTTAATGTAGTCAAGTCTGTATAGCTAAGGTTAATCACTTTTAGATATTATTTTAATTTATTTCACTTGTTTAATGCATTTTAAAATGAGAATTTTACATTCCATTCGATAAAATTAAATCTTTATTCCCATGTTATGAATGAGGAAAATTGAATGTTCTGCACCCAAAGTAAACATCTACCAGTGTACCAAAACAATGTTTTTACTTCAAAAGATTCTTAGCAAGAGTTCAGCACCCTCAGAAAAAATAGTATATGTTATGATCTGAGCTAAGAAGAATAAGCATCAGGATGAGAAAAAAATCAAGTTATATACACTGGTGCAATAAATCCTTTCCATTTGTGCAGACAATTAAATTAAAGGTTAGCATCCTTAGCCACAAACGTGTACACCTTAACTCTTTGAAAGATAGCATCAAGTCAGCTCTGGCTGTGTGCCAGGACTCACTCCTAGCTCCCTGGGCAGGAAGCCTTCACAGGATTCTGATGCACAGATCCCTCACTCCTCTCTCTGGTTTTAAGGCTCTGTTGCCATGTTTAATCTTAAATGATTTTTTAAACCCTCACTCATTTTCACTGGCTAGCACAAACTTTGAAGGGAATCCTGTCTCCAGGATTCTGTGGAGAACCAGCTAGAGGGCATTGAATCTTCCCTGGCCTACTTATGTGGTTCATGAAGCATCATTGAGTAGCCATCTAGCTTAAGAATAGGAGAAATAATCTCAGTTTCTATAGAGTTGAACTATTTTTATGGTCACTATCTGCCACACAGTATGAAGATATTCAAACATATAGCACATTGATTGTTGTGAACACGGCTATCCCTCACAACTCAAAAAATGTCGAGAACACTGCAAAAGTATAGAACAAGGAGACATAGAGGCTTTGCAGCCAGATAGCTCGGTTTGAATCCAGTTGCTGTGAGATCTATGGTGTGATAATTTTCATATCTGAATTCCTTAACTGTGGAACGATATTAAATTTAGAAATTACCTGTCATGATTATTCATGAAAGAATTAAACATTTGTGCACTTAAGACTATTACCCATTAGTATTTTATTATCTGATTTAGTTAGCAAAATCTTAGAGTGAAGACATAATGAAAAAATTAGACATATATTGCTTTGCAGTCCCAATAGCATGAACGCCATTCCTGGATTCATAATGATAATTACATTAGCATCACAGAGAAGGGTGTATTAGTTTGCCAGTACTGCTACGAATTCTGTGGCTTGCCCAGCAAACATTCATTTTCACATTCTGGAAGCAGAAGTCTGAATTACAGTCAGCAGGGTGGCTCCTTCTGTGGCCTCTGAGGAATGGATCAGTTTCAGGCTCTCTTCCTTGGCTTACAGATGGCTGAATTTTCCCAGGGGCATTATGTTGTCTTCTCTCTGTGTGCCTTTGTGCCCAGATTTATTGTTTTTAAAAGGAAGCTGGTCCTATAGAAGAAAGGCATGCCAGAATGACTTCGCTTGAACTTAATCATCTTTTTAAAAAAAAAAAAAAATCCCAATTGCAGTTTTATTTTTACCTCAGATTTATATTTCCTTCAAACCACATGAGATCTTTCTGCCACCCATCCACAAAGGAAGCCCCATATTCCTAAACAGAGGACCCCAGCAGGCTAACTCCACAGACTTTCCCCCAAGCCAGCAGTGTGCTGAGCAGCTGGGTTTGTGGGGAGGTGTTGCCCACCTTGAGAAATAGAGCCGCAGTTACGGCCTGACCAGCACCCACAATGCTCCTGGGATACATCAACCTCAGGCTGTTTTGTTTTGTCTTGTTTTGTTTTTACTCTCTTGCAGATGTGTTATTTTTGATGACATAAATAAAGGAGCTTTGTAAACTTCTTTTGAAAATTATGAATCATATTGATTCAGCCTTAGGAATTTCTTCAGCCCAGGTAGTTTTCGTCTCACCAGGGACAGGTACCTGAGGGGCTGCAGGTTAGGCCAAGAGCATCCAGAGATGTACTGGGTATGTTGCCAAACACGACAGTGGGAGGTCTCAGGCTGGGACAGACTCCCTTCAAGGTGGCGGTGGTGCTGGACATGGGACTCCCGGGTGAGGTGGGCGATGGCGTGGAGCAGAGACCTTCTGCAGCTGGCTGGGGCACTGAGTGCACCTCTAACTGCTACCACCTCAGACCTCCAGCCGTGTGGGCTGTCCCAGCAGGGCTAACTACTGCCCACGGTACCTCTGCTCCCCTCGAGACAGGTCCATCTCACTTGTCTGGCCTGCACTGGGAGGCCTCTCCCCGGCTGTCAGAAGGCACCCATGGGTTCTCAGCAGTTCCTGTCCACAGGCAGGAGCTACACTCCCACCGACATGGGCAGCTTGCTGTACACAGCAGCTTCCCTTTTTTCCCCTGCCCAGGTTTAATTTTTTTCCATGCTTTTGATAGAAGAGAAATTCAAAAGACTCTGTGTGTGTGTGTGTGTGTGTGTGTGTGTGTGTGTGTGTGGTTTTTTGACAGGGTTTCTCTGTGTAACAGTGTTGGCGGTCTTGTCTTGTTATCTTTATGTTTATTTAAAAAAATGCCATACAAGAAGCAAAAACAAACACTGTGGCCACAGTCATTGAAAAATGCAGACCTGGGTACCACCGTTCTCACCTAAGTGGTTTTTCAGTATGACTCTGCCACCACAGTTCCTATTCTGTCAAATGTCAACAAATTAATCATCTCTTTAAAGACCCTTTCTCTACCGCTGGAGAAATTCTTGATGGTTAAGAGTTGGTACTGCTCCTGCAGAGGACCTGAGTTCAGTTCCCAGCTCCCACACAGGATAACTTACAACCAGTATAAGCACAGCTTCCAAAAATCTAGCCTTCTCTTCGGACCCCTATAGGTACCATACTAAAGTGCAGGAATCTACATTTCCATAACTAAAAAATAAAGATCTGATCTCGGCACCAGGAGAGCCATCATTGGGAACCTTCATCTAGCGATGGATGGAGATAGAGACAGAGACCCACACTGGAGCACCAGACTGAGCTCCCAAGGTCCCATTGAGGAGCAGAAGGAGGGAGAACATGAGCAAGGAAGTCAGGACCACGAGGGGTGCACCCACCCACTGAGACAGTGGGGCTGATCTATTGGGAGCTCACCAAGGCCAGCTGGACTGTGACTGAAAAAGCATGGGATAAAACCGAACTCTCTGAACATGGTGGACAATGAGAGCTGATGAGAGGCCAAGGACAATGGCATGGGGTTTTGATCCTACTTCATGTTCTGGCTTTGTGGGAGCCTAGCCAGTTTGGATGTTCACCTTCCTAGACCTGGATGGAGTGTGGAGGACCTTGGACTTTCCACAGGGCAGGGAACCCTGACTGCTCCTCGGACTGGAGAAGGAGGAGAAGAGGAGTGGGGGGAGGGGGAGAGGGGCGGGAGGAGGGGGAGGGAAATGGGAGGCGGGGAGGAGGCGGAAAATATTTTTTCAAAAAAAAATAAATATTAAAAAGAAAAAAATAAAAAATAAATAAATAAATAAATGAATCTTAAAGAATAAAATTCTTTCCTTCAATTAAGATAACGGTCTGAGATGGTTGGAGTTCAGACTCCAGCAAAACCATTTAGAGGGAAATGCAACTCAGCCTTATAAAAAGGATGGACACAAGGCAGTGGTGGTGCACGCCTTTAATCCCAGTACTTCGGAGGTAGAGGAAGATGATCTCAGTAAGTTTGATGCCAGCCTGGTCTACAAAGAAAGTTCCAGGACCGCCAACACTGTTACACAGAGAAACCCTGTCAAAAAACCACACACACACACACACACACACACACACACAGAGAGAGAGAGAGAGAGAGAGAGAGAGAGAGAGAGAGAGAGAGAGAGAGAGAGACTTAAAGTGAAGGCCAACTTGGGCTACACAAGATTCTCAAAAATAAAAATGGGAAGAATAGAATAAATTGTTTCTGATTAATGAGATATACATACTTTGGCCATAAACCGTTGGTCTCCTACTTTCACTTCCCCCTCACCCCCTCCCTGCACCACGCTGGGATTGCAGTCATATACACCCACACCTGTCGCACACCAAGCATCCTTCCTCCTGGCAGCTCGCTGTCTTCTCTGCTACTCCGGCATTGTGTCCACCACTGTAGCCAGTTGCACAGACTCCTTTCACAGCGATCCTTTCACCGAACAGTAATAACTTCATGAAAAATTTAAGTCTGTGTTGGAGGGATACCGCACAAAAGTCCATAGCAGACATATCAGAAACTATTACACTAAGGAGCCCCTATGAATTTTCATAAATCCAGATTAAAACAGAAAAAGCAGAAGAGTAATGCAAACCACCAACTCTAGTATTTCCCATCAGCCATTTACTTTTTTTTTTTTTATATATGGATGGCAGTTTAAAAGATTAAGTGACTGTTTCAAGCTGGAAATTTGTTTCCTTTTCTAAACTGAAACTAAAGAAGTTCATGTAATAATCTATGATTTGGAAGTATGTAAAGTGAGATTATTGAGGTTAATTTAGCAAAGACTGGCCTGACAACACCCATGAGTCCACACGGTGGTGTGAGCTAGTGATCTCAATGTCAGGAGCAGGATGGGCAAATCCCTGGAATTCACTAATCGCATAGAATAGTGTGAGGATCTGTGTGAGATACTTCTCTCAAACATGAAGGTGGAAATGCCTAAGTACCTAACAATCTTTGAAAGTCCTGTGAGATCCTCATATACATACATGTCCCTGAATACCCACCCATACCTGCTCACACACACATGAACAAATAAAGAAGTGAAATTCTTTTTAACCTGCATTGCTCCAAGAACAGTTGACACATTAAATCATGAGAGGAAAACATCTAATTAATTGGCTATACTTTACACCACACGTTTGCAGCAACATCATCAGCTTTCTTATTTTGTATTCATGATTGCAATTGAACCTTTCAGGGTCAGGGAAGTGGCTCATTGGGAAATGCCCTTGCTGCATAGCTTAATGATATGAGTTTCATCCCCCGAGGGTCCACATGGTGGTAGCCCTCTGACCGCTACATGTGTACTGGGAATGGTCACACACACACACACACACACATACAAAACAGATACAAACAAAATAAACAGTAGATGTAGATAGATACAGATGTCAGACAGTTTCTAATATGCACCCCATGTTTCCAATAGATTCAGTGTTTTTGGAGGCTAGCATCAGGAAATGATCAAGTTATCAGTTTCACAACATTACCCAAACCAGTCAAACTCAGCGTATATTTTGATCTGGCAATAATGAATAAAAATATTTAGTCATAGTCGCAGTTAAGGATACACAACATATAAATCCAAATGTTCAGAATGGGAATTCAGCATTTAATTTTCAAACACTTGTAAGTAAATATAAAATCTCCAGGCAAGCAAAGACATGAAAGAGAATGATGTAAATGTTTAACGGTGGGATCTGTTCTATCCTTTAAACCAGAGTCCCGCGGCCGAGAGCATGGCTTTTCATTATACTTACAGGATTCAGATAGACGTCGCAGAAACAATATCTTCTCAGCAAAGCAGTGCAGTAGCCTTGCAAATTTCACTTCTAGTTCACAGTCTTATCTGTACCCCAGCATTCTTAAAGTAGTTTGTGACTTATTAAACACTACAAAAGTTAACAACTTCCCCAGATTTGATTAAGCTGCAGAGAACCCAGAGCTGAGAAAAAAAATCTAATTCGATTTTACTTTATCAATCATTTTTAGAACTGTATGCTTGCTTGTGCTGGGTTTTCAGTAGAAATATCAAAGATAATTACATTCCAGCAACAAATTGTCTTCGGCTCACTATTAAGAAGAACATGGTAGTTTGTGTTGTCATTTCCCCTTTTAGGAAGCCAAAAGTGTTCTACATGAACAACAACACAAATTGTATATCACGATCCAGCTTCATTTGAACTTGGTTGATGATTCAGAAAAATACATGAAGTAGCAAGGACAGGGTGTGATTTACCTCACTCTCCATGGAGTCTATGTTTAGCACATATGTTCTACATTTGATAAGGCAATATACATTTAGTTCTACCTCATAACTACTCTTTTAGTATTTTCAGTATGTTCATTGTAATTCAAATTAATATATAAAATATATTTGAAAAAAATTTCTGCATGGTATTAAGTCATTATTACACTATTTGTAATACTTGTATTTGTTGATATCATGACCATAATTAACAAGGTTATGCCATAAATACAGTGTGAAGTAGCTACAAAGAAAGGCATGCTGACAATTACACAGAGTACCACCTAGTTGGTTTCATTACAGGAAAATAAAGGAGTATTATCCATGACAGCCCAAGTAAATTTGAAATTTGTTACATTGTTCTAGGTTTACTAACTTTTTCATCTCCAATATGGAAAATAATTATTGTTTCTTGGCCAATTTCTACAAAATGTTAAACATTCCTACCTAATTCTCAACTTGTTCACCTGTTATTCTTGTACTATTAGTTACAATCGCCTTCGTTCAGTGACTCTATCTGTCAATATTATAGATAATGCTCTAGGTAACCTGAAAAGCCAGGTAAAGACTATTGACTTCTCCCAAAAACAGTCATACATAGCTGGTTTCCAAGCTATCATTGCCCTGACCATGCAGTTTTGTGAATGAAAAAGGAGGCAATAAACAACATAGTCTCCCATAGCATGTATTTTGCACAGGTATAATTTTGTGATGCTTTTAGCTCATCAAGAAAGCTAAGCTCAAATATTTTGAAAATTCAGAATATTATCACTTCATATATTTTAAAATTTGAGAGTAAAAACTTCACTCAAGCAAAAACTAGTTTATAAATCTGAAAGTGGTAGCTCAGCCTACAATCATAGCACTCAGTTGGTCTCAGAACCATAGCTGGAGCTTTGAGACAACAATAGGTTGTAGACTGGGCTAGAATAACATTCTGCCTCAAAGCAAATAAATAAATAAATGAACATCTTTGTGATGTTACAATTATGCTACTAATGCAGCATTTCCTGTGTTCAAATTTATTAGATTTTGTTTGCATTATTTTATATTAAAATATAAAATGCTGCATATTCTAGCATATTCTAGCATATCCTAGCATATGCTGCATATTCTGCGCCCTAGCCACACCCTAACAATGAATACAATGTAAATGTTGACTCTTCCTTTTTGACATTTTAAACATCCAATTAAGCTCTCATGAGCAAGAAGTTGTTATTGCCCAAGCTACATTAGCACGGAGACCAATATAGGGAGAAGAAAAACAAAGCTCCATTGTCTAACAGCTGCCTAATTAGGGAGTGGAGCACTTACATCACGTGAGGCGTGGAAATGGATTGCACATCATTTCCATGGGCAGCACATGATTTATCAATAAGGGCAGTAAATGCTGCTTTGAAGGAACGCTCACCAAAGCTTAGTTGAACTTTGAGCTGTTCGTTTTTCTTTTTCTTTTTAAGTAATTTAAATGGCAGGACATATCAATGTTACCATTACAGCAGCTATTAAGTTAAGCAATTCATTATTTCCCTAGCGGGGCCTGGAGGGAGCAGGACTCAGTGACCATAAAACTTGATTCTTGTAAAGTTTCGTTTTCAGAAGCATGCCATAAATTGCTAGTTTTAATGAAGAGTCTGTGAAATGATGGGGGGAGGGGGCAAGTTTGCAGGCACCACTGGAATCTACAGATGAACTGTGTTGCCTGTCTAACAAATAAAGAATGCTACAGTCTGTTCTCATCTTTACATCAAAATCAAAGAGGGAGTTTCATATGGCTAGCTGGGCTTAAATTATCAATACTACTTTTGATTTTGTGAACAAAGAAACTCTTACACTTTAATGATAATCAAAATAATCATGTTTCAGATGTGCTTGTAAGATCAAGGATAAGAAGACCCACAAGGAAAAGTCATTGTTCTACCATTTAGGAAATGGTAGATGACATTTAACTTTAGATAGAGGGGAGGGATTCATCTGAACAATAGAAACAGTGACATAAATCAACCTCTGTAGTTTTAGAGACAGGCTGTTATATATATCAACCTACCAATTTCCCAATTAAGATTTTGCAGAGGTAAAGCAAACAAAATAAATAAATACAGATATTGCTCTTTCACCTGCAGACCTCACATATGACTCATGCACAGCTTGTCCTTTATTCTCTTCTTTTGTTAGGTCTCTTTAGTTTTCACTTTGGTCCATTTCTGAAGACCTTGATTCATTTATTTCTTACACAAAATCACCTCCCAGGGTTACTTCTTCCCCTAGAATGGTGTAGGGGAGTGGAAAGAAAATTAGGAGGAAGGACAGCTCTCTTCACTCCATGGCCCATTTCCTGACCCTTCTATTGAAAGTTGCTCTCTGACCACTGATGACCTTCCTGCCACAGGTGGAAAGCCTGGTTCTATATTGAAGAGTTCCCTTTGGACACCCCCAAGCTGATGCCCAAATACAGTAGTTCTACTTCTAAGGCAGCTGTGGTAGTACTGGGCTGTGCTTAGGCCATTTCTGTCCTTGACAGAGCTTTGGAGTGCTGCCTGAGTATGTTACTGGAAGCCATTTCGGGAGCAAAGCCCATCAAGCCTCTTGGTCCTCAGCGGTCAGCTCTTGATTGCGATTCAAAAAAATGCTCTCAAAGTCTCACTGAAAGTTCATCTTATTTCATAAGGACTTTTCTTTTAAAGTACTCTAGTATGATGACCGACGAATCGCTGTGGCTCTGAAGAGGACAGTAGGTAAAAGTTGTGCAGTGAGAAACACAGAGGCAAAAAATGTTAACAGAGGACCCATTTAACTTTCAAGGCATGCTTATAAAAACTGAAGACATGTAAAAGTGAAAGAACTATGTCACTTGGAAATGTGTACATGTGTTTGTGTATGTGTGTGTGTTTGTGTATGTGTATTTGTGTATGTGTGTATGTGTGTTTGTGTATGTGTGTGTGTTTGTGTGAATATGTGAATCTCTGTACAGAGAAACAGATAAGCAAGAGAGGGGAAAAGAGAGACAAGAGAAAAAGGGGAAACAGTAAAGAGAGAAGTTGATACAGAGAGAGAGCTATAGAGCAATAAAGAGCCAGAGAAACAAACACAGAGAGAGAGAGAGAGACAGAGACAGAGACAGAGAGACAGAGAGAGAGGTAGAATTGTATTATCTAGAATTAAGAAGTCATAAAAAGAAGTCATAAAAAATAGAACTATCCACAGCAATAGTTCCCAAGTTGTGGGTCATTACCTCTTTCAACAAACCTCTATCTCCAAAAATATTTACATTATGATTCATAAAAGTAGAAAAATTACAGTTATGAAGTAATAATAAAAATAATTTTGTGTTGGGGGTCACCATGGCATGAGTTGCTGTATAAAAGAGTTCCAGCATTAGAAATGTTGAGAACCACTTATCCATGAGCTGGTGTTCACTAAAGACATTTTTAGCTCAGAATCCTCACTGGGAAGTCTTATCAGAGTGTATTTCAAAGTCAAGTGCTAGGGTTCCTCTCACTGAATCATAATGTAAATTGAAAGCATTACAAGTCAGTTTTTCAGATATTGCTAAATGCTTCAAAGAAACTAAAATGAAAAGTGATGGGTTTCAAAATAGATAGATCTATTTTTAATATACTCAAGTAGGAATCAAACGCCTGTAATGGTGACATTTAATCGTCCATCTTAGTGAAAACCCTTGTGGAAAAGCGAATGGAATCTTCAAATTTTGATCAAGTATGTACATGACATTTTCATAGGCTGCAGTGGGATATTTTTACTTGACATAGAAAGCAATCTTATCTCCTTTGTTTGTTATTATATTCTGACCTGCTGTGCACAGGAAAAAAGAATCTCAACTTCCTATTTGTCCTTCTCCTCAAATTTGCTTTATCTAAAAATATATCCTTGGATAGACAAATACTTAGTAATTTACTTAAACCATGATCTATATAGGCATGCACTCTAAAAATGAAGATATTGCTTAATTTGAAAACTCTCTTAGCTTCCTTCCCTCCTTCTATCTCTAATAGAGTTAGATCATTATCTATAACTTCACTGTGAACAGTTTTAAATAAATTTATTGGACAAATACAGATACTATAATTGCACACTTATTTTATGCTATCAAGTATACAGCATGTCATGGCAGGCACTGTTGGTGGTTTATATTAAAACAATTTTCCCCATTGTTTACAGAAATCTAATTCTATCTTCTTCTGAAAACTGGGGCAATAATAGCAGTGCCTTGTGAAGTTGAAGACTGTAAGAGTTTAAATGTATATAATTCCCAATACAGTGTCTGATAAAGAGGAAATACCTGCTTGTGATAGTCAATACTGTTGGTGAATCAATTACTATTAAAATTATTTTGGTCTCAGAGGACTGTGCCAAGCCCACAGGGCAAGTAAGAGAAGAGCATTTCCTTTACCAGTAACTGGCTGGTGAATAAAATGTTATGGGATGGCTCCTGCGAAAGCAGAACTGCCTCTGGGAGTATACACATGCTTGCAAGTCCACAGTCAATTGCAGTAAAATTCAACTTAAACAAATGCTATAGGAAAGTAGTCAAGCTATAGAAAAATCTGCACAGGGACTGAACAGATGGCTCAAGGGTTAAGAGCACTTGCTGCTCTTTCAGAA
Organism: Chionomys nivalis; assembly: GCF_950005125.1. NCBI lineage: Eukaryota > Metazoa > Chordata > Mammalia > Rodentia > Cricetidae > Chionomys > Chionomys nivalis. The sequence goes on along the minus strand of NC_080109.1, from coordinate 26,079,007 downwards.
TATCCAGGTTTGGTTCTAAGGACCCACATGATAGCTCACAACTGACTGTGACTCCAGCTCCAGAGGATTTGATGTCCCTGTCATCTCTTGTTTTGTATAAAGACACAGGAGAGAATTTGACACGAGAGAGAATTACCAGAGAGGAAGGAACCTCAGTTGAGAAAATGCCTCCATGAGAACCAGCTGTAAGGCATTTTCTCAGTGGCAGAGGACCCAGCCCATTATTGTTGGCAGAGGCTGTTCTTTCATTCCTGGCCACTCAGACTCGAAAAAAACACACAGAAACTATATTAATCGCAATACTGTTTGGCCAATAGCTTAAGTGTATTTCTGGCTAACTCTAATATCTTAAATTAACCTATTTCTATTTATCTGTGTATTGCCATGTGCCTTTGACTTACCAGAGGTTCCGGTGCATTTGTCTCCTAAAGGCAACTACATGGCTTCTCATTGACTCCACCTTCTTTCTCTCAACATTAAGTATAGTTTTTCTGCCTAGCTTTACTGGGTTAAGCAAATAAAGCAGCTTCTTTATTAACCAATGGCAATAAAGCATATTCTATTCAAAACATACAGAGGGGAATCTCATATCACTCCCCTGACTGTCAATTTGTTGCTGCTTGTTCATTCCTGGCCTCTTAGAACCGAAATAATCACACAGAAAGTGTATCAATTAAATCACTGCTTAGCCTATTAGCTGTAGCTTCTTATTAGCTCTTATATCCTAAACTAACCCATCTCCATTAATCTGTGTATCACCACAAGGTTGTGGCCTACCGGCAAAGTTTCACCTTCACCGGGCTCCAGCAGAGCCATCTCTCTCAGCCAGCAGCTACGTGGCTTCTTTTTGACTCCACTTTCTCTCTATATATAGCTTTTCCAGCTGGCTACTTATTGTTAAGCCATTAAGCCATTGGCTGAAAGAAGCTTTTTTATTCATTAACCAATAAGAGCAACACATATACAGAAGGACTTCCCATATCACATTATGGGTGGCACCATCCTTGGGCTGGTGATCCTAGGTTCTAAAGAAAGCAGGCAGAGCAAGACAATAAGTAGTATCCCTCCATTACCTTTGCATAATCTCTTGACTCCAGGTTCCTGCCCTATTTGAGTTTCTATCCTAATTTCCTTTGGTGATAAACAGCAGTGTGTAAATGTGAGTCAAATAAATGTTTTCCTCCCAAAGTTGTTTTTTTGATCATGGTGTTTCATTGCAACAATTGAAACCCTAAGATACTTCTGCAGGCACTCCCAAACATGTGACATATCAGTACAGACACACATTCATACACATAAATGAAAAATAAACTTTTAATAACAAAGGAAAATTTCAGAATGTGAAACAAGAACCCCTTAATAAAAAAAATCAGAAAAAAAATTCATAAGCTACCAAGGAAACATTAAACACCTTGACTACTGTCAAATCTAATTAAAACCCTCCCAGCAAATAAATCAGTATCAGCAACAGTCAATCAATTTACAAAAGAAAGTTTGGGGAAAAAAAGAAAGTTGTAACTCCTGTAAATGGACATGGAGATGTCATATAGAAGACCCTAGTAGATTATAAACAACAAGCAGATAATTGAGCAAAACATATTAAGGAAAAATAAACTGCAGTGTTTAAATGTATTTACACAGGAATGGTCAGTTTTACTATAATCTAGAGACTGTTATTTTTCCCTATCAAGGCTGACTGTGTTTCTCATCTACAAACAGGCAGTATCCAGGTGAAATGTCTCCCTTGTGTTTTCATTCTCTGATGTGGGATTCCCCTCTATATGCTGTGAATAGAGCTAGGCACGAATTCCAAGCATTGATCGAGGAGAAAAGAAGTCAGAGTCACAGAGATGCCATGTAGCTGCAAAAGGAGACAGATACTTCAGAATCTTATCAGTAAATCATGAGCCTCATGGTCAAATATAAAATAATAGAAATGGGTTAATTTAAGGTGTAAGAGTTATTTAATAAGAAGCCTAAGCAATTGGCCAAGTTGTGTTGTAATTAATATAGTCTCTGTGTTGTTATTCGGGTCTGAGTGGCCTGGAAATGAACAAGCAGTCAATCTCCTACTACAATTCCCCTCTGCAGTGACTTCTGATAAATTCTACCGGTGGGTTTAAGCCTTAGACCATACATATGCAACTGGCTTTGGTGCTTCCTATACCATAGGGTCAGTTGGATTCAGTGGCTCAGCTTAGTCTGGCAAGTATAATCTTGATTGCTAATTCATCTAAAGAATTGATTTTCTCCTTTAATCCCAGCACTTGGGAGGCAGAGGCAGGCGGATCTCTGTGAGTTCGAGACCAGCCTGGTCTATAAAAGCTAGTTCCAGGACAGGCTCAAAAAAAAAAAAAAAAAAAAAAAAAGAATTGGTTTTCTTCTTCAGTGGAGAGAAATGGTTTAGTTAACCAGCTCTCCTGTGGCTCACCGCACCCACCGTGCCCACCTGCACTCTATGAGCTGCCATACAGTTCGTAAACTGGGCAAGGGGCTGGAGATTGAAACAGACAGAGACACAGATCCTCCTTGAAACAGGAATGCCCCAAGAATGCTCCCTTTATTGTGTAACAGAACCTCATATATATGGATCCTTAACTGATAGAAAACCCCAGCCAAACCCACCAGAAACCACTCTGCTGCCATCAGAAACTCCTGAGGGTCTCATGCTCAGAGCAGCTGTAGGCTGTCTCAGAGCAGAGAAAAACAAGTTGTTTACAAGAAATTCAGGATCTGGGGGTTCACTGCTCCCAACACTTTCCCTAGTTCACATTGCTACTTGTGAGGTACGCACTCCCACCTCCATTACATAGGTGTGTTCTTTTGTTGTTGTTGTTGTTGTTGTTCTTTGGTTTTTATCTTCCAAAACAAGGTTTCCCTGTGGCTTTGAAGCCTGTCCTGGAATCTGGAACTTGCTCTTTTAGATAAGACTGGTCTTGAACTCATAAACATCTGCCTGCCTCTGCTTCCCAAGTGCTGGGATTAAAGGTGTACACCACCACCACCTGGTATATATGCTCATTTAATGGTGTGGGAGGTCCTTCTGTCTATGTATTGCTCTGGATAAAGAATCTGGCTTGGCATATAGCATGGGAGGAAGAAGGTGGAATTAAAGAGAAACCATGGAGCCACCACCAGAGACAGATGTGCGGAAACTTTGCTAGTAGGCCACACCCTTGTGATGATGCACAGATTAATGGAGATTGATTAAATTAAGATGTAAGAGTTAGCCAATAAGAAGCTAGAGCTAATGGGCCAAGCAGTGATTTAAATAATATAGTTTCTGTGTGATTATTTCGGGGCTAAGCAGCTGGGAACCAACAAGCAGCCTCCTTACTACAATTTAATGTAGTGCTTTGACTCTATTTAAAATTACTGCAGAAAATCTAGAAGAATGAGCTCTTTCCTATATTGCATATTACTTCTATATAAATGATTCTGTCATTCATATATATTCATGTCTCTGAAATCAAACTTGTGAAGTTCAGTGTACAAAGCAAGTGTGTTAATGTTTTAAAATATAATGAATATGAACTTCTATTAATTTTTTATTATACAAACAAATAAATGCTTTTCCTCAAAGTAATTTTTCTTCTAATTCTCCTCATAGTATAATCAAGAAAATACAGGGTGAAATAATATTAACTAAAAGAGTGATTGGTAGTTTTTGTAAATTATCTTCCTCTTGTGTAGAAATAGATAATTCTCAATTCTGAAAGTTAGTAGCAAAATGGATCGTAGTTCCTAATTCTGAGAAAATCTTGATTTCCTTCTTTAGAAGCTCAGATCTGTTGGCTACAAACAGAGACAAATGACTCATCTACCTTCCATGCAAAAGGACAGTCTCTTGGCTGTAAATCCATGGCAGGTGCATCAGGAGATTGTTCTTGGAAATAAAACCGAGGGAATTTTCAGAAAAAGCCCCATTTTATTAGTAAGTGTGCGCTGAGCCACCCAGAACAGTAAGAAATCAGATATTTAGGCATTTATTTGCCAAGTTCTTTTTCCATACCAAAGTTACTCTCACATGTCATGCCTATCAGATGAAAATGTGTCAAAAGGCTTCAGGATCAAAGAACATTGTGAAGTTTTCAGTGGTTCTGTTTTTTATTAGATCCTCACCAAAATCAGGCTCTCTTGGGATATCAATCTGTTAATGTATCTATCAGTAATTGTGTTGATAGAGCTGAGTAAAGGAAATTTAAATTATAGGCAAGACCACCTGTGTTCATTATATTTCTTTTCAATATGATAAAATACTTTCCAGAAACCACCTAGGAGAGAAATTATTTCTTTGGGCTCAGGGTTTCAAAGGTTTCAGTTCACAAGGTTGTTAGGACCTATATGCTTGGGCAAAACATCATAACAGCAAGGGTGTACAGTGAAGGAATTGATATGACAGTAGACAAGGAGTAGAGAAAAAGAGAGAGGCCAGGACCAGGTACAACCTTCAAGACAGGTTCTCACTCTCCTGCTTCCTCCAATAGGCTCTAACGTCTCCAGAACCTCCTAAAAAAGCACCACAAACTAGGGAGCAATTGTTTAGCACATAATACTGGGGTGTAGGTCATTGCTAGTCAAACCATAGCACCATTTAATATCTAATCTGCCCTGAGCTTGTAAAACTGTATATCAAGTGTTGAATGTTAACTAAGTTTCTTAAGGCTTATATTTTTATAAACTGTTGCTGTGTCCTCATTGAGATTTTAAATAACTGTTTCATCAATCGTTAAAAAATATCAGCATTCTTTCTTTTTTTTTTTTTTTTTTGGTTTTTCGAGGAAGGGTTTCTCTGTAGCTTTGGTGCCTGTCCCGGAACTAGCTCTTGTAGACCAGGCTGGCCTCCAACTCCCAGAGATCCTCCTGCCTCTGCCTCCTGAGTTCTGGGATTAAAGGCATGTGCCACCACCGCCCAGCCAAATATCAGCATTCTTGTCAATGGGCAGTGAAGTAATTTCAGTTCAGAAACTGAACACTAACATGTAGGCTCAACCCAGAAAGCCAATTGGTACCCATCTTTTGAATAAATATAAAAATGAAACCGACTTCATTTATAAGTAACAAGCGGTTAATCTGATCAATTATAAAATTTTATAAATTAAGGGTGTCAGAAAATTTTAAAGGTTAAGATGAAGTACCTCTCTGGCATAAATGAAGTTGTAGAGTCCCACAGTGCTAGCCAAGGGAGGGGGGGGGTATCATGAAGTGTTTTGCCTGCATGAGTGTGTGCACATCTTCTTGTGTGCCCAGTGCCCCAGAGGTCAGAAGAAAGCACTGGATGCCCTGGAACTGAAGTTATGGTGGCTGTGAAAATTCCAGTAGAACCTGTCTGTAGTGGCATTTCATTTGTATTTTAATAAATAAAGCTCTCCTGAAGATCAGAGAGTAAAACAGCCCCACTGGTCATCCTTACAGACCAGGCAGTGGTGACATACACTTTTAATCCCAGGAGCCATGCTAGTTTGCCATAGAAACTGGGCGATAGTGGTGCACACCTTTAATCCCAGCCCAAGAGAGGAATATAAAATGAGAGGAGAGAACTCTTAGACACAGTCTCATTCTGAAATTCTTGGAGGCAGAATTGCCATTTTGGACCGAGATCCAGTGAATGGCTATTTTTTTTGTTTGTTTTTTTTTTTTTTTTTCTGACCTTCAGGTTGAACCCCAATATCTATCTCTGGGTTTTTATTAATCATGCTACACTCATCCCAGGTCTTCTGCAAACAAGTACTTCTAGCCACTGTGCCATTGACTCAGCCCTCCCTGCACATTTTGATGAACAGTTATATTGATTTCCATTGTCTCTTGATTTTGTTAATATCTTTCATAAAGTGAAAAATTTCAAAACTACCTCTAAGATATAATCATCTAAGAAATTACTTTCTAAAATATGGATCCTAACTCCCATGTCAGTCAGCATCCTTTGATACCCAACAGACCTTTGTGAATCTAGAGTGATCATTTCAGACACATGGACTTGGCAATTATCCCTCCAACAATCAATGTTATGCAGAAGTCAATATGGTGGGTGACAGTCAGTTATCTCTTGCCCAACTCATTTACATTAAAAGGCTTTATTTTCAAAAGCCTGATAAACTCTCAGTTGTTCACAAGTATCCTATACATTAAAGTGCCACACTTCCACATTTCAGGAAAAAAGTTCAAGAAATGTGAGCTGTGTTGTGTTTGGTGCAATTTTTAACTTACTCAAAGTCAGTAAGGCATAGAAAACTCATTTGTAAAAAGGAGGAAAGATGAGCTGCATAAATGTCTTTATGTGAGAAAGAAATTTTTAAAAAGGTAATCTGCCACTGTGTTTTCTCTGCTTGCTCTTTGGGCTGAGGAGGAAGGAAGACTTGATTGGGGGAGGGGGAGGGAACGGGAGGTGGTGGCGGGGAAGAGGCAGAAATCTTTAATAATTAAATTAATTAATTAATAAAAAAAATCAGCAAGGAAAAAAAAATAAATAAAGGATTGGTCCCAGCAGTCTTGTCATTATTTCTAGAGTTCCACATTAAAAAAAAAAAAATATATGAATTTAGGTATCGCTTGTTTCATTTAAGTTTGGGAATCCAGGGCATCCAATTTAACTGGGCTTTGAATCAATACAAAATATTGATGAACTGATACATACAACACATCAGGACATAGATCTTAGACTTAATTGGTGAGTCCTGAAGTAGGTATATGAGAAATTATGTGTAAGAGCTGTGGACAAAGCTCACTGGTAGAACTTGAGTGTAGCATGCACAAGGTTCTGGGGCTTGATCTCAAACAATGAATGAGGAAATATTCCAGTAAAACTTCACATCAATCCCAGATTGCTACAATAGTTTAAAACAATACTGATCTAACATGTGACTCTTACCCTGTCACAATTTAAATGCACTACTATATTTGTAGTCATAGCAACATGTAAAGTACTTGTGGAAGAGCTACTTCACACAGTAGAGCAAACTATTCAAACCTGCATGTGTCTGATACATTGAAAATAGCACCTGCACTATAAATACAGACTATTATCTTCTGAAACTGCGTCCCTGCATTGATAACTTGTGTAACTTTGGTAAAAGTTTTTCTCAATGTTATATAAGATATGTATATCTATATCTGGAAAATATAGGAAACATATAGCATTACAGTTATATTTAACAAAACACATGCTCTCAACTTCAATGACATCATACCCAAATTAATTTTAGGAAATTAATAGATTTGGATAATGTCTGATATTTGATCAGAAAAAAATAATTTTAGGTATAAGCACAATTGGAATACAGAAAAGAAATTTAATTCAGACATCCAAAAAATAAGCCCGGAAAAATAACCCAGTAAATATATAGTGCCTGTCTCATTCAGTGTTCTGTAGCGTGTTTAGTCCATTGTCACCATGGTGGGGGGTATAGTGGCATGCAGGCCGACACGGTGCTAGAGAAGGAGTTGATAATTCCATATCCAGATTCACAGGCATCAGGAAGAGAGAGAACCACTGGGCCTGACTTGGGCTTCTGATACCTCAAAGCTCACTCCCACCCCTCCATGATACACTTCCTCCCAAGAAGCCACACCTCCTAATCCATACAAATAGTGCCACTCCCTGATGACTAAGTATTCAAATATATGACCTTATGGGTAGTCATTCTTATTCAAGTCAACACAGTGCATGAGTGCTATATATTAACTTTTTTGTGGTCCTCGTGTGTCAAAGGCATGTTTACTCTGTATAATTTAAAGATGTACTTAAATCAAAATATGCATATATTAATAGCAGCATCATTACTATAGTATATATATATATTACTATACTATTTAGAATCCATAAAGTTCAGATGCTAATGCAGTGATCCAGAATAAGTAGAATAAGTTTCTTATATGCTATAAATCAAATGTGTCTTTCTTTACCTATGTTTATGCAACATGGTATCAAATATTTGTATATGCACATTTATATTTCTATCTGTGTGTATGTGCACATTTGAGAGATTTTCTATAACTAAGGCTATCGCTTCGAAGTTGCCTCTGATTTTCTATGATTCTGCTTCTTATCTTAAAATGAAGATAATAACATTGTTACGCTTTAATATTGTAAAAATTAAATAAGTCTACAGGCAAAATTCTTCTGATAGTTATGTATTCCCAGTCAATGTTGGCTGCGGCTTCTGTTGTGGCTTTGTTCAAGCCTTTTTTTAGGCACATTCTTTGGTAACTGCCCTATGCTAAGAAGCCTGGTACATCAAGTTAGCCGACTGAGATAAGGGGTTTCTGGTCCCAGATCTCTGCTCCCTTCAGGCTAAGAACATTAATGACTAAGGTCCCTTGATTAGGTGAAATTTTGGGGACTGGAGCTGCATTTCACTATCTTTATGTCTTTCATCTTAGATAATACTTAAGATTTGATTTTTGCTTGAAAAGGTCCTCCATGTTGATGTACACTGTAGACATTTACTTGGCACAGAAGCTGCTATGATCATCTCCAGCCTATTACACAGTGTGGGGATTCCCCAAACAGAGCCAGGTCCAAAACAGAAAGGGTGAAGCTGTAGTCACCATGGGCTGGGAGAGCTCACGCAAGCATCTCATTCTGGCAGCCAGATACAGCAGAGACAGAGCTGGCTGCACATGTAATCAAGTCAATCTTGAAATGCTTTCGGGAAGGCATGAAGATGAAGGGCGGAATGTCACTTTCAGGGTCACATTCATAAAAGGTTTCCTAAAGAGGAATGGGTCTCTGTGGTTTAGTCCTGTTTATTAAACAGGTACAGAATTAAACATACACTCACAATACAGAATGAGGCTGCAATGCTTCAGCTACTGCTTTTCTTGTTCCCAGGAGAGATGGGGAGTTCTGGGGAAGGTCACCAAGCCATGGCTGGCTGTGAACCTTCCACAGTCAAGAGAAGACAAGCTTTGTCCTGTCCTGGCCTTTTATTTGGTGATCTTCTGGACACATACCCCAGAGAAGGCCATGCCCATTGGGCCAAGCTGCCACAGTACAATCGGCTCTCAGATCAAATTACCACAACAGTTTCCTAGACATGAAACAATAGAAGAAATATATTTTTTTTTGTACCAATGTTAGTCTGAGGGACAAGTCATCCTATTTGGGCAACAGTAAATTATTCATTTAAACATGGTGTGTGGCCAAACTCTCTCAAAAAATACTAAATAATTGTGGAATAGTCAATGTATCCCAGGCACCAAATTTAATGATTTTTCACCCCTAATCAAAATAACTTTCTGTAGTTAATACCCTTTTTATGTTATTGATAGTATTATCATTGTCTTATATTATTAAATTTATTAAATAAAAGAAGAAACATAACTTGGTATCTGGAGAAGTTTTGTACAAAGAAAAATAAAAAGGTGGTGAACTCTGCCTGGGGAGTTTGCAGTCAGGCACCCTCTCAATGTCTTCACCTGGGAAGATACTCAGGAAAAACCGGATGAAGAAAGATGCTGATTCTCACTCTGATTTTGCCATCTATTTCACAAAGCATGCATACAATGAAAAGCAAAGTACACGAACCAGACAGATATTCTTACCACCATTTTATTCCAGTCTCCCATGATCCCCCTCTACACCATTTCTGTTTTTAAAATAACTCAGCTAAGCATTAACAGCAAAGCAATGTTTTAAGTGAATTCTGATCCACCCTCTTTAACTGACTCTGCCTCAGTGGCTTAACCTTCAAGGACACACTTCCAATGCCTCTCTTTCCCAAACACCATAGATGCTCCTTTGGCAACTAACATTGATTATGCTTATTATTTATAAAAGTATCTTGTTATTTTTATTTGATTTCTTATATACTTTCCTTCTAGAAATCCATATGTGTTTATGTTGTGATTCCCTTTGTTTCCCCAAGCTCAATCATCATACTAACCACATTTATTCTTAGCATTTTTGGCTTTCATATAGCCTCATGCTTGTTTTTATTCTCTCTATTTTCAGTTGTATTCATTCTGTTGTATACTAACACTAATACAGGTTTTATTTCTGTGGATTTATTTTATTCTGCATAGTTCTCAGTTTTGTTGTGTTCTTGCCTGCTAACCCTTTGAAAGAAAGAAGGAAGGAAGAAGGGACAAAGGGAGGGAGTAGTTGGTCTTTTTTTTTTCCTCTCTTTTCTTTTTGGTGGCTCATCACCCAGCTCTCAAATAAATACATGGCGACTTATTCTTACTTATTAATGCCCAACCTTAGCTTGGCCAGCTTTTCTAATTTAAATTATTCTCTATTTCCCTTTAATTGCATTTTGCCTTTGGGCTTTTATCTTTCTTTTCTTCTTACTCCATGGCTGGCTATAGCTGTGTGGCTGTGTGGCTGGTTGGCTGTGTGGCTGGCTCCTGGTGTCCTCATCTCCTCTTTTTCTCACTCCTTCCTCCTCTCTTTTCTCTTCTTCAGAGCCTAGATTCCACTTCTAATTTATTGTCTCTACCAGCCAGTCACACCTATCTTATCTGCCGCCTAGCTATTGACTGTTCAGCTCTTTTTTAGACCAATCAGGTGTTTTAGGCAGACAAAGTCATACAGCTTCACAGAGTTAAACAAATGCAACATAAAAGAACACAACACATCTTTGGATCATTAAACAAATATTCCACAGCAAAAACAAATATAGCACATCCTATATTAATATTCTACAACACTGTCTCATCTATATTTTTTTGAGTTTATGTTTAAATTATAAAAATTTTTCCTTGTGCTTAATATGGTGGATTATTTCTGTAATACTAGCAATTGAGAAGCTGAGGCAGTAAGAACATGACAACCATTTTGAGATCTACCAGGTCTTCAAAGTAAGTTCGAGATCAGCCAGGGCTAAAGTAAAACTATCTCTGGAAAATAAACAAATGAATAGATTGATTACAAAATAAAGTTTTTTTTATTTGAGATGCATTTGCAAATTCCTCTTCTAATCCTGCAAAGTAAATTGTCTTCAGAATGTTATTATGAAATTTTATTTCCATGTTTTCTGCTCTTTTCCTCTCACTGAAGTCTGAATTTCCAGTTTCTAGATGTTTTTGTCTCTGAATTTCTTTTGAATAAAGGTACATGAGTCCCGGGTGGTTGTTTGCTCAGTAGTGATGAAAGCAGCAGGTTGGTATTGATCTAGGATCGCAACTCTAGCACGAAAATGCTGACCCAGCAACGTTTGACATTTCCTCTCTGAAGGCAATCTGCCATCGAGACAGGAGGTACTGATTCCCATAACCTTTAGGTATTTTGTTTGATTGTTCAGCACTGCTCAATCAATTCAGTCCCTGGCTATAAAATCAACTGTGACTCGATTTCTGTTCTCTGTTATTATGTCCACCACGATGCCCTACCCCAATTGCAAGCAGAAAACAAAATTTTTTTTCAAACAACATTCTTCATCTGTGATCTTTTACTGAATTTCAGAAAGTAACAATGTAACAAGCCAATACTTTTATTTTCCCCCTCATTTTCACCATTGGATAGATCTCTTCTTTTTGCAAATTCAATCTATGTCTCTTAGTCTTACGTTTTCTCCCTTGGCTGATCAGATCATCTGCTTTGATGTCCTGGAGGAGCAGCTGTTTTTCGGTTGCAAACTCTGTGAAGAACTTTTGAGATTGGACTGTGTTCTCAGCATGCAGTGGTCCTGAATTTTCTCTTCTGATTTTAAGAAATTCTACTTTAGCAAAAAAAAAAAAAAAAAAAAAAAAAAAACATTTGCATATGTGAATGTGTGTGAATACAGTGTACATGGGTATGGTTTATATGCACATGTGCAGAAGCCAGAAAAGGGTGTTGGGTAATCTCCCCTGTCACTCTCTGCATTTTTCCTTTGAGGCAAATGCTCTCTCTAAGCCAAAAGATGGTGTTTTGTCAGCTAGCCTGAAAAACAAAGTTCCCAGCATTCCTCCTGTCTTTGAACCCTAAAGCATTGTTTTATGACATGCATGTAAGTATTCACCTGGCTTGTTAAATGAACTTGCAGTTACTTGGGCCCTCATAGTTGTACAACAAGCACCCTTAACTGATGAACCATATCTCCAGCCCTCAACAGTACTGTTTAAATTCCTTCAATACTCAAGTTTCTATAGTCTTCACTTTTTCCCTAGCTACATGGATGCATGAATGAAGCTGTGACGCTATGTAAATCTTTTCATGTTATTTTCCTTCATTCTTGTCAGCTGAGAATTTGATACATGTATATAGTGTGTTTTGATCAAGTCCACCCCATTGACTTGTACTCAGATATTGTATGTTCTAGGTCAATAAGAGAGGAATGAGATTGCTGATTAACGATTTGAGTATCCAAGCAGTGATTGGTTCATTCTAGCAAATACTGGCCCTGTTGAGACTTGTCAATTGCTTCTAAATTTGTCCCCAGGAAGCCGTCTATGCTTGCACTTTCCAGGTTTGCTGTATCAGTGCCATATTCTGAAGTAAGTGTTAGCAAAGCTAAGTTGCAAACCAGTGCAGTCAAACCCCAGGTACTGTGTGGCCCATGAGAAAGGAATTGTTTGTGTACTGTCAAATAGTTGGAGAGGAATCAAAGTAAAAACAACTTTCCATGCATGACATGTGAAAATTACATAAAACCCACCTGCAGAGCATGGCCATGTCTACACATTGTGTAGTTCCTGTGATGTTTCTTATGGCAGTGGAGTAGAGTGCTTGCAAGGAAAAAGCTAGATAGTCTAAGTATTTTCTATGGATTAAATGTGTGTTTAGAAAGGTTTAATGATTTTGTCATGGGTAACGATGAGCTGTCTCTGATGTTCCACTCCCTTTTATATTGATATGAGCTTCCTTGCCATGCCATTTTCTTTCATGGTGAAAAGCAGTTCAGTCTTCTCTGTTGCACCATCATTATAGACTTCCCAGCCTCCTGACCCAGGAGTCAAAATAAACCTCCTTTCTTTACGTCACCTCATCTCAACTATTCTGGTCTAACAATGGAAAACCATGAAAGTATATCTTTATAACCAGTATATGAAATTTATTAATTCTCAATGACTCCCCTATAAGCAGAATTTACTTTAATTTGTTTTTGTACATACCTAACTGCTTGAAAATTCTAATTATCTTTTTATTATTGTTTTAAATTTTAAGTCATGCATGATATGACAATCAGTTTTAATTTATAGAAATATACATACATTCCCAGTGGAGAGCCATTGCTTTGTCCTTTGTTCCGCATGACTTTAACAAGCACACAGATTTAAGACTCAAAGTTGTCCCACCAGACTACCTAAAACTGGTGACAAAGAAACCGGGGAAGCCGCGAATGACCCTGCAGGGTTCTCTCTTACCTGCTCTAAGAACTTAACAAACCAAAAAGATGCTGGGAGAAGTTTCTGGGTGAGCATGCACAAACGATTTTGGGGTAGTGCAATCTTGGTTGAGTTTTCGTGAGACAGTAACCGATTGTTTCTTTAGTTGAGCAGAATTTGACTCAGGCTCACCGTTTGCGCTGAAATTTCCTTGGTGCCTTTGAACAGAGGCAACGCTGCTGAGGGCCCTTCCCAGCCTTCCTCGGGTTCCTGGCTGCTGCTTGGCTGAGGTTTAGAGCTGTTCTGCCCTGCGCTGTTATCTCTGCTTTCTTCCTCTCTTCTCTGCCAAAACTCACAGCTGCTACTGTGCGTTGCCTGCTTTCCCAGGTGTTGCTTTATATTCAGGATGGCAGCAGGATTTAAAAAGTGGTGGCAGTTTGAGTGTGGATAACCAAGCCAGAGAATCAAACCCCGGTACATTCCAGCCATTACGCCCTCCTCTTGTTTTGATTGTGCCAGGGGGTGGCGTCGTATTGGTTACCCCTGGCGATGGCACGATTTCCTGATCTTCACCTCCACTGATTCTTATTTCATGACTAGGTCTCTCCTCAGTCACTTCACAAGCAACAACCTTAAAATTGATTGATGGACTGTAAATCTGAAAAGTACGTAGCTGGGTACTATTAGTAACTTTTTTTTACTTTCTCTTTTTTAACTTTAACGTCTAATCTGTTAAAATGTCCAGCAACCTAATATACAGCTTGATGTATTTCTACCATTTTAAAGCATACATCTGTGTGTGCTCTCCACATGCATTAAAATACTGGCTTCTCATCTCTTCTGGAGATTCTCCATGTTTCTTTCTGACTTACATACAGTCATATACAACCATTATTGTGACTTTTATAACGGCTAACTAGTTGGCTTGCGTGGATATTTTATATCAACATGAGATTATTAAGGGTGGAATTTCTTAACCCTATAAAGCCATAGTTCTCCAACTTTAATGAAATGTGAAGGAGAAGGGAGAAATAACAGCACACAGCACCAAGCTTTCCAAATAGTGAATAGACCAAACTCTCCCCGGAAAGCATGGACTTCAGTTCTACACAGGAGAGGGTCTATAGATTTGCCACACGCTACAGGAACACAACAAATATATGTAAAGGATTAACTGGAAAAGGAATCTACAGCTGCCAAGAAAAACTTTCGCTAAATACTGAAATATCTGATATAACTGCAAAAGAAAATCCCATGAATATTATCTCGTTACTGAAGAAGAAATTTAAAATAAGAGTAAAATATCAGTATGCAAATATATTGACTGTTTGAACATTATCTATGCTAAACTAAGTCAAATTCATGCCTCACTAAAAAAATTAAAAATGAAAACTGGTGTCTTTAAATTTCTTTTTCTAAACATCTAAATAGCCAACTTGCCTAAAGAAATCTCATGAAAACTTCATAGTAGTTACAGAAACTTTGACCCACTTTTCAGACTGCCTGTGATTTCACGCATTGGCAAATTCTTGTTTGACTAATTTAACTGCATTGCATGTCTCGTCCATTATTGATTATTTTGAGTTTTGAACACATCAAGAAAGAAAGGAATAATGATGTCTTCAATCTTCTCTCCTGTGGCTTTGAGAGTATATTGCCATTTATTGTATATTGTAAGGTTTAGCCAAGTAAGCTAAGGTATATAGACGCCATAGACTTGAACTTTTGGCCAACCTCAGCATCTTTCTCAGAGTGGGAGGATATTTTTTCTATTATTTATTGGTAATGCTTATTTTTAATGCTTCACCTGCTACATTAAAATTAATCTTGTTCATCTTTTTTTAACCTTAAAAGATATTCTGTAGGATAGGAAGATGGCTCGGCTGTTAAGAGTGCTTTCTGCTCTTGCTGAGAAGTAGAGTTCTGTTCCTAGCACCCACAATGGCATCTGACCACGCGAAACTCCACGTCCAGGGGCATTGATGTCCTCTTCTGGCCTCTACAGGTCTCCACACATACATGCAGTATATGTACTCATAGACACAGACACGGGAGAAAATAAATAATGAGGATTTTACATGGAAAATGTTTCTTTTATCCCAATATGTTAAGTTTATATAGTATAGTAACTTTTTAAACTTTTACTTTTATTATTTGTGTGTGTGTGTGTGTGTGTGAATGTATGCACATGTTTGTGGATACCTGGGGAGGCAGAAACGGATGTCAGATCCCTTGGAGCTGGAGTTAAAGGCCCTTTATGAGTTTCTTGGTATGAGTCCTAGGAACTGAACTCTCCGGAAAAGCAGCAAGAGCTCTTAGCCACTGAGCCATCCCTCTCATTCAGGATAACTGCTACAGTTATTACAGCTGGGATGCTGGGATAGCTCAGCAGGTAAGGATGATTGATGCCAAGCCTGAAGATCACAGTTTGATCCCCAGGACATGGCGGAATGAGAGAATCAACTCCCACAAATTGACTTTAACATCAATATTTCCCTCATAATAAATAAGAATGTTAGGAGGGAAAAGAGAGGGTGGGGGAGAGAAAGAAAAAAAGAAAGAAAGGAAGGAAGGAAGGAAGGAAGGAAGGAAGGAAGGAAGGAAGGAAGAAAGAAAGAAAGAAAGAAAGAAAGAAAGAAAGAAAGAAAGAAAGAAAGAAAGAAAAGAGAGACACAAAGAGAGAGATAAAGAAAGAATTCAGACAGGAAGCTATTAAAGAGAGTCCCTTAAAATTGTGATAAAGACACTGAAGTTTATAGCTCTCCACAGTTGATGGCCTCTGGTGCAGTGAGGAGGAAGAACACAGTTATCTTTAAGGGGCTGGCCACTAGCAATTTGATCATGCTTCAATGAGCATACGGGCAACTCAAATTGCACCTGGTGTATTTTTTTCTTCTTTTTGTGGAGAGGGCACAAGGTTGGGAGGGTGTACTTTAGCGGAATGGGAAGTGGAAGGTAGTCAGAATACATTGTGTGAAATTCCCAAATAATCAATAAAGAACATTACGTTGGGGAAAATCATAATAAAACAAGTCAGGGACACACAGAGAAAAAAATAAAATACAGCCTCAAAAATGAACAAAGAAAAGATCTTTCAACCTTCTGAAACGCCATAATTACAATCACAGGTGGAATATTGATACAAAAAAAAAAAAACAGAATGTAATAACCCTATGTCACAGACGGTGGGTGGAGGAACCAGTGTTCAGTCTTCACACCTGTGCTTCTAGTAGCTTTATAAACAGTTAATAAACATTGCAAAGTTTGAGAATCTTTTCTTACAGAACAGATATTAACATTTTTTCCCTTGCAAGCATGCTATACTGGTGCATAGCATAAAACATCATAGGCAACACATAATGTGCAGGTGTGTGTGTGTGTGTGTTTGTGTGCGCGTGTGCGTATGTGTGTGCATGTATGCAGGTGTCAATACACATGTGTGTCTGCTTCAGTACAGGCAAGAAGACAACACTGGGCATTTTTTTTTAATGATAATCAGTCTTAGTTTTTGAGAAAAGAAATCTAAATGAACTCTGGAGCTCACCAATTCAGCTAGACCAGCTGGCCAGGAAGCTGCTGGCATCCAAGTTTTTATGGCTGGCACTGGGGTTACTGTCATGAACCAGCATGTCTAGCTATTCACGTGAGGGCTGTGGTCCAAGTTCAGGTCTTCAGGCTTGCACAGCAAGCACTTTAGTGCCTAAAGCAATTCTAGATCCCCAACTATCTTTTCATTAGCAGGTATCTTTTGATCTGCTAGCCTTGAGATGGCTAAAAATAATAAAATAATATATTTTAAATCATCATTTGGTTTAACATGACTGGTAGTATGATAACCATAATAGTTAACTCATGAAAATCCACCTTACTAACTTACTGTTGCCTGTTTCTTTAATAAAACTCATTTGGTTATTAATTAATGCTCAAGACTAGAGATATGAATCAGGTATTCTTATTTTGACCATTTATCAAAGTTCTATGCTTTTAGTTCATGGTCTTACAAGCTGCCAATTAAAAACAATGATGAGCACTCTCAGTGTTTTTCAAGCCTGCTCACAGGACTACCTGTGCTACAGTGTGCTTTCTCTCTACTCTGCTAGTAGCATTGCAGGATGCTTGCACCATGAGCAGCTGAACCTCAAGCAGCTATGGATCACCTGTTTTAAAGTTGATTCTAGGATCCCATACACCCAACCTTTTGTTGCATGTATTACACAGAGGAAATTTTAAGATCTCTTTTCCGACTTTACCTTCTAGCAAAAATTATGGCAGTTATGCACAAGAAAAGGCCATCTTGACTCAGCCCATCCCACAGGCTTCTGTAAAGCTTCCCACATCGTAATATTCCCAAACAGTTCTCTGTTGTGTACTTATCCTAACTAAGATGCAAGAAGCTAGCTAAGGGGAAACACTGCGTGAAATTGAACTAGATTGGGTAGTATATTTTGCACACTGCATCAAATGACTTCGTCAGATCACAAAATTCAGATATTGATAAATATAATTACTCAATTCATTTATTTCTCATCAGTACTAAAAATAAACATCAATATATCCTTACTGTCTTAGCTACTTAGGTGATTATAACTTTCAGTTGCCTAGTTACACATTAGTATACAGATATTATTTTTGGTCTCAGCTTGTATAATCTGACCTTCACTCATGAGAAACCTTCTTTCCTGATGAAAATGATGCTCGCCACAAAGCTTCATCAACATGACTTCCCCAATGGGACAAGAGACTCCTGAAGACATCTTGGTCAATGAATTCCATGGAGTAGTTCCAGGAATTTAACCAAATAATAAGTACTCTACCACACACTAAAAGTTAATGTGCAGAGTTTGTAAGTAAGGTCACTGAAAGTAAGTATACACAACCAATGCGACAGCAGATGGGTACAGTGTTGACACAAAATGGAGGTCAAAACTTTAAGACCTGGAGACTATGATTATCAGTCCCTATTCTTAAAAAAAAAAAAAAATCTCACCCATCACACCTGAGGGCAGACACAATTCGCTTCCATGACCTTGTATCTTAGCTCCTTATGTGCTTCCATGACAAAACAGTTGTAAAGTAATTTAACGGAGAAAGGCCTCTTCTGCCTTATAGTTCCAGGTCTATCATAGTGGGCAAGCCAAGGCAGAAGAAGCCTGAATATCACACCCACAGTTGAAAGGTCACAGATCACCGACAGTCAGGAAGCAGAATGAAGAATTCATGCTCGTGCTAAGTTACTTCCTTCTTTAATGTAGTTCAGGATTTCCTGTCCAAGAAATAATGCCTTTCACAGTTAAGATGGGCATTTCTACTTCAACTAACCTCATCAAGATGATGCCCGTAGTTATGCTCAGAAGTTCATTTGCCTTGGTTATCCTGAATACTACAGTTAACACTAGCCACCAGCACAAGGTGTAATTTTTTTCATTTAGAAAAAAAATGTGCTTAGAGATGCATTTAAAGATCCAGTCTCTCAAAAGACCTACCATCATAACACATAAGTCTTGGACTGGGAGTTAGCTCTGTTGAAAAAATTGAGAATGGATGTTCACTTCCAAGAATCCACATCAAAAAGCTAGGTGTGGTGGTGTGTGCTTGTAATCACAGTGAAGGGGAAGTTAAGATATGCTGACCCATGATATTCACTGGCAATCCAGGGTAGCCAAATTACCAAGTTCCAGGTCAGTGACAGACCCTTGCTGAAAAAACAATGTGTGTGGCATCCTGAGGAAAGTTATTAGAGATGATCTCTGACCAAGATATGCATACAAATATACAGAGGCAGAGAGAGGGGGGAGAGGGGGAGAATAAGATAGGGGATAGATAAGTAGATAGATATACATACATACATAAATACATAGACGATAGATAGATGATTGATAGATATGATAGACATATGATAGACAGATGATAGATAGATAGATAGATAGATAGATGACAGATGACAGATAGATAGATGATAGATAGATGATAGATAGATAGATAGATAGATAGATAGATAGATAGATGATAGATAGATAGATAGATGATAGATAGATAGATAGATAGATGATAGATAGATAGATAGATAGATAGATAGATAGATAGATAGATAGATAGATAGATAGATAATTGATGAATAGATAGATAATAGATAGATAGACGATAGAGAGATGATAAAGCTACCTGATAAATGGATACATAGAATGATCATAACATTTAATATCTTGAAGACTGGTTAAATGCAAAATCAAATGTTTTCGTGGACCAACCATCAGAAGGGCCAATGTTCAATCCATATGCTTTTGAAGGGAACGTGGTCAATGTGCTGCAATGTACTGTAACAATGTCCTCTAGCTCTGAGACCAAAAGCTTTATAATTGAATCGGATGAACGCTTCACCAGTATATTATACCCCATTTCTCACTATTTACTCAGGAAACAAAAATCCTTTAACAATGCTAGCTATTACAAAATGCTTAATCCACGGTTTGTGTGCTAATAATATTTCACTGTGTGCAAATAAAATTTCATTATGAATACCGGTGTCTTAGAACAGGCAGCTAAATATACTTCCGAAGAGGAGGGAAAAAATGTGTAAGGTCAAAATGTTTTCCCTGGCTTTCTTGCTGATTTTACAAGAAAACTTAATAGAAATGCCTTTGCTTCTCACTTTATGTACAGCAGAGATAAATCTTAGAAATGGAAGGAAATGCTACAAGTGGAGAAACTAGTGATATAAGGAGCTATTAACAATCGCAAACTGCTATGTAGGACAGATATTCACAGTTGCTAATGGAAGTCTTGAAATAGGCGTTTTCATGTCATCCTGGTTGTTAACCCCTTTTGGAGGGCTCCACACATTGTTTTGTGATTAATACCTGATTGGAATAGGCCATAGCCGATTCATCCCAGTGACTTCTGAGAGAGCTTTTCGGGTGACTCTTTTCAAGCCATACATTTGAAGTTTCCCTTCTGATGGTTAAGGGTAAACTTAAGCCTGAGGACACATTCTCATCACCATGCCTTCCATGAGTTTGTTCACATCTAGTGGGACGGGCTTTCTTCATAGGTGCTAACTTATCCAGGTATATTCTAGCAATCGGAGAATTGCAAATAAGCACAAAAGGTCAGGATAAATGAGGAAACTTACAGATTCCTTGGTCTGTCATTTGTCATGCAATTCGCATGATACATTTCTTCATAAAACAGAGGACCATTTTTTATTATTATTTTTTATTTATTTATTAAAGATTTCTGCCTTCTCCCCGCCACCACCTCCCATTTCCCTCCCCCTCCCCCAATCAAGTCCCCCTCCCTCATCATCCCTAAGAGTAATCCAGGTTCCCCGCCCTGTGGGAAGTCCAAGGACCACCCACCTCCATCCAGGTCTAGTAAGGTGAGCATCCAAACTGCCTAGGCTCCCACAAAGCCAGTACGTGCAGTAGGATCAAAAACCCATTGCCATTGTTCTTGAGTTCTCAGTAGTCCTCATTGTCTATTATGTTCAGCAAGTCCGGTTTTATTCCACGCTTTTTCAGACCCAGGCCAGCTGGCCTTGGTGAGTTCCTGATAGAACATCTCCATTGTCTCAGTGTGTGGGTGCACCCCTCGCGGTCCTGAGTTCCTTGCTCGCGCTCTGTCTCCTGCTCTTGATTTGGACCTTGAGATTTCAGTCTGGTGCTCCAATGTGGGTCTTTGTCTCTGTCTCCTTTCATCGCCTAAATGTTTTTCTTTGGGTTCACCTTCTTAATTAGCTTCTCTAGGATCACGCATAATAGAGGACCATTTTTATTACAATAGTTACCTTGCGGTTGGCAAAGTCTAACAAGTTTTGAGAACTACTCATCTATTTTACCAACCCTTAAAGTAATACCAGACATCATAAAATATTCTCGTCTCTAATTAACCTAATGTATTATTTCATGTTGAGAGGTCACCCAAATATTGTGATTAGGCACTCAGATAATATGGCATGCATCTGGAAATCAGACTCTTCTCATTCTGAGCGTGGGGCTTCATATGTGCTGGTGTGTAAATCCTGTGTAGGTCAGAGATGTCCACCTGCACCACCCTTTACCTTAGTGTTTGACAAGCTCTGTTCATGAACCTGCATTTTGCAAGTTTGACTAGATGGGCTGTCCATCAAGCCACAGGTGCCCTCCTCCCTGCCTTTCCAGTTCTGGGCTTGCAAACACAGGTTGGAGTACCTGGCTTTTTAGGTGCATGCTATGGACTTAAGTCTCATGCTTGCAGGGCAAGCCTTTTTACTGGCTGAGTCATCTCCTTAGATTCCTCGCTTCTCATTCTTTTTCTTATAGATTTACCTATTTTTATGTGTGTGAATGCTTTGCCTGTCTGCATGTGTGTGTGTATGTTTGTGCATGCATACATGTGTGTGTGTGTGTGTGTGTGTGTGTGAGAGAGAGAGAGAGAGAGAGAGAGAGAGAGAGAGAGAGAGAGAGAGAGAGATGATTTCCTGGTTTTTGCAAAGACCAGAGGAGGGCATTGGATAACCTGGAATTGAAGCTCCAGATGGTTCTAAACCATCATGTGTGTGCCAAGAACCAAACCTGGGCTTATAATAAGCACAGCTAGTATTGCTAACTGCTTAGCCATCTCTGTACTCTCTCTTTTCACAGCCTTTATACACATGATTGCAATGAAAGAACTTTCATTCTCCATTCCTCTCTTTTCTACGTAAGGTAGATTGTTAGTAGGACTGATGACCACGAGTTCTGTCCAGTACAGCTCATTTGTCAGTTTTCCTTAAGACTAATCCTAATCAATAAACATTTAGAGTTTTTCCATGCACGAATTCATGTGCCAAATTCAAAGAGCTTATTTTTTCACACATTCTGTTCAATGTTGATTGTGTTAAAAATAAATTGTGATTTATGTTTATCCAAAAACTGATTTCTTTTGCCTTAGCCTTAAATCAGATCATTAAAATATTGCAAGATTTCTTCTGCACTAAAATACATACTTGTTAGTCAACATGGGAAACACAAAATGATCAGAAACACAATGAGTTTTTTTTTGTTTGTTTGTTTTTCGAAACAGGGTTTCTCTGTGGCTTTGGAGCCTGTCCTGGAACTAGCTCTTGTAGACCAGGCTGGTCTCGAACTCACAGAGATCCGCCTGCCTCTGCCTCCCGAGTGCTGGGATTAAAGGCGTGCGCCACCATCGCCCGGCCAGAAACACAATGAGTAAAGCATCCTGTTGTTCACTCCATGAACTGTCTTCCTGCCTCAGCACCAGTCGGAATAAACTCAAGTCAGATAATAACAAAGTCCTAGAAATCATCAGTGAACCGGCAGATCTGATGTAGGTAAAGTGTGTATGTGTGTACATACATGCAAGTGTTCACACATGCTTACGTGCCTGTGTGCGTGTGTGTGCATGTGTGTGTGTTTATACTTGAAAATGCAAAAAAGCACATAAGAAAATTACCGAAGGCGTTCTCTCATTTTACCAAAAATATATTCACAAAAATGTAGCATAAAGAAATACTATTGTCTCATCGCAGGACTCCTGGAGGATACCTTCATATAAAGCAATCATACTTTGTATCTTTGCATTGTCCTTGAACTAATAAAGCAAAGGAATTTGACTATTTATAGTTGTAATAAAAACTTTGGCAATGAACACAACTTACTCATATTTACAAAAACACATGGCACCTGGCCCTATCTGGAGGGGAATCTGTACTCTAGTTCAATTCGAATTCCTTACAGTATATCCATAAATCCCCAAACAGCTAATCATGAAAATATTAATGCAACAAGCACATGCTTTATTTATCAGACTTGGCTTGCTAGCCTCTTACAGTATTGCCAGGAAAAGGGAATATTAAAATAAATGATATCAGTGTTCAGCTCTGGCAATAAATCAAAGAATGCAGAATCCCAACACAGTGTTGTTTTGTTACTTTAAACTGAGTTGACATTTTCAACATTTATAGAATTATTACACGTAGACTTAATTACCTGGGTAGAATTTTAAAAATCCCAAATATATCAAATGTTTTAGAATAGTTTATTTTTTAAGGTATACAGCCAGAAGTAAGATCCAGGTTTTAGCTTTCCAAAATGATTTGTTAGAGATTTTACACACTGAGACATACGCTTTTTAATTTATTAAAACAGGCAATTAGAAGCATTTACAGGGAAAACCAGCATTACTTGTGGTAATGTCTTATAGCAGCTGAATCTGCCCTATGTTCTGAGTTTGTGAGACACTGCCTCACTATGTTACCCAGGTTGGCTTTTAACTCCTGGGCTTCAGTGGGTCTTCTGCCTCACTATTTGGGTTTTCTAAGAGGAGAGGCTTGCATCAGCAAGAACATCTGGAGAGATTTGCTTCCTTAGTTCAATTGCTGAAAGGGAACGCTTGCCTAATGTAAAACAAAACAATTGAATGATGACAGAATTCTTGACAAAATCATAAAGAAGCCAGTAACCAACATTGTTCATCTCTAGTAAATGCCATCCTCACTGGATACTTGAACATTTTGAAGCCCGGATACCCACATATGGTCTTGCACAGAGTTACTCCCAGGATCTGTTCCATCCCTTTGTTTAGCATAGTCTGCTTTCTTTTTTTTTCTTTTATTAAGTAGTCATCATTTTTTTTTTTACCATTTTATCACAAAATTTATACTGATTACAGTTTCCCCTTCTTCTACTCTTCTCAATTCCTCTTTACTTTCTCTCCCATCGGAATCCACTCACTTTTCTGTTCTTTCTGTCTTAACAGGCTTCTAAGAGGCAACAACAAAACATAACAAAACAAAATAGAATAAGATAAACTAAAAACCATCCCATTGAAGTTGGACAAGGCAAGCCAATGAAAGGAGAAGAGCCCGAAGAGAATGCACAAGAATCAGAGACTCATTTCTTCACACACTCCGGAGCCCCATAAAAGTAGTAACATGGAAGCTGTAATATGCATGCAGAGGACCTGGTTGAGACCTATTCAGATCTTCTGCTTGTTGCTTCAGTCTCGTGAGTTAATCTGAGCTTTGCTCAGCTGATTTAGAGAACCCTGTCCTCATGGCATTCCCATCACCTCTGACTCTTACACTCTTTCTACCTCTTCTTCCACAAGTTTCCCTGAGTACTGAGGGTAGATTTGATGGAGATATGCCATTTAGAGATGCATGTCTCAAGGTCTCTATTTCTGTGTAATGTCTGGCCGTGATGACAAGAGATGGCCAACTGGGACTCTGTCTCCCTCATGTTTTTGGAGACTTCATCAGGATTACCTTCATATATTTTTAGGAAATTTCCACTGCACTTGGTTTCCACACCACCCTTCAAAAGCCCCTCAAATCTAGCTTTTCTCCCCACATTCCATCCCTCAACCCCATCTCCCATTTTCTTCTCCTAATTTTACCATTCCTGTACTCCCCATCCTCAGTGTACTCATAAACTGTATTCTATTTCTCCTTCCTAGGGATATCTCTTTGTCCCTCCTAGTGCCTTCCTCTATACCTAACCTCTCTGGGTCTTCAGATTGTATTGTTTAATAATCAATATGCATATATAAATTAAAACATACCACAGTTATTTTTCTGGATCTGAGTTACCTCACTCAGGATGACTTTTTCTAGTTCCATCCATTTGCCTGCAAATTTCATGATGTCATTCTTTTAAGAACTGAGTAATACACCATTGTGTAAACATACCACATTTTTGTCATCCAGTCTTCTGTTAACAGACATATAAGTTGTTTCCAGTTTCTTTCTATTAAGAATAAAACAGCAATGAGCATAGTTGAGTATGTGTCTTTGGGGTAGGATGAAGTGCCTTTTGTTTATATGTCCAAGAGTGGTACAGCTGGATCTTGAGGTAGACTAATTACCTGCAACGCCCGACGCCTGTCTGTGCTTTATGTGCCACCACACAGTCCATCAGCCAGGCAAGGGGCTCGAGATTGAAACACACAAAGACACACAGACAAAGACATGGGTCATCTTTGAAACAGGAATACCACAAGAATGCCCCCTTTATTGTGTCCAGGGGCAGCTTATATAGGGATAGCCATGCCCCAGTCAAACGCACCAGAAACCATTCCCCTGCCATCAGGAACTCCTGAGGGTCTCGTGCTCAGAGCAGCTGTAGGCACTCAGATTGGGGAAAACAAGTTGTTTACAAGAAATTCAGGATCTGGGGGTTCACTGCTCCCAACAATTACCTTCTTTCTGCGGAATCACTATACTGATTTCCAAAGTAGATGTACAAATTTGCATTCCCCTGAGCAGTGGATGAATGCTCACCTTGCTCCACACCCTTGCCAGCATTCTTTCACTTGTGTTGTTCATCTTAGCTACTCTGACACGTATAAGGTAGAAGTTCAAAGTAGTTTTGCTTTGCATTTCCCTGATGGTTAAGGATGCTGAACATTTCTTTTAGTTTTTCTCAGCCATTTAAGTTTTCTGGTTGAGAATTCTCTATTTACAGCTGTACGCCATATTTTAATTGAATTATTTGGTTTTTGATATCTAGGCTCTTGAGTTCTTTATATATTTTGAGTATTAGTCCTCTATTGGATGTGGAATTGGAAAAAATTATTATCCCAATCTATAGGCTGCGGCTTTGTAGTTATGATGGTGTCCTTTGCTTTATAGATGCTTTTCAGGTTCTATTTATTACTTATTGATCTTAACATCTGCAGTAAGATGGTCCAGAAAATCTTCTCTTTTGTTAATGTGTTCAAGGTTATTGTCCACTTTCTCTGCTATCAAATCCAATGTATACAGTTTTACATTGAAATCTTTGATCTATTTGGAGTTGAGTTTTGCAAGGTCATGAGTACTTTTGCATTTCCTCTGCATGCAACCATCCAGTTGGACCAGCATCGTTTGCTGGAGATGCTGTCTCTTTTTTTCCAGTGTGTATTTCTGCCTTGTTTATCAAAAATCAGGTGTCCATATGTGTGTGTGTGTGTCTGTGTGTGTGTGTGGTGTGTGTGTGTGTGTGTGTGTCTGGGTTTTCAGTTTGATTCTACTGATCAGCATGTCCATTTTTATTCAAATACTATGCTGTTTTTATTTCTGTAGCTTTGTAGTGCTGCTTAAAATTAGGAATGTTGAGACCTCCAGCAGTTCTTTTATTGTTCAAAATTGTTTTTTCTAAATCATGGATGTTTTTGTTTTTCCATATGAAAGTGAGAATTGTTCTTTCAAGATCTCTGAAGAAATATGTAGGAATTTTGATGAAGTTTGCAATGAATCTGTAGATTGCTTTCATTATGACGGTCTTTTTTGTTATATTAATCACACCCATCCATGAGCATGGGAGATCTTTCCATCATTTGGTATCTTCCTCAATTTCTTTTTTCAAATACTTAGTTTTTTATCCTAGAAGTCTTTCTCTTGCTTGGTTAGAGGCTATTTTGAAAGGTACTGCTTCCTTGATTTCTTTTTTTCTTAGTCTATTTTTCATTTGTGTGGAGGAAGGCTACTAATTGTTTTTAGTTAATTTTGTATCCAGCTACTTTGCTGAATGCATTTATCATCTGTAGGAGTTTTTCGGTAAAATTTTTAAGGTCACTTATATATGCTATCTTATCATCTATAAATAAAGATACTTCCTTTCCAATATCTGTCCTCTTGATCTCCTTCAGTTGTCTTATTGCTCTAGCAAAGACTTGAATGGAGAGAGTGGACAAACTTGCCTTGTTCCTGATTTTAATAGAATTGCTTTGAGTTTCTCTCTACTTAAGTTGATGTCGGCAATGGGCTTTTATTATGGATACAGCAGAAAGATGGATATTGTTTTTGTAATCATTGTGTTAGTCTTGTGTCTTTTTATTGGGAAATGAATCCGTTGATATCCAGATATATCAATGTCCAATGATTGTTCCTGTTATTTTGTTCTTGTGGGATGTTGGTGGTTGTAGTAGAGGTTGATGGTCTGTGTGTGTGTTTGTGTATGTGTGTGTGTGTATGTGTGTACTTTCCTTCTTTTGATTTTATTGGTCTGAGATTATTTATTTCCTATTTGGTTTGTGATAGTTAACCTCTGAAGGTTGGAATTTTCTTTTTACTAGGGATGAAATTGTGGATACATATTGTTTAAATTTGAATTTATCATGGAATATCTTATTTTCTCCATCTATGGTGATTGAAAATTTGTCTGGGTATAGTAGCCTTGGCTGGCATCTGAGGTCTCTTAGAGTTTGCAGTACATCCATCCAAATGCATATGACTATAGAGTCTGGTTTATAAACCAGGTGTAATTTTAATAGGCCTGTCTTTATATGTTACTTGGTCATTTTTTTCCTTGCTACTTTTAATATTTTTTCCTTATTCTGTAAAACTGTTTTATTATGTGACCTGGAAACTTACTTTATTAGTCCAATCTATTTGGTGTTCTGTGTACTTTTTCTATTTTGATAGGCATCCCCTTCTTTACCTTGAGAAAAGTTTCATCTATGATTTTGCTGAAAATATTTTATAGGCCTTTGAGCTGAGTTTCATCTCCTTCTTTTATTATTTTTTTTTTATTTAATTAAAAATTTCCACCTCCTCCCCTCCTCCCACTTCCCTCCCACCCTCCCCATCCCCCTTCCCTTCCCTCTCCAGTCCAAAGAGCAGTCAGGGTTCCCTGCCCTGTGGGAAGTCCAAGGTCCTCCCCCCTCCATCCAGGACTAGGAAGGTGAGCATCCAAACAGACTAGATTCCCACAAAGTCGTTACATGGAGTAGGATCAAAACCCAGTGCCATTGTCCTTGGCTTCTCAGTCAGCCCTCCTTGTCAGCCACGTTCAGGAAGTCCTGTTTGATCACATGCTTCATCATCCAGCTGGCCTTGGTGAGCTCCCATTAGATCAGCTCCACCATCTCAGTGGGTGCACGCACCCCTTGCTGTCCTAACTTCCTTGCTCATGTTCTCCCTCCTTCTGTTCCTCATTTGGACCTTAGGAGCTCAGTCCAGTGTTCCAATGTTGGTCTCTGTCTCTAGCTTCATCCATCGCCAGATGAAGTTTCTATGGTGATATGCAAGATATTCATCAGTATGGCTATGGGATAGGGCTATTTCAGGCTCCCTCTCCTCAGCTGCCCAAGGATCTAGCTGGAGACATCTCCATGGACACCTGGGAATACCTCTAGAGTCAAGTCTCTCGCCGACCCTAAAATGGCTCCCTTAATTAAGATATATACTTCCCTAATCACATATATTTTTAGATTTTTTTTTCGATAGTGTCCCAGACTTCTTGAATATTTTATATCAAGGATGTTTCATATTTAACATTTTCTTTACCAATGAATCCATTTTTGCTGTCGTATCTTCAAGGCCTGAGATTCTTTCTTCCTTCTCTTGTAGTCTATAGATAAACTTGCTTCTGTATTTCCTGTTTGAATTCCTAAATTTTTAATTATCAAAATTCCCTTAACTTAGGTTTCATTTTCTTCTACTGTTTGTATTTTCCTAGATTTCTTTAAAGGATTTATTAATTTCCTCTTTAAGGACATCTATTACCTTCATATAGGTGATTTTTAAGGCCTTTTTCTTGTGCCTCAGCTATGTTGGAATATTCAAATGTTGTTGTGGTAGGGTTGCTGGCCTCTTTTGTAGATGTATTGCTTTGGTGGTGCCTGATTGTGTTTTTACAAGTACTCATCTAGGTACTGGTACTGAAATGATTATTTCAGGTGCTGATTTCTGGCTTTGTCTTGACTGAATGGACGTTTTCCTTCTTGGTTTCTTTTTCCTCTCCAGATTTTAGGAGAATGTTATAGCTGTGTGTTGTCTGGTAGGAAATTCTTCACACATCTTAACATACATAGCCACTGGGGGGTTCCAGGCAGAATATGTTTCTGGATATTGGAAGCTGACACTCAAGAAAGAGGGTAAGCTAGGAATCTGGATGTTTCCATAGGAAACAGAGCAGAGTTTTCCAACCAGGATCTGCTTGTTCAGTGTCCTTGGTGCCCTTGGAATGGGGGCTAGGGTAGACAATGAAATGAGGTTACCCAGAAGGTCTGTTGTAGCACTGGGGATGAAACTGGGGTACTAGATGTAGAGAAAAAGAAGAAGGAGGAGGAGGAGGAAAAGGACAAGGAGAAGGACAAGGAGAAGGACAAGGAGAAGGACAAGGAGAAGGACAAGGAGAAGAAACAGGAGGAGGAGAAGGAGGAGGAGGAAGAGGAGGAGGAGGAAGAGGAGGAGGAGGAGGAGGCGGAGGATGTCTGCAGAGATCTTACCTGCTTCCTTGACAGAAGTACCCTTTGGGTTGGCAGGGATGCCTGCAGGATTTTGGGCTGGGATAAAGCAACCACTGTGGGGAGGGTAGTTAAAAGGGGGAAGTCTATGAGATGCACAGGAAAAGCTGCAGCCAGTGTTCCCTTGAGGAGCTGGGGGTGAGGTTGAAGGATTAGGTCTGGGAGAAGAAAAGGAAAGGTCAAAATCTGTGGCTCCCTTGTAGGAGTGATTTGTGGGTCAGCGGGGATTATTTGCTGCAGTTGGGAGCTGGGATAAAGCAAAGAGTGACTGGGAGGGTGATTGGGAGGAAGGGAAAGTCTGTGGGAACTGTCTGAAAAGTGAGCAGGGTCTGGAGAAGGAAGGCTGAAGCAGATGCCCTGTTGCAGAGCTGGCTATGAGACCGGAGAATTGGATTTGGAGGAATGGAGGGGGACTTGGTGAAGATCTGCAGTTAATTTACCTGTTACCCTGACTTGCTCTGCTGATGTGTTCATAGGGGATGCCTGTTGGTATTGGAAGCTAGAATAGTGGATGGGTTGGCAGAAGGAAGGTTGGAAGAGATCTTTGTGATCTACTGGGGATGGGGTCAGAGAGAAAAGGGAGATAGGTGTTCTGCTACGGAGTTAGCAAGAGATGGTGGGAACTGAACCTGGAGGAACGAAAGGAGAAGGAGAGATTTGCATGTAACCTACCTGATTCCTTCGTAGGAGTGCCTTTTGTGTTTCCATGGGTTGCCTGCTGGAGTTGAGGGCTAGGATAAAACACACACAGTGTTGGGGGAGAGAGATTAGGAGTGGAAGATCTGTTAGATCCACAAGAGATGGAACAGAAGGACAGGGGAAGTCACAGCCAGTGTTCTATGACAGAGCTGGGGAATGAGACTGAAGGATTAGGTACAAGGAAACAGAGTAGGAGGTGAAAATCCCTAGTCTGCTAGCTGGTTCCCCAGCAGGACTCATAATTGCTTTCTTATCCTTTACAGAAATCCTTCAGGACTTTTCAGGCGGTTTGTCCTCTCTCTTTTCAGCTAATGGTTCACATTTTGTGAAACTTCTTCTATCCCCAATTACTTTGCATTGGCAGTTACTACTGCACCTCCTTAGAGACCTTTTCCCACCAGAAACATTGCAATCCCCCATTCCTCTAAAAATGTGTCCCTTTGAATAGATTTAACCTAGCTAATCTCTATATTCACCCAGCCATTTTAGACTTGGTTAATTTGTACATACGGCAGCAGTCAAAATGCAACAGGAATATATATTTAGAACCATGTACAAAACAAAGGATGGCCTGAGACAGGAATGTCAAGTTCAATCTGCCATGCATTTACCATGTCTCACAAATGACCCACAACAGAGGTACACTCTCATCAAGAATGACCAGTTAATTAACCTTCGTATAATTCAAAGTCATTCACTCATTACTGCTAGCAAAGTCATCACAAGGGTGCTGTGCTTAGCCATCCAGGACACAGAAACTGCAGCCTTTATGTTTCCGAATTCCAGCCCTTAGAGCTTGGTACAACTGCACCTTACCTGAATGCACAGATTTCCTAAATAATGAACTCATTTCATTGTGTTTGTAAACATCATGCATAACAATACTATGACACTTATAACTTCATACGCATATTATAAATTTATTAGGCTAAAATTCCATATTTTTGGCCCTTGAAAATACTGAATTTTTGTAGCGAAAACGTATTACTTCTCTACAAGTTCTGCCAAATGACAGTACAAACCGATGACCTGAACATGGCTGTTGATTCTATTAAGTTTCCTTCTGGTTTATAATGTCTCCTGCTTACTGACAAACCTTTTCAATTACCTTTGGTGCACTCCAAACTCATTTTAACACTAAATCCCCATTCTCATGTCCTACTGTGGACTCCCTGACTGAGTGCATAACATCCCCAGGTTTCTGATCCCCCAGCTGAAAAAATCAGAGCTAACCTGTTTTCCCTTCTGTCAACTTTCATGAGTAATTTCACTTTGAGATATTTTCATCCTGTATCTACTATGTCTCCTTGTCACTTCCCTCACTGAAACCCTCCTCTCTTGTGTCAAAGCAAAGATACAGCTCTCAATTCAAAGAGAATAGGAGATATATTATTCTTGGAGCCAAACTATGAGTGATCATAGATCACAACCATATAGATTTAGGAACTCTTGGTCAGCTATGTAGAACCTGATTCCCCTGCAATTTAAAATAGTCAGGATGGAGCACAATTCCATACTAATCTGTGTTCATGTCAGATTGTGTTCAACAGTTGAATTGAAAGAGAGATGTGTTGTTACTAATGTGAAATTCTTATTGATTTAAACTTTTAATATTTGAAATAGTTGTTTTGATCTCAGCTAAAACGAATTCAAACATTTTTCGAAGATTTAATCATTTCTACTTTATGTGTATGACTTTTTGTCTGCATTTTTTAAAAGGCATCACTTCTGTGCAGTATCTACAGAGGCCAGAAGGGGGCATCAAATCCTCTGAAACTGGAGTTACCCATTGCTGTGTGTTAGCTTGTGGATGCTACCAACCCAACCAGGGTCCTCAGCAAGAGCAGAAAGTTCATGTTGACAATGAGCTACCTCTCAAACTCCATTATTTGAACATGTTTAAAATTTATTATAATTAAAACCATATGAACTTGGAATGCACATTTGTTATAAATATCCAAAAGGATCAAGTCCAAGAAATTAAAACATTTTTCTATGAACTGACCCAACTTCAAAATAAATTCTGTTTCATTTTATTTTCCTGTATTATAAAACTAAAATATTTGCATTCTTGTCACTTTTTGGTTGCATCTAAGAAAACTGAAAGTTAAGACTCTGAACCTAATTTTGCATATTCTCTCCTTGTATATTCTTGTAACCACAGATTGGTTTTACTCTAGCTCTAAGAACTAAATAATTGGATTTTTTATTATTTCTATTCCATCATCATCTACTGTGATTATGAAATTTCAATATCACATTCTGTGGCTTCTTCATTCCAATTTGTAGCACTTAAGGTAATAGGACAGATCATATAGAACTCATTTCACTGATGATTCATCTTGCTGACCTAACTGAAGTTTGTAACTAACATCAATTCAGTATCATTAGCAAGCTTATCACACCACACATAGTAGCAAAAAAAATACCATTATATTTAGGTCATTTTGATTTTATTGTGGAATGAAAATAATCAATATACAAACCATAAAAATCATGGTGTAAATGTTTGTCAAATTTATCACTACATATATAAATAGTCAAGAAGATAACAAGATCAGCTCTTTTCTTGTTGCTTAGGGTTTCAGTGGTCCCTAGTACATTCAAAGCAGATTCTAATAATCCCCGATACAGGGTATAAGGGGAGAAGTTGGTTCTGATACACTCTGACCATTTCCCAGAATGTTCTGGGCTATGTCAGGGTCAGAACACCACTGATAAGGCAGACCCTTCACTCAAGAGCAAAATACCTTAGCACAACTGTTTCTTTAATCGTAGTTTCTTGAAGCAGAAAATTTGTCTCCATGCAATGACTTAAAATTGCATGCTGTATTTACAGCCACTGAACATAGCTGAAAATTTTTGATCTTCTGGAAAATCTCCACATTGATCATTTGAACTTCATCAAGGGAACCCACAAAGCTTCATTCCTCCATGGTGGAACTAGGTACAAGGATGAAGATGGTGAATTCTAGACCTTAGTTTAGACAGAGCTACAAGAGAAAGAATCTGCACGGAATGCAGTGGCTTAATGGCAGTCAGGGAGGACACTGGTGGTCTGAGAGGCAGTGGTTGCAAAATTGCCTTCCTCCATCCAGTTGATTCCAGCAGAGGTGTCGATGGGGGATGGGCCAGGCCATAGCTTTGGATGGTGGAGTTGCAGATGTTTAGGATCTGCAAGCCCCTTGGTCTGCACAATGGCCAGTAGCTGTGGGAACTGTCATGAGCTCCACTTGGGCACTCACGCAATTCCACGCGTATACCCATTCTTCTCAATAAAAGCCTCTCTACCCCCTCCCTCAAAGTCACTTTTTGTTTACTATTAAGGATTATTACCTAATAAGGACTCTGATGAACATTAAATCGTGCACATTTACACACGATGCCCAATGTCCAGAGCCGAGTGGGAGAGAAAGCAGAGAACAATTAAATTTTATAACTGCTGTTTCCGAGTACAAGCGGTTTCCATGTATGGGTTTAAGCATTTAATGCGCAGTATCTTTTAATTTCAATTTGATTAAATGATCTAGAAATCATCCAGTTTTGCAATACCCCAATAGTGTGGCCATGATGTCCTTGAAGAATCTAATACAGGGCTTATTATTCTCAGGTTCTTAGTGCTTTTTGCTGACTGGTGTCCTGGTGTGGACTATCTGGCTTACCAGGGCTCTTTTAGGGAGGCATTTGAGCTGCATGAGTTCAAAGCAATGAAGGAACGCATCGCTTTACCAACCGTATGACTGATTTTTGTTCCCAGATGGCTATGAGAAAAATGAAAGTTCTAAATGACCTTCGGCCCTTTTCTGCCACTTTTGTTCCGTGTTTATCTCCAGACCTCAAGCTCTCTGGAGTGTAAGCCCTGCGTCTGCACTTTAACACATTAAACACCAACTTTCAACCTTGCCAGGATGAGTAGGTTTGACTTCCCTTAAATGTCAACAGAGTCAAAGTAATCCTGGGTCTTTTCTTGTCAGTTAGCAGAGACACTTACAGAATACAGACTTTCTTATCTGGCTCCTTTGTAGACGGAATAAGCCATCCTAAAGCAGGAAACAGTTCAAAATCTGTTGGGAAATATTGAAAAAAAAATTATGGAAATTGACAAGGCGAGTCTCAATGCATCAAGTTACCATCCTTCATCTCTAAAAAAAAAATGACTAAAAGCAGTGGTCCTCTTATAGATTAACGTAATTCATTTAAAAGTTATACTTAATAATTTATATTCATTTTATTTAGAAAATATTACCAACTCCTGAAAAACTATTTCTTCAAAGCTACTCAAGGGTTGTGTTTGTTTCATAAAAAAAAAAAGAAGGATATCTTCAAAAGGGATTATTGCATGGAAGGGCTTAAAAAAAATCAAAGCATCAAATACACCAAAAGGAAGAGATGAAAGAATATGTGTGGAATAGGCATGTGGCTTGCTTCTTTCCAAGAAGTAACTCTGTTTGCAGGATGCTTGGCTGGAGCCTGAGCATCTCACTGTTATAGCTATTCTCCTAAATAATATAAATCAATATCCAAACAAAAAGTCTCCCTTTCTTTTAAATTTCCCTGCTTGAAACTTAAGGTTTCTTTCCCCTTTTTCAGAAAAGTATTTAAATAACTGATTAAAAAATAAATACCAAACTTAATGATACTCTTTCTTTCAAATTACATCTTGTTCCCCTACCACTCACTTCTAATAGAGATGTCTGATTAGAAGTCAGCTATGTTAGCTTTTCGTTAGAAGTTTACATTTTGATGAAGTCATAGAAAAATAAAATCCACCCCTAAAGCTCCAAGTGTTTGTGCCAGCGAGATGTTCCATCAGGTGAAAGCACTTGCCAGGAAACCTGGATACTGGTGTTTCAACCGCAGAACCTGACGAAAGATGGAAGAAGAAACCAAAGTTATTCCCTCACAGCCCCGGGCACACTGTAGGTGATGGAGAGTTTGACATAGGTGGACAAGGAAAGAAACGTGGGCTGCCTAAGATGGCGACTTCTTGTTCGGAAAGACATTGTGAGGGGTTTCTCAGCAGGACCAGTAGGGGAAAGGGGAGACCCCAGAATCTCTATGAAATATTCAGTCTCACATTTATTTAGACACCTAACCCTTTTGCCTCTCTCATCACTATGGGATGAAGATCCATTCTCCAGGACTTGATCTGTCTTTCCATGACCTTCAATTCTTTGCCAGGGCTAAGGAGCAAACTCAACAACCTCCTAGACAAACATCAACACTCCTGTTACAATGACACATATGATCCCCCATAACAATATTGAATTTTTCTAATAATAACTTTTCATAACTGAAGAAAAAACCTTTAGTTTCAAAGCTCCACACATTTAAAAATGGATGTTTCTTTTCCAAACCAGAGTCCATGTAGTTAGGATTCTGTGTATATTGATGTCTTTAGACGGTGGGGGGGGGGGGGAGTTAACAATGTTCTTTAAGATATTTAGAAACACATATCTACTTAAAATTATCACATATTCTATACCACATGTCAGGGGTGACTTCCAAGGTCCTCACTTGTTGGTTTGGCTGAGCCTGGGACTTACATCAAAATTATGTCTATGTGTCTTTCCCTCTCGCCCCTCTCTCATTTATTGGTAATAGCAAAGTTACTATCATTTATTTTGTAATATATCACCTTAATAAGATTGCATATAATTTTAATAGCTTTTTTATTGATTTATTTTATTTTTCCCGGTAAACAATTATAGCATCTGCAAAGAAATATTACCACACTACTAATTACTATGTAAAATGCTAATAATTTATTATATATCTTAATTATATGGAGTACTTGTTTCAAAATGTAGTAGGGGGCTACTAGTTTGTTTCCTGGCAACTCAGTCCCTAAATAATAGCACAGAAGCTGTTTTATTTAAATCACTGCTTGGCCCATTAGCTCTAGCTTCTTATTGGCTAACTCTTACATCTTAATTTAACCCATCTCCATTAATCTGTGCATCACCACAGATTAATGGTAGGTTGGGGCCTACCAGCAAAGTTTCAGCATGTTTGCTTCCGGCAGTGGCTCCATGGCTTCTCTCTGACTCCACCTTCTTCCTCCCAGCATTCCATTTAGTTTTCCCTGCCTAGCTTTGTTCCCCTATAGCTCTGCCATAGGCCCAAAGAAGGTCCATTATTAACCAATGATATTCGCAGCATACGGAGGGGACTACTGCATCACCAAAACAATGCCATTTAACACTGCAACTATCAGTTGCCATTGTCTCTTTTTCTAAGCACTGCTCTTTTCATCTCTCTGTCTTTTCCCAGGACCTCAGAGAGGGCAAGAAGGTCAACCTTCACTCGCTGCATACTCTCCTCCAGCCACTTTAGCATGTGTAAGAGCATACTCAATATATTACAATCTCTCTGAACATGTCTAACATGTATTAATTGTACAAAATAATGGATTCATTGCAAGACAATATACAAGTTCCCATGTTCATCCCCATATTGCATCAGTGTGTTCAGCAGCAGCATCCTGTCTCAGATTTGAGGGGTTCAGTTCCCACTGCTGTCGCTTTACTTTCTGCTATGGTCAGTATCTGAGAAGAGACACATGGAGTCTGCTCTTATTATTGATGCTAAATTTCAAAAGGCCAGGGGCGTTACACCCTTTTCCTTGTTTGGTATCCTTATTGATTACAAAGATGTCTTTATCACTCCAATGAACCTACTCTTTCTACTGAAGGAAAAGCATATGTCTGCCCTCTGCTTTCAGAGGACTGGGCATGGAGTAACTGAACAAGCAAGAGCTCTAATTTCCAAATTCACAAGATGAGAATGACAGGGTAAGCCTGCTGTGTCAATGCCGTGGAAGAGGATCAGTCATTCAAAGGGTGTGTGGTGAATCCTTGTAAACTACAAAGATTCTTGTACCCCATTAATCCTACAGCTTTTGTTTAAATATTTTACTTTGCCTTCAGCTTCTGCTTAGGTTCAAAAGTTCATTTTGGTTTCCACTCTTTAGCTACTTTTCCTTATTTTCATCTGTATCACTCACTATGAGCACTCAACTATTTGAATGCACAGCTAGAAATTAAAGTTGGTTTTTGAAAAGTTTTCCCATTTGCCAATAAAAGCAGGCCGCTTGAGATTCATATTTCTTATTAATCAAAACCTACAATTCCCTTCATTGCCATACCAAGGAC
This sequence comes from Chionomys nivalis, assembly GCF_950005125.1. Taxonomy (NCBI): domain Eukaryota; kingdom Metazoa; phylum Chordata; class Mammalia; order Rodentia; family Cricetidae; genus Chionomys; species Chionomys nivalis. Next base: position 26,041,700 of record NC_080109.1, on the reverse strand, counting down.
TGTCTTCAAAGATAGGCCCCTGAGGTTTTATGGGGAACAGATCTCAGTTAATCCAAGCTTTGAAAATATGCAATTTAAAAAAATTGCATTCAAATTTGCACTGAGTAATATTTTATTAATATGGAGGAAATGCATTTTCTTCTCATTCGGTTTCTAATTAAATGGAAGCTCACATTTGAATACGGATAAACTGTGTTTGGTTCATGGTTCTTAAATTCCTGCAAAAATAATCCTGTTCCAACTTTGCAAAGACACAAGTCAGCCGCAGACATTATTTTCTCATTTAATTGTGTCAAGGAAAGACAAGATTGTGCCATTTACTCATTTCAGTATTTTAATTTAAGTATTCAAAGATGATTCCCTTATAACGTGAAAGGAAACATGAGAACTAAATTAGAATTGCATCCATCCCTTTTCAGTTCCAAAATGAAAAATGTCCTTGAAATGACACATGTTCTACAAGCAAACCAAGTTTTAATGCTAGAAAATGCATAGATAACAAAGTAGTGGGATGCCATTGGTTGAATGTCATTGCCTTTTTAAAGCCATATGTCAACGTCCTGATCTCTCTGTCATATACTGTGACCACACTAGGAGACAGACTCTTTAGGATGATTGAGTTAGATGAGGTAGCCAAGCAGATCTTAACTTTTGGCTGGTGATCCAATAAGAAAAAAACTTGGACCATGGATACACGCAGGAGAGATGGCATGAAGACAGAAGATGCTATCTACAAGCCAAGGAGACAGGCATCAGGATGCAGCTCTAACCCCCTTGGCACATGTGTGTTGGACCACTAGCTTCTAAAGCAGTGAGAAAAAAAATTTTAAAAAAATCTGTGTAAAAAAACCATTAGGTGACATATTTCTCCTAAGCTAATATACATGATTTTTTGGAAACTAACTCTTAGTCATAATCAAAATAACTGTTTTTGTTCCAACATGAGCCAATGAGTTCACACTTTCCAAGTTTTTCATACTCTTCATAGAATAATCTCAAATTTATTGATAGAGGTGGGGAGAGAGCTTAGTTAGAAAGGTCTACAGCTCGGAAGCTCAAGGACTGGAGTTTAATCCCTACAACCCATGGAAGAAAATAAATAAAATGAAGGCATGGTGGTATGGGCTTGTCATCTCAGTGATTAGGAACAAAGAGAGGTGGATCCCTAGGTTTCACTGACTAGTTGAGATTCAAAAAGGAAGCTTCTTACCCTTCACATCATGATAAAGATGTATATTATCTGAATAACTTCGCAAATTCCTTTGTTTTCTTATAGAGAAATCTTGCTCAGAATTGTATTCAAGGACCCATGATGTCAGAAGACCCATCTTCATAAAATACATCTCTTGGGCTGAAGAAATAGCTCAGTGGGTAAACTGGTTACCTTTCAAGAATGAAGACCTGAGTTCAGTCTCTAGAATCAACATAAAAAACACAGGCCTGGTAGTACAATTGCTATCTCAGCAGAACACTGGGGAGATAGAAATGAAAGAATCCCTGGGGCTCATTGGCCAGCCAGCCCTGAAATATCAGCAAGTTCAAGAGCAGTGAATGACACATCTCAAGAAAAACCGGTGGAGAAAGCCTGAGAATTATCTCCAGAGGTTAGTCTATGGCCTCTACTTGCAGATATGAATCTGTATCTGCCTACACATGAACATGAACACACACAAACAGCAAATGAATAATAAAATGCAGTCAGTGACATTATCTGAATGGACGAGTGCCATTTTATTTTTAATTTTACAATTTCGTTATTTGGATACAGTAAATAGAATATTATATGTTAATGAGATTAGATAAAATTATACTACATTACCTTCTTATCACTGCTTCAAGCTTAAATGAATTAGATTATCACTATTTTAAAATATTGTGGCATGCAACATGACATGAAAAAAAGTTTAAAAAATATCATGCAGCTGACCATACATTTAGGTTAATTAATTAAATAATCGTCTACCTTGACTATGGCTCCATGGAAGACAAAAACAACCCAGAGTCAATGACTGACTGCCATAGGGTTTCTCCAGTTGAAATCAAAAGTGTTTTGGATTCCTCATGGGGATAGTCTGAAACTCACTGCCATTAGAATCTAATTTCTTGTTTATTTTCTGAGCCCTAGTTTTCCCCTTGAACCCTTTATTTATACCAAGGAAATCACCCTCAATAGGTCAATGCAGAAATTCCAATGTTTTTTAGGAACTGACCTCAGATAGATGATACCTGAGAGAGTCGGATGAAGCCAACTCATTAGATAGGAGTCCCAACTTCCATCACTTGTCAATCAAATATTAATGGGAACCCTTCACTGGTGGTGGGAGAGGACTGATGGAGTCTAACATTTTACAGCAATGATATGTGTCATTGACCCTGTATAATCTTCATCCATTAAACAGGATGAGTTAATACAGGGAGTAAGTTCAAGGAAATGGACAAGTTAGTGGAATGACATTTGGGAAGTTGTAAGCACTGTTGTAAAGTGTACTGTTATGTTGAGAGAATATAAGATGCTCAGATTTTAATTTTGAATTTAATTATGAATGCTCCTTGGCAGCATTTAAAATATCCAGGCATCAATTCCTGCTGAAGGAGAGTTGAAGCTGGAATCCAGGCATGCATTTCAACTGTAAGAGTGACAGAGTTTGAGGAAAATTAGATCTTGCTCTAGATCTCAATAACTGAGCCAGAATCGTTTCTCTCATAAGCAAAACATCAGGATTTCTGAGATGTTACATGGGCATATCCACCTGATCTTTGAATAAAGCAAACAAAGGAAAAGGTGTGAGCTTCTACACTCGTACAGTTCCAGGAATTCAAGCATTCCTGGGTACCCACCCACTGTTAAGTCATTAATATGGTCCTAAAAAAACAGATAAGTGTGATGGATGAAAGAAAAGTATAATAAATGGATCCAATGACTGGTATTTCAGTTGTGATAGTTTGATTGGCTCATCCCACGGCAAACAGCTATTTGATAAGGGCACTTACCAAGTATTCAATGCATGTGCAGTAGGTTCATGAGCAAAGCAGCCATATCATCAACACAGCTATTCATGATCTCAACAGTAGGTACTCTTTTTTTTTTTAATCTTTTTTTTTAATTTTTTTATTTTTTTTGTCTTAAGGAGTACCTGGATCTAGATGTTGCCATAGATGAACGTTCAACTGATCAATAATAGAGAATATATTAAGCGTTAACTTGACTACTATTCTTTTATGGTCAGCCATCCACATTGGAAAAAAATGTCAGACACCTTAATCCTTATAACTAGCAATATTTCATGTGGTTGGAAGGTTATGCATGGGGTGTGCTGAATAGGGTTATGCCTTTCCTGCTAACAATGACTGTGGCAGCCTCACTATTAGAGATGAAAGACAGTGTAGCCTACAAAGCAGCATGCCATACAGCATTATACCAGGGAGGTGAACCCATTTTAACTACAATAGCCAGGTGAACAACTATACAAAAATCTGGAGAACTGTCCTTACCTAAAAGGTCCCTCTCCTTGAAAGTCATTCAATCAGAAGCAGCAGTAGCTCCTGGTCTGTGACTAACAACGGGTTGTGAGGCCACAATCAGGAGCCGCTTGATACTATTATGTGATATATAATCACACATCCATGCACCTGAAGTCCAGGATAGGCAAAGATTTCAACTGAACTCTGTTGCCTAGTATTCTCCCTGCCTCCCTTCCTGCCCACCTTCCAAATGAGTTCCCTTTCACAAGAGACTTTAACAAAAACCCTCATTTTCGCATCTGCTTGTGTGAAACCCAACTTATTTTGGTGACCATAGTACTTCCCACATTTCGCAAGGGTAAATTCTCTTAGAAACGCTTTCTTCATATACTGGTGCTGTGCACCATGTATATTTGTATGAATGAACATTATGCAACTTTATTTAATATTTATGAAATTTATATAAATTGTATCACTGTCTTTGGGTCTCTCTGCAATGTTTTTCTCTCTCAAAATTTCTGTCTTGTAAACGCACACACAAATATACATATATATGTGTATATGTATATATTTATACATAAGTGTGTCTGAATAGACAGAGATAGATATGTTTCCCTAATTTATTCATCTCTTCTCTTTCACTTCATTTATTATGCTGAGTTATTCAAGGGTTTTATTTTCCATGTTTCTAACAGAAAAAAAATGGTGCAGCTATGAGCATCCTTGTTTGAGAGAATGTTTTTATAAGTTTTAAATGTTTCATTTTGTTCTCAGGCACAAGATGCCTCTTCAACTCTCTTGCTAAAGTGTCAAAAAATTATGCGAAGTCGTTCATATTTTCACAGGGAACTTTGATGTGTCCTTAATACTCTACACTTTCATTGGTACTGGTAGTGTCTGATAACATTCCTCAAGGTTTTAAGTGTTAAGGTTTTAAGGGATATCACTATGATTGTCAGTTACATTTTTCTAGTTACTCAAGAGATTTAAAATATGCTGGAATTATAATTCAGTGGAAAAAGATTTATTTGGGGTGTTTAAGGTCAAGGGTTGGCTGTCTAGTACCAAACACACACAAAAACAAAATTATGTATTGTGAGTATGCATCTGCTTGTAAATTTCTATAAAATGTTTTTTATCACAGATTCACAGGGATTCTTATAAATTCTAAATATCAATCACATTAAATATACAAAAATTTTAAAGTTTACATTAATTGAACTTATCAACCTATTCTTGAAGTTTCAGTATTTAATGTGTTTAGAAAAAGTTCCTCAACACCAAAATCACAAAGCCTTTTTTTCTTTCAAATTTTGGAGTTCTGTCCCCCAGGTGTCTACCTGTAAGCTCACCACCGCTTGCTCTAATATCATTTGTTGAGTGTCCCTTTCATTCATGCCAAGAAGTGGCACCAGCCCTTTCACTTAGGAACTGTGGGGTCTCTGCAGTGGTTTTCTGTTTCATTCCATCAGTGGCCTATTTCTATGGGTCAGTCCTTAGTTTTGGTTGTCATGGCTTTAATTACTATTAACATCTGGAAGGACAGTTCTGACTATTTACTCATTTGTTCTTTTACCATTTTTTTACCACATTGAGCCCTAAAGCACCTTAAAATTTGTTGATTGCAGTAAATACATTTTGGGTTTCTATTTTTTAATGAATAGACTATTTAGTGAACTGTATCTTTATGTTACAGGCTCTTAATATCCCCATATAATAAATCGTAACCTAAACATATGTGTGCATTTCTAATGAATTACTTTTCTCTTTCCTAATTCATATTGTATTTTATAGCTGTACTGCTTCATACTTTTATTAGAGCCAATGTTTTTTGAATAGCATAGGGCAGCATTTTCTTTGTCAGTGTTGGCAATTAAAGAGAACTAGCCTCACATATTGTAAAGTGCACTACTCTAGAGCTGTATCCCCAGGAAATGGTTTCGCTGTTTATTTTGAAACTAAATTGCATTTAGGTGCACAGGGTGGCCTTGATCCTATGATCTTCATGCTTCAGCCTCCTAGTAGGTAAAATTAAAAACCTGTTCTACTGAGCTTAGTTTTCAGCTTTTATTTCAAAGTGATATTGTTTTCTAGTAAGATTTTCTTCACCCTGTTTTCCCACTCAGTCTTCCCTTCCCCAGAGCATCTCATGTTATGGAATTTTTAATGATCTTTCATCAATATTTCATGCCTATATTGGAAAGTTCATTAACTTCCTTCATATATTAATCAGAGACCTGGTTACAAAAAAGAATGCATATGAGATATATTTATTTTCTTTTAAAAAATATAAGTAACCAAGCACTAAAAACGCTTTGTTGCCCTGCTGTCGACTGAGCTCCAACCACATGTTCCCATCATCCACTTGATGGTCCTGTAGAGCTCGCTCTTCAGCAGCTCCCAGAAGAAAATGCACATGATATTTTATTTGTCTCACCAAAGCCCAAAGTCACAGCATATTATTGCTTTGTTCGAAAAGTTCATTGACTTTCTTTTCCCTGCAAACATAGCAAGCTTTTCTCCAATGATAGCGCTTGTCTCTCTTGCATAGGAGTACATGCTTGGAGCATGCCCGGATCCATAGAGTGCTTAGTGCATGAACATTGTCATCTCTGGGTATTGCCGAGGACTTGCTGTGAGCTGGCATAGCAGCAGGAAATGCCTCCCTATCCTGTCAGGTCACCAGTTGTACAGTTTTGATCCCCTTGTTTCTGAAGGCAGTATTTTTACATTATTCTGTTTTCTTACTGCTGTTATGAATGTCTATCTTCTCAGAACTAATGAGCAGGACTGGTGACTATTAGCACATCGCTGATTTTGTTGTTTTCTTTCTTTCTTTCTTTCTTATTTATTTATTTATTAAAGATTTCTGCCTCCTCCCCGCCACTGCCTCCCATTTCCCTCCCCCTCCCCAATCAACTCCCCCTCCCTCAGCAGCCCGAAGAGCTGTCAGGGTTCCCTGCCCTGTGGGAAGTCCAAGGATCTCCCACCTCCTTCCAGGTCTAGTAAGGTGAGCATCCAAACAGCCTAGGCTCCCACAAAGTCAGTACATGCAGTAGGATCAAAACCCAGTGCCATTGTTCTTGACTTCTCAGCAGCCCTCATTGTCCTAAGTAGATGTTCATTCTATTTTTTCAAGTTGCATCTCTTTGTATTCAGTTATCTTATGCCACAACTGGTCAGTATTTTTCAAAATACAAAATTCCCTACGATGCGACAGTGGGTAGTTTAGTAATTGCCCTATTTCAAAAGAAATAAACATGTTAGAATTTGGCATATAAAACTTTAACATATGTAGGTCATATATTTATTACCAATATTACCATGCATCTTATTTTTAATAATAATATCTAGCTTTAGCAAATACTCTTCCACATGGGTTGAAATTATTACATGACATTTCTTATTTGCTAATTAATGATATTAAAATATTATCAATTTTATGACTAATTCTCAGGTGGCAGGTGAAATAGCTCAGCTATTAATGCCCTTGCTGCATTTTCAGAGGACCTAATTTGGTTCTCAGCACCCATAAGCTTCCAACTCCCTCAAATTCCAGTGCTGGCACATCTGACACCCTCTTCTAGCTTCTGAGGGCACACACATGCACATGTCCATATGCATACAAACACACGCACACACATGCACATAAATAAAAACAAATATAACAAAATAAGGAAGCATTTCCATTTTCACAATATGCTTCAATCTGTTGCTAATTTCATATGGTCACATGCGCATTTACTTTTTTGGCATCAGGTTCATTGATATAAGATAGACAATTGTGGTTCTTTTAAAGTTTGGAAGAACTCAAATATAAAACTTTTCAGACTAGGTAGTCTTTTGCGAGAGGAAAACTTGAGTGCCTATTTCAGTTTCTTTATTGCTTATTGATCTGTTCGAGTTCTTTTTTTTTTTTTTTTCATTCTCGGAGAGAAAAGTAACTTACCCAATTTTCTGTAGCCATTACTGGCAGAGAAGAAAGAACATTTAGCTTAGGTCTCATTGGTTCCATTGCTTCAGTGCTTAGCCACCATGATAACTACTGTGTAGTCATATCTTGTTTTAGAAGATGCCCCTCTAAATTTTAGCGTGGGAATACAAGGAAATGGACAAAATAGTGAAAATCATGAATTCAGAAGACAGCACTGCCTTTTAGCTCTTAGATTGAAGGCAGACATGATGAAAGAAGTAAAACATCACAGTACCCCAGGCATAACTTGAGCTGTATAGAGTGTTTTATTGGGTTTGAAAAGGAAAGAAAAGAGAATGGGAGAGGGACAAAACAACAGAATGTGGATTTGTAGGGAGTTGAGATAAACAAAGCCCCCAAGTCTGGGAGGTGGAGATTACATCATGTCTTTGGCGAACAACAAACAGCATGAAAGAAAAAGAAATAAAGAAGTAAAGGAAGAATGAAGGAAGACAAACATGGCCATACATCTGTCAGGGTGAGGGGCTCGTCTTCTTCATCCTTCTGTTTCTGGTACTATGGAGTGAAGGGCAAAGACTCAGCGAGCAAGCCAGTCTTCTCTCCCCTGTTGTCATTTTCTTACCACTCACGCCAGATGAAGAATCGAGGGAGGCTTACATCGACATTGGCATGGACATTTTCTTCTTTCCGTCTTCTCTGGGGTACTCTGCTCTGCCTCCCCCCCATGAGCCCTGGTCTTAGATCAAACTGTGCCCTCCCCTCAGTGAAGCCTTTGTCTCTCGGTGCTGTGTGATGGAGAGGAAGGTAACCTCTGGTTTCCTAGACTACAATTACATTTTGTGTTATTCATTTATTCCTCCAGAATTCAAGAATGACAAATGTGATATTTATTGTTTACTTCCTCAAACACTCCAAAATGCATTAACATTCAAAGTGAAAAATGCATCAACACTATAGTTTTAAGATGAATGGTTGGTTAACCCTTTTAAAGCAGAGGTAAGAATTTCCTGAAGCAGCTACACAAAAGTGCATGCTAAACTCCTGGAAATCCATAGAGATTGAAGATGCAGCTTTGAAAATTCCTTGTAGAGGAAGAGACACAGTGTGCTTCCTGGACTTCAGAAACCAAGGAGAAAACAGTTCGGAAGGAAGAAGAGACCCTTGTCACTGTCACACACTCTTCAACTTTTGCTGTGAAAGAAGTAAGATGCAGACGGGGCTCTTAAAAAGTTGTTGTTTCTGTCTGTGCAGAGATGAGAGCCGGGACTGTTCCAGGACTCAGTGGGAAAAACGTACTGGGCTAAAATGCCTAGCACTTGGTTTTTAATTTTCCAGGGAATTCACTGTTCTAACACAGAACACAAATATACTCAACATAGCTCCTTTTCCTTAAAACAATTTGCATCTAAAAATAAACAAAAGCATATGGAAAAGAATGGTGACACATATGCTGACAGAAGGTAGAGTAGACGAGGTACCAGTTTTGTCATAAATCATCATACAATCTGTTGTCTGTGCTTGAGCGGAAATTTTAAATTTCAGTTCTTGATTCCTTCAAGGTCAAAACACAAGGAAATAAACAGAGATCTGTCGTTTTTCTTTCTCTCTGCTTTCTGTTTGCTCTGCATCTTCTGATTTTTTCCCATCGCTCTTTCTCCTTTCTTCCTTTCAGCTTCTGTGCTTTGTCAAATACAATGCATTTAGGCAGAATGGGAAGACATGCTAGTAGTAGATTATGCCTGAGGACTAACCGCTGGAATTGCTTTGCTTGTTACCTCCTAATTTATCCTCATCTGGAAATTCTAAGTTGTAATAAGTTAATTCTAACTTTAAAAAAATTCAAAGTTTAGTCTCAATGGATGATAAACTTGGTTAGTATTTTCAACATTGCCTCTATTGGAAGTTAGAAATTCCCAGTGTTGTTAATCTATATTCAATTTTTCAGGCATTGATCCTCAAATGGCACATAAATGCGCTATCATTGTATTGTAACTGTTTTTTTTTTCCTCTGGGGAAACAGAAAAGGAGTCCTCCTCTTTTCTTTGTATTACAAGCATTTGCTGTCAGGAAGAAAATAAAGCAGACAGTCCCCAAGTATTTGTATAAAATCTCTGGTTACCTCCTAGTTCACTAGTCATTAATGTCCTCTACCTAAACATTCTTTCTCGATCCATTTCTGTAGTCCAGGAAGCTGCACTACATTTGCGCACAATTTAAAGAATTAAGCAGAAAATTGTTCTTAATGATGACTTTAGCAGAAGCCAGTTCTGAAGTGGACAGGAAAAGTCTCTCACACTTTCTGCCCATGCCCCAAAATGTGACCTCTAACCTCTATAACTTCAATCAAATTAAAATAAAGACCTCTACGGGATTGCTTCATATCTAGGAATAAATGCTTTTTCTAACTTTTTAAAAGCCAAATTCTCAAGATGAGTTAAACATTTGCCTCTTTCCCATTTAAATCACAGTCTTTGGCTTGATCCTACCTGAAGGTTGTACAAATGGCCGCTAGAGCCACTTCTGTGAGTGAAATCGACACCGCCTTGATATAGAAGACAGGAAGTAAAGGCCAACTCCTGCAGCACTGTCTAGTTTAATTAGAAGACATTTGTTTTGTTTCTGTTCTTGTTTTCTTGCCTCTAAAAGTCATGGCCTAAGACTAAACATAATCAATTGTGGATTCTTTCGTTTTATTCCTTCATAGTGTTAGAAACGAAAATAAACCTCGGTTTTACACAAACACCAGCTGAGAGTAGCTCAGCCCTAGGGTTCACGAGAAGGGCGACAAAAGACCACCTGACAGATGTGCAATCAGCAAAAGCATTAATTTACTAGACCAGCACATGTGGTGTCGTTCTCTTAAAAAACCGGCTAGGACTATCCTGAGCTGAGCACGCAGGTTCCTCTAAAGCACAGCTAGGGGGCGTTTCAGGTCATCCTATCTCTGATTGAGCAAGCCGACTCTACGGTAGTTGGGGCTAGCCCTGGCTGGCTATGGTGGCAATTCTTCCATCTTTGGGCACGTTTGGACAAATCCCAGGACCCGTCCATATTTGGTCATTGCCTTGCGGTACCGTGGGGGCTGCCTCAGGCCCCTCTTATCTTCCTTGACTCTGTGTCCCTGCTATCTCTCTCATTGTCCTTTTAGGAAACTGAAACTCAGGCCCAGAAGTAACAAGAGGAAAGTTAAGACCTTTCACTCAGCACTGCACTTTCTTTTTGCCAAAGGGTGGGTCAAAATCCAAATCTGATTAGAGAGCCACCTGGGTGGGAAACCCACCTGATTTTTATCCTAACACGAGTGTCGACTGTCCCTTTTCCCATTGGCTGGGAGGTGACTTCACAGTCTTTCCAGATAAGCTCACTAAACAAGAAAAAAAAAAAAAAAACTGTGCAAAGGAAATGAAAGAAGGAGTTAGCCACAGCCGCCGGCACCAAATCCAGGAATACGGGGAAGGGAGATTTGTATAAATAAAAGTTTTGCCATGTGAGGGAAATTAAAATTTTGCATAAAAGTTTTATGAGGTGGAGGAAATTAAAAGCGGAGAGGATTTGTGGAATTTGGGCCTTTGGCAGGGTAGCTACCTTTGATAAAACAAAGCAGAGTATTTCTTACAGTTGTGTTCTGAATTCTAATACAACATGGAACAGCCCGAGTGCGTAGATATTCCTTTGTTATATTCCTGAACCCCAAGACACGTGAGAACTTGGATCACGTGGGCCTCTCTAGCCTATCACGGGAGAGTTAAGGTTTTCTTTGTTTGAGTCCATGTTGGGTCTCCATTCACATCGCTTCCTGGACTTTCTGCCTCACCAGGGTCATCCGGCAAAACCTGTTTTTAAGTGTTTTTGTTGTTGTTGTTGTTGTTTTTTTTTCTCTTGCGTCTGTTTTTGAAAGATTTCAAGTGTTAAAGTGTTATGCCATATATTTAGACGCCTTAGGCTTATTATGTAGCTCGGTATATCTGTTGCTTGTTTAGGCAAAATCTTTTAAAAGGTGTATTCGTGTTGGAATGCAACACTGTATTTGATTGCTTCTCGTGCTGTATTCATACTGATACCATTAACTCGCTTACTTCCCTGATAAATACCATTGTGGATCACATCTAAGAATTCTACTACTCCAAATAATGCGACACTGAAGAGATTTAAGCTTGACTTCAGTTTTCGATCTTTAATTATTAACTCGGAAGAGTTGCTATGTCAAGCTTGCCACTTCTTAATCAATACTCAGCCTTAGGCATTAATGTCTTCTTCTGTCTTGCAGTGAATGACTTTCCTGTGTGCTGACAGCAGAGTTGTTATTTCAAAGAGTCCTTTGGATTTTTTCCAGATCAGCTGGTGTGAAATGATATCTTACTCTTTGGATTTTCATTTTCAAACACAGGCAAAGCTGAATAAATAATTTGCATTTTTATGAAATATCCTAAGGTCCTCATCCTGAGCTATTTGTTCCTCTTGTTCTGATAAAAGAAACTCCATTTTACTTTTTCCTATTGTTTATATGTAATCCACCCTCCCCTACCACCTTGCTCTCTGTGCTTTCTTTCCTGGATTCATGTGTTTATATGTACCCCTTTGTTCCTAAATAGCTGTACAATTCTTTGTGCCATTTAATGTTACAAAAGTATCTCTTAACCTGCTGCTTGGATTTGCTAATCCAACATCTGTAAATATTATACCAATACTCCAGTACCTTCAGAACCATGTATTTGGATAAAGGAACAACAAGAGGTGATTTTAGTGATATGGGTCCCATATGATGAGCTTAGAATCTGAAGTGTCAGATGCTCCTATGTGCTCGCTCCTTCAATGGTTTAGTGTAGACGAGATGGTGGGGAGAGTATTGAGCTGTGTGGGAACTTTCATGCCATAGGACTCTCAAATAACGCCACTATGGCCAGGTTCTAAGAACAGCCCTGCTCACATATACTATATTCAGATGTTTGGAAGCAAGCAAGTAAGTGGTTTTAATTAGGAACTAATCTGCATTTGGTGAATATTATCCACTTTGTGTTACCTGTAGGAGGGCCAAAAACCAATGGCCATTGCTGCAGTCAGCAAAGATCATAGCTAATTAAGCACCAATCCAAAAAGAACGATTTGTCAGAATGCAATATAAAAAAAAAAAAAAGAAGAGGTGGGCGTTGCTAGGGATATCAGACAGCAGTTAGAGGTTGTTTTCATTACATAATAACCTAATGAGCATAATAGTTTCCAATTTATATAAAGAAAATACAGAGAAAAAATACCAAAAGTCGTAACCAGGGTCTGGATCTGGACATTCAATGTCTAGAGCTAAGAAGTAACAAAATTTACTTTCCTTTCACAGAGTATAGTAATTATTGACATCATAAATCTTGTTGTGCAGGGTGAAATTCATTTAAAATAGTAACCATGAAGTCAATGTCACTGTAAGAGGGTGGAATATAACCCCAGACAATTTTATGGATATAAATATACGTGTCATCATAACTCACAGAGTCAAACATGGCAATAGTTGTTTCCCAGACCCATCCTTCCACTGTATTTAGATGGCTCCTAAGTCCTCTTTTTTTCTTCTAAAAACATTAATCAATCATGTTTGTGTTTAATCAAATCATAAATCTCATGTATCTAATCATGTAAACTAATTTCTCTTGTATAAGTTCCAAGCTGGTCAGGCCAGCAATGGGTGTCAGTGGAAGGGGGTTTTGTGTGCTATGAATTATTACTGCTTTCATACAAGGAAGAGAAGTGGTGTGTTCAATGTGGTAGTCACCAGCATTCTAATACCATCTGCATGCATGGTACCATCCATGTGTGGTTACATAGTTACAGTCTTTTACTCTGTCTTAGAAAGATATTCACCCCAGTTCATCCTAAAGCTAATATGCAGTTCCATGGTGTATGTTTTTTCCAGCACCTCAAAATACAGTGTCCTGTAAATGTCATTCTGCAAGCTTTGAGATAATCAGAATCTACTAATACAGCATCAATATGGAATCACGTGGAGAGCAACAGTAATCGTAACTCAAATTTGAAGAAGAAAAGTAGTTGCTAAGAGCTTGTCTCAAATCTTCACTGGTGAGTAACCTATTCCTTTATTCCTATTCAGTGTCTGTAAGCCTGTATTACTGTCAAGAATTTATTTGGAGGCCGGGCGGTGGTGGCGCACGCCTTTAATCCCAGCACTCGGGAGGCAGAGGCAGGCAGATCTCTGGGAGTTTGAGGCCAGCCTGGTCTACAAGAGCTAGTTCCAGGACAGGCTCCAAAACCACAGAGAAACCCTGTCTCGAAAAACCAAAAAAAAAAAAAAAAAAAAAGAATTTATTTGGGGCCGAATCTAGTAGCCCTGATTCTAAGTCCATGATGATTTGCTCTATGAGGGTTTTATTTAGCTATCAAAATTAGTGGCATTGCCAAACATATTGGGGGTAATTTAGAATCTACTGTTTACTCCCATTATGTGCTAGAATGTTGTTGAGTATCCTGAAAATGAGTTATTTATCCCACAATGCAATATGCCTACTTTCCAAAAATACTCATTTAGTCATGTGAAATAAAGGACTGCAGTTGCTAAGATTTTCCTTCGAGCATCCTACCAAAAAAAATAAACAACTTGTTATGGTGGCAAGCCTCCAGAGCACAGGAACTAGCAACGAGCTAAGGAAAAATCTGAGGTAGTTAGTGATATGCATCATGGTGGGAAGCTCTGAGCAGTGCCACAGAATGTGCTGCAGCGTCTCTCCCGCTCTCTCTTTCCCTTGCAGAATTTGTTCCTGTGACTACTGAAGCCTTGCTTCAGAAATACCTGTCGCTTGTTTCTCACCAACCAGTCCCAGTCACTCATCTGTCTGTAGCACATGCGGGGTAATTTCTGCTTGTTTTCTTCAAACAGTACTTATGCTGGCTTCTGTTAGGTTTATTTAGTTTGATATTAGCTCTCAATTTTATTTTGTTGGTTTTGTTTAAAGCAATTTTGCTTGTATATTTAGAATTTATGCTTGGTTATTTTTTTTTATGATTTCCAGATTTCTGATTAAAGTTTTAACAATTACTCACTTCTTTATAAGATGAAAATATAATAGATGCAAAATCAGAAACACAGCTGGAAAGAACAGCCCACATTTTAGTTTTTTGCAACCAAAATATCAAACAGCAGCTATCTTCAGACAGTGAAGTCTAGACAAAAACTCCAAATGTGGAATGAGAGTGAGTCATTGGACCTTTCATGGCCATGTCTAAAAATCAGTGCCAAAATGGTAAGAGTCAGTTCCATTAAACCATATCACACTTTCACATCTTCCACAAGGCTATGGTGCCACAGGACTAAGAAAATCTCCAGAGGCTACTGATCCTACTGAGGAAACAAACAAAGAAGGTTCAGGTATTTAGTTCCCCTCATATTCTAAGACATTTCTGAGGAGGCTCACTCCATTCTATTCACATGGAAAAATGGACAACTTACCAAAAAAAAAAAAAAAAAGAACTAGAAAACCAACCTGATGGAGGTGGGTCTTGTATTAATCTGTTGCTTTTATTGGTTAATTAATAAAAAAAACTGCCTAGGCCCATTTGATAGGCCAACCCTTAGGTGGGTGGAGTAAACAGAATAGAATGCTGGGAGAAAGAAGCCGAGTCAGTGAGTCGCCATGATTTTCCCACTCCAGACTGACGCAGGTTAAGATCTTTCCTGGTAAGCCAGCTCGTGGTGCTACACAGAATATTAGAAATGGGTTAGATCAATATGTAAGAGCTAGCCAATAAGAGGCTGGAGCTAATGGGCCAAGCAGTGATTAAAAGAATACAGTTTCCGTGTAATTATTTCAAGGCATAAACCATGTGGGTGGCTGGGTGTCGGGGATGCAGCCCCGCCGCTCATATTACTACACCAACCTGAAACCACATAGAACAAAACGCAGAGCTGAAATAGACAGAATGCTATCAGTTGACTTTAGTGAAAGATAGATCATTGTGTCTGCCAGTAGTGACAATGTGCTGGGCATCCAAGTCAACAGCACAGCCCACCCAATGTTGACATGGTCACTCCCAGAAGAGGTACAAATACTGCTTGGGTTGAGTCTCAAGAAAGTCAACTTCCAATTCACTCCATAGTCTTAGGAAACCCAGAAGAGCTCCACAGTGAATCTAAAGAACAAGGAGATGTTAATAATGCCACACTTGGGAGTTAAAGTAGAATCCTCTGCCTCCTCAAAAGCAACTTCCACACCCTGCCCAGGGAGAAGAAAGAACTCCACAGGAGACTACACAAGCAGACATTAGTAGGCCACCCTATAATTTTAAACAACTTTCTTGGACTCCACAAAATCCAGTCCTAGAAGAAGTCCACCCTGATGAATAAGATCAGTAAGAAGACGACAGCACTGCCATACTCATGCGATAAACCTATCCTCACCTTGGATTCTATGCTTATTCTCTTCTATTGGGGGGAAGGATTTCAATCCAGCATTCACATTGAATCTGTGATTTACTGTCCATTTAACCCTTGTCAACTGATAATACAAACATTGGTATATTTTGATCAAGAAACATATTTTTGAATTTCCCATTCAATAGTTAGACCCCCCACACAAAAATAATGCACGAATAGTCTTGCCACATAAAGCAAAAACATCAAAGTCACTGTCTCACTTGAATGTAGAGCAAAAGTAATAAGATGCTCAATCATCTAGAGAACTTAAAAACAGCTCTACCTCCTAAGGACATTGCTAGCTGACCC
Organism: Chionomys nivalis; assembly: GCF_950005125.1. NCBI lineage: Eukaryota > Metazoa > Chordata > Mammalia > Rodentia > Cricetidae > Chionomys > Chionomys nivalis. The sequence continues at coordinate 26,025,582 of NC_080109.1, read as the reverse complement.
AGTCAGAATCATAAGCTAGAAAAAACTCTGAAGGTTTACCACTATTTTAAAAATGTACCTACAAAAGCCAGGAAAACTAGTTTTCTCTGAAAATGTAAAAATATCAGCTTTAAGGCACAGAATAAGAAATACTCAAGGAATCATTAAGCCTTCATAAGAATCTAACAAAACCCTAACGAAGGACTTCTCTAAATGTATATAGAAGATGAGGAAAAACGTTCAAAATAACATTTTAAAAGTTCATACATAAACCAAAAAATATAAAATGAAAGCTGGAAACTAGTACATAAACAAACAGAGAAGCTGGTAAAAGAAATGGAAATGATTTTTAGGAACAAGAATCCCAGAGATGAAGAGTATAAGGACCCAGTACGTGAATGTCAAGAAAATTTTCAAAAATTGTCCCAAGTTGAAGAAAGGGTCAACTTGAAGAAAAATACCTGAAATTGCTCAATTGGGAGAGGAGAAAAAGGGAAAGAATGAACAAAATGATTGTGGGAATTATGGGGCATGACCAGTAGTCAAATGGTTGCCTAGCATATGCAAAACCTCTGCTTTGATTACCAACAGACAGAGGGGGAAAGGAAGAGGAGGAAAGAAAAATTGAAAATTAGAGGTAAAGAAGAAGAAAAAGAACCCAAACTGATGTTTAAAGAGATATTAGATAAAAAAAAAAAAAATTAAGTCTGAAGAGGACGTCAACATCTAGGTACAATAAGTATAGTGATCTCCCATCAAATGCAAACCAAAGAGAAATTTATTGTGATATACCAACCTGTCAAAATGAAAGACAAAGGAACAACATTAAAGCAGCAAGAGATTGTTGTCTGAGGTTTCTGTCCTGCCCAGTTCCTTCAGTCGTTAAGTCCCAAAGAAATCACACAGAGATCTACATTAGTTATAAACTGTTTGGCCTTGTTGCTGAGACTTCTTATTAACTCTTATAACTTATATTAGCCCATTATTCATATCTATGTTAGCCACATAGCTCTGTACCTTATTCAGCAAGGCAGTCACATCTTGCTTATTCTGTGGCTGGATCACAACTGCGGAAATGAGGCTTCCTCTTCCCAGAATACTCCTGTTCTCATCGCCCAGCCTCTACTTCCTGCCCGGTTTCCCCACTTATACTTCCTGCCTGGCTACTGGCCAATTAGCATTTTATTAAAATACAATTGACAGGGTACAAACCATTGTCCCACAGCATGCTAGGATTAAGAGAGTGAGCCTGAATACACAATTCTTAGTAACCTCATCAGTCAAGTAGTCTGGGAGAAAACAAACAGCAAAAGAACTCTAGTTTCCAGTTAATTTCAATGTGTTTTCAAAGCCTTTTCCCATACCTTTGAAGGCATACACTATATTTTAGACTGTTCTGCTCAATGCAGTTCCTGAGTATATGGATAAAGATGAGCCAAATGATTTATTTCATTTTATTTTTTTCTTTTTTGAGACAATCTCACCATGTAGCCCTGGGTGCCCTGGAATTTACTATGTAGACTATGCTGACCTCAAATTCACAGAAATTCACCTACTTCTCTTCCCAAAGAATATTTTTAAAGGTGTGTGCAACCATGCCTTGCTTTTTAATTGATTCTTTGCTTACTACAAATAGTCAAAAAATTTTCTTTTCAGGTTTTTCCATGAGCTTCAAATCCAACTCAAGGAGGTCTCTTTTGTCATATTTAATTATTTATTTTACTACAGAGATTTTGTGTGTGCTGCGTGTGTTTATATGTGCAATGTTTACATGCTCGTGTTTGTTTGTGTGTGTAGTGTGCGAAGGACAGAGGTTGAGCTCATCCTTAGTCTATATGGAAGCTTTTGACACAGGGTCTCTCACTAACAAGGAGCCAGCCAGCGAAGCCCAGTGATCCTCCTGCCTCTGCCTTCTCAGGGCTGATATTCATGCTTTTGGCACTGGATCTGGCTTTTATGTGAACCCTGGAAATCTGAACTTAGGTCCTCCTGCTTGTATAACACCTTATTGTCTGGGCCGTCTCCCTAGCCTAGGGGCTCTTCTTTTTCTCTTTTATATAATAATAATAATAATAATAATAATAATAATAATAATAATAATAATAGTCTGTAACATAGACTAAGTGCTGACTGACTTCATGTCAACTTGATACAAGCTAGACTCATCAGAGCAGAGGGGGCTTCAAAACATGCCTCCATGAGATCGATTTGTAGGCAAACCTGGAGGGCATTTTCTTAATTAATGATGTTTTTATGTAAGAGGGGGTGGAAAATCTAAGTGGTTAGAGGGCTTAGATTCAGGAGGGATTTGAGTAGAACATGAACTGTAGATTTAGGAGAATTTAGCAGGAGAAAGAAAGAACAGGTCCTTGGGCCTAGTATCATCCCTCTTGAGATGAAAAGACGGGGATGGAACCATGACAGAGGAAACCCAAACAATCAGACAGAAAAAGTTGCGGCTGACTCATAAAGAGAAGGAGGAATGGGAACATTTCCAAAACAAATGGGAACACCTAGGGATCTATTTGATTCAGACAAGAGTAATACCAGAGCAGGTTTGATAGGCACTACCTTCCTTCATTCTTCCTTGATTATTCCTCAAGATTAGAAATCTCTGATAAAGAAGTGCTACTTAGAATTCACAAAGCGTTTGAGCAGCGTCCCACTTTCTCTTCTCCCTTTGGCTTGACTTAGTTCAAAGAGTGCTGACCCAAATGCAATTTGAATTTGTACTCCCATTGCACTGATCCAGTCATATGAAGTCATTAACATATTCTTTGGTCTGTCAAAATTAGGACTACAGAAATGTTGAAACTAATTTTCACAAGTTATGAGATATAATATGTTGCTTTTAATCAAGACAGGATTAGAGTAGGCAGGACATTTAAAGATTCAATAGGGGAAATATTAAAACTGTAATACCCCTTACCTAAAGAATCGGTGAAAACACAACAAATATGTGTTTTAAAGATAGTAGCACATTTGGATTCTATTTTACTGCTGGTGTTGGAGCCAGCATATTCATTAAGATTTCCTCTTGACTCTGGAAAGACAGCTCTGCAGCCTGTAACTTCAGATCCAGGGGTCCAACTCCCCCTTCTGGCCTCAGTGGGCACCTGTGCACACATGCATAAAATAAAAAGAAAGTCAATCTTTTAAAAATCATTTCTAGCATCCGTGCTAAGCATTTGAGTCATTCAAAAAGTCAGACTCTACCTGTCTGCAGGTCTCCTCTCCGGTATTTTATTATAAGTTATTTTCAATCCTGAATGACAGAAAAAAACTAGATTCTCAAAGGTAATATTGAAAGTTTTTAACGTATTTACATTTCTGAAATAAGTTGCTTTCTATGGTAATTGCCAAGATTTAAGCCATTTTCTTGACAGCTGCTGCCTTCAGACTCAAGAAATGTTCCAACAGGTAATATAGAGAAAGGAGGGAAAAGGAAAAGTAATGAGGCATGCTTTAGTAAGACATCTGTAGTCTTTTTTTTCTGTTTGGGCTTTTCCCCTGTCATTTTGATTAATGGGATGTCTTTAAATGTATCTCCTTTTGGATATCTTATATCTCAACAAGTCCATTTCATGTTCTTGCCACCAACATTTCCAGTAGATTTCTTCTAACATGTCAGAATGACAGATAAGTTCCAGTGTTGGTCTTATAGAGAGCTCATTATTGTTTCAAAGCGGTGCAAATACCCCGAAGTTCCCTTGGCCAGGGGGCCTGTGGAGAGCCATATCATTTCCAAAGTCGTGCAGAATAAAGATGGTATTGGGCTTAAAATAAGGATGTACGCCACCAGTCAAGGTCAAGTGTTGGTTTTGTTGGCATAGACAATAACCTCCTGTGTTAATGAGAAATAGAAATATAGTTTCCTAAGTTCATTGCATGGGCTTTGAACTTCTTTTTAGACAGAAATCTGTCAGTGATTTCTTATGATTTGACTAGAAAGTATAAAATTTACAAAATACTGAAAATTCCTAATACACTTTTTACTCCTGGTAGAATATTTGAATGGAATATTCTTTAAAACATAATTTCAGCCGGGCGGCAATGGCACACGTCTTTAATTCCAGCACTCGGGAGGGAGAGGCAGGCGGATCTCTGTGAGTTCGAGGCCAGTCTGGTCTACAAGAGCTAGTTCCAGGACAGGAACCAAAAAGCTACGGAGAAACCCTGTCTCGAAAAATCCAAAAAACAAAAAACAAAACAAAACAATAAAAACCCAAAACCATAATTTCAATGCACTGAGATGTTGTCTTTTTCCCCAGGAAAAAAATTAATAAAAATATACCCACACATGTATTATTCGCTTTCTAAAAACATTTTCTTGGATCAGCCTTGAATTGTTACTTTCTGTTTAATATTTATTTTAAAAATATGTATGTATGATTATGTAGAATGTGTTAACTTTTGAGTAAAAGAATAGAGCAAACTTACATGTGAACAAAGAACATGCTAAAGTATTCGTACATCAGTAACATGGTGTTTTAAATAATGTCAGTAGTTCTCTCATTAAAAATTTAAACCAATGATCCAAATCAATTGATTAAGGCACTTTTAAAACTGATGAGTTAATAAACGATCTGCCCTAACCACTTCACCATTGAGTCCAAGGGGTATGATTTCACTGGATGCATTAAACTTAAAGATGTCGATAATAATTTTTATTAGTTTTGCTTTGTGAGCCCTTAGCATTGAGCCATTCTTTCATCGACTTGGCTCCTTTGTGTTTTCTTCAGTACAATTGAAACCAAAAACATCACTACTAGATTGATTCAAATATAGATTTGGGGTAGGATCATTTTCTCAGATAAGGGAATTATTCAAGTCATTGTTAACCTACATACAAAAACAAACAAAGCATTTTGGAAGATATTTAATATGTCTCTGAATTCAGAAGCGACTATTGGATGAGTAGTTTCCTAATATAGGTTTTAGTCCCTTAAAATTCCTATTTGCTTAAACATCTTATCAAGAAACTTAATTTCTCAAGAAGTTTACAAATTGTGTTGTATAGAAAGATCCTGTTCCAGGTATTTAAGATTTTAAAATCATCTTTATGTTACATTGAGTTATTGCAAAAGTCATGTCTTCTATTGATGATATGGATATGGGTTATCTAACTCAAATGTTCTTTTTTATTCCTTTATTCTCTACAACATGTGAAAATAGCCAGGAGAAGTGCTCTTTAGGTCAGGGAAAAGGCACAAGTATTTTCTGTCTCATGCTTAGGACATGAATTTGGCTTCCTAGTGCCCATATGAAAAGTCAGGTTGCTGACTGCTCTTAGGGCTGATGAGAGAGGGGGAGTTGATTGGGGGAGGGATATGGGAGGCGGTGGCGGGGAAGAGACAGAAATCTTTAATAAATAAATTAATTAATTAAAAAAAACACAAATCCAACTACAAAACCTTTGATCTAAGATTGTCCTGCCTGCAAAATATGTTAGAGCAATGGGTACCTTGTAGAAGTAACTAACCACTGTCTGATTTGATTTGACTTAAAGCTCACTCCATGAGATGGAACCCATACCTGATACTGCTTGGGAGCCCAAGAATCAGAAACTAGATATCTTAGAGACCTAAGTGAAACCAAATACTACTGGTCTAAAAAAAAAAAGTAACAACAAAATGACTCCTGATGATATTCTGCTATACTCATAGATCAATATGTTGCTCAGCCATCATCAGAAAAGCTTCCTCCTGCAGCAGATGGAATCAAATACAAAACCCACAACTAGACATTGTACAAAGAGAGACCTCATAGCTCTAAATGGAATGTCTCCATCAAATTCCTCACCTCAGAGTTCAGAGAACCCAGGGAAAGATGAAGCAGAATGTAAGAGCCAGAGGGGATAAGGACACCAGGAGAACAAGGCTCCTAAATCAACTGAGCAATCATATGAACTCACCGAGACTGAGGCAGCATGCACAGTGTGGACACAGGTTCACACCAGGTTGAATTTCATCACGTTGTGGGACTCCTGAGTGTTTGGGTGAGTGAGCTTCTGATTCTCGTGCCTTCTCTTGGGACTCTTCTTTCTTTTGTTTTGACTTATCAGACTTTGATGTGATTAAGTTTGTTTTATTAAGTTTTTTGTTATGTTTTGTTATCTTTCAGAAGCCTGTTCTTTTGTAATGAGAGACAGAAAGGGAGTGGTTCTGGATGGGAGTGGAGAGGGTGGAAGAGGCAGGAGTAGAGGAGGGGAATAACTGTAATTAAGATGCACTGTATGAAAAAAGAGTGGAGGAAAATAAAAAGTAAATAAATAAAAATTAAAATGAAAAAAACAAAGAAAGAAAAGTCAGGTTGCAAGGGCACATTTGTATTCCCAGCACTGGGAGGCAATCCAAGCTGGTCCTTGAAGCTCGTTGGCCAACCAGACTAACCAAACCATTGAACTGAAGTCTATTAGGGAGACACTGTCTCATAAAATGAGGCAGAGAGCAATTGAGGGAATGGTTATTGGAGAAGACCTCTAGTCTCCACAGCTATGTAATACTCTTTCATGCATATCACACAGAGGTATTCATTGCACACATATGGACACACATACCTTACGTACACACACTTACACTCATACACACACCAGTATTACTATGGAGGATCTCCTTTTATGAGTATTAAAGCTGTGACTGAAGATGATAGTGACAAAAGTTTTAAATTCTGTCGATGAAAATGACCAAAGAATAGATTAAGTTGGATTCTAATAATTAAGAATGAATTCAGCATTCTTAATTATGGAAACTTTATTCTAGCTCTCTTTACTATTCTTCTACTATCTAAGTGTCCTTGTGTGTGCTAGAAGCATGTCCAGAAAGAACAGTTGGCCCTCTAGCAGGCAAATACCAAATGTGAGAAGGAAGCCTTAGGACGTAAGGACACCTTGCTATGCTTCTCTAAAGCGGCAAGTCATCCATTATTGGTGGCATTTGCCATTTCACAGAGAAGTGGTTACTTTGATGAAATAATGATGCATACAAACCAATGGAGAGGAGATGAAAATACATATTTTTTGTTTTAAACTTCAACATGTTAGTTCGGAAAAAAAATGCACACAAAAATAACTGTGATTGTCACTATGTGTACGAGTCTCACGATTGTAACAAGATGAGGAAGTGTTGAATCCTGTGTCTGTGTTGAATACGGTATTGTTTTGAAAGTGTAGTACACTGATTAAGAGTGAAAAAATTACTATAGACCATATATGGGGTTGTTATTTTGAATGATTTGTAGATAATCATATTTAAGTGTATATTCACTTTTTGAGACAAAGGGCTTTTGGGTTTTTTGTTTGTTTGCTAAATAGTTAGCAATTGGTTTCCCAAATAAATGATGGGAAATTCAATAATGCGGGATTCACAATGTAACAAATCAGACAAACCTGAAGACATTTGTGTGTCATTTTGAGGGAATAAAAAAATTAATAATCATCAGGTTAATTAGTAGGTAACCATAGTAACTTATTTTCAAGTCTCCTGGTAGCATTTCTCACCATGTCTCAGTAATCCTAAATAGCTATAAAACAATGCTTATAAATGGAATATTATCATTTTAACCCTTCAATATGTGAAAGTGCACAAACAGGATTACGCTTATCACTCTTTTTATAATTTTTTAAATTACCATGCAAGTAATAGACTCCTGTATGAGATTTTCATACCTATTTCTTTTTGGCTGGTTCCTTACCCCACCCCACCCCCATTCCCTACTGCCTTCCTCCACTCTGCTAATCACCCTAGTTTTTCTACTTTCCATTTAGTCGTAATACTTTCCCCAAGCCCTCTTTTAAACTTTCTTTTTCAGTCACATGCGCCCCCTCCTAATTTCTTGAGTTTTTCTCATTTCTACAACCACCTGCATGTATGCTTAAATTGTAGCTATGACCCACACATGAGAGAAAACACAGACTACTTTTCTTCGTGAACCTGGGCCACTTCGCTGAACAACCTGTATTCTAATACCATCTGTTTCCCAGACATTTTCAGAAGTTCATTTTTACATGCTTGAATAGAATTCCACTGCAAATATGAGAAGCATTTTTATTATCATTAACCTGACGGTAGACATCTAGGCTGATTCCACTCCCTTGTTATTGTAAAAGGAGTATTACTACATGAATGCATGTGTGCACACCATTTACATGCTTTTTCAAGAGTAACTTCCTGTTTGTTCATCCAACCACATGCAAGCAATAACCCACAGAGTTAACCACTAACCTTTCACAGTTGCTACGATGGATATCATGTGCAAGAACATTATCATGAGAATGAATGAAAAAGAAATATTTTCTCGCCTGTGGAAACTTGGATGAAATCAAGGACACATACTCATAGTTCACATAACTCATAGTTATATGTAGAGTGCCATTTGACTAACATTCAACTTTTGAATATTTGTATGTATTTTGAGAAGTTTACATGCATATGTTCTTTTGTATGTGTACATATTAGTGTGTGTGCATGTGCACATATCTGTCGCATGCTGTCTTTCTCAGTTTCTCTCCACCCTAATTTTGGAGACATAGTCTCTCACTGAACTGGGAACTTGCTTATTTAACTAATCTGGTTGGCCAGGGAGCTCTCAGCTTCCCCTGCTCCTCAACTGCAGATGACACTGTTGCATCTGGGGTTTTTTGAGTTCTGGGGATCCGAACTCAGGACCGAATGCTTGCAGAGCAAGCGCTTCAACAGCTGAGCCATCTCCCCAGCTCTTACCCAGCATTTCCTAATGCTACAACCTTTTAATACAGTCCCTCATGTTGCTGTGATCCCCAATCATGATATTATTGTGTTGCTACTTCATGACTGTAATTTTGCTACTGTTAAGCATTGTAATGTAAATATCTGTGTTTTCTGATGGTCTTAGGAGACCCTTGAGCGAAGGTTGTTCAACCCTCAAAGGGTTCATGACCCACAAGTTGAGAAATATTGTCTTATACTCTTATTTTTATTGTATGTCTGAGCTGGTGGATTCAAAGAAAAAACTAGGCAACAAACTTCAGGAATTTCCTCCAAACCACCTCATTGTGTTCTTTCTTCTCCACCATCATTGTGTCTTAGCTTCCTTATGTGTTTTCTTCAAATACAAAGCCTGAGAACAGTATTTCATTTACCTGTAGTAACTACAAGAAAACAGCTCAGTTCTCTAAGCTCCAATATGGTGAGCGATGGAGCCTTGGCTTTTAAAATGACTAATTCCACAAGGGCTCTGGATGCATACTAAAATGGTCCAAGAAGACGAACCTAAATTTTTTAGAGGCATGTATGGCACTTTTAAATTTTACATTGTAAGTTTAGTAAGGTTATGGATCCATTTTTTTTTGTCTGCTTAAAAAATACCATTGATTATACAGCACTTCCCTGTCCCACATTGCACTCTGCTGAGTTTCAGTTCATCAGAGTTACTTGCATATCGAAGGAAATATTAGAGAAAAAATTTCAAAATGGAGTTCAGAGGGAGGTGTTTCACAACATATTGTAAAGAAAGCACTTTGTACTTAAAATGTGTAATGTTAAATACCTTTAAAAAGTCATTTTCAAACATGTTTTTCAAGTAACTTTTTAAAGTTTCAAGTAACTGGTAATCATTTTGATGAGGTGTTTGTTAAAAATTGAGTTTAGAAGCCAGGTAGTGCTGGTGCATGCCTTTAATCCCAGTACTGTGGAGGCAGAGACAAGTGGATCTCTGTGAGTTCAACGCCAGCCTGATCTACAGAGCTAGTTCCAGGACAACTAGAGCCACACAGAGGAACCCTCTCTCAAGAAAACAATATATATAGCTTAAGCAGAGTGAAAATTACATACAAAGTACCATAAAACATTTTTACAAAGTCTATAATATTAAATTTTGACTATTCAAAACAAAATGTGCTTAGCATACCAGATAGTCTATGTACTTTGTAGTCCTGACTATGTTAGTTTTTCATGAAGCTGTAATTTGGAGGTTTATCTCTTCAAACATAATTAATAAGAAAAATTAATTTTCAAGTTTTATTAATTCGTGGGAAAAAGAAAAATTATAACATATTATAGTATGCATGTATGCATATATAAGAACACATGCATATGTATGTATATATTCATCTCCCCAATATTTATAGGTCAAGATCTATAGATCTTAGAAATTCAGTGCAAGTCTTGGCACAGATGCTCATAAAGAGAAATCCCACAGTGTTACACATCTGAAGACGGCTAATACACCTGTATGGAAAGCTAGTACAGGACAGCTCTTTTTCAAGACAAAAACTTCATGATTCTGAAGCTCAATTCAAATAGCTATTCTAATGCCCCCTGATATTACTATAATCAGCAAATTCAGCACACGCAACAAAATAGCTTTAATCACCAAATCCATCCACAGATTGAGCATAAAACCCCCTAACAATGCTTTAGGGAATCCTAAAGAAACATGTGACACTATCCATGAGCCAAAGACAGTAGTCCTGATTCAGAGTTAACATTTTATTGTGAAAAACATCTAGAAAACAAGCCCAAGGCAGCCATAAGCTATGTGCACATGATGTATGGGGACTCTCACAGACATTAAGAAAATATCAAGTAACAAAAAAGATGAATGTGAGCGGTGCTTACTTCAAGATCATGAATAGCATTTGATTTATACAGCCCAACTCAAGGACAGATAACACTCTCAAACTAGAAGTCTGATAGGAATAATAATTCTGCTAATCTGTTTGGCTTATGCATAGACAAACACTTCCTAAAACACATTTTTTAAGATACAGTTTTTATTATCGGTGGTCAGGGCTTCACCTACAAGTATTAGCTTTTCATTTTTTAAGGTTCAGGAAGAATAACTGATTTTATTTGTCTGAAAATTCTAATGAGTCTAGCATTTTGAATTTGACACATTTTGTTCATTAATTTTGATATCTGTGAGAATCTCCCACTGTAAGATTCTGCTTCATATAATGCACAACCATGGCGTTCTTTTTAATAAATGCATTTGTAGCAAAGAGTCAGGTAGGAGGGAAAATCTTTTGCTGGATGACAAATTCTTTTGTCTTTCCATCATTCATTTGAAAAAAAATAAAAATAAAAGCTCCTTAGAGTAAAATAAGTCTTAGAGAAGTTATTATTTCTCCTCAAGTAGTCTTAAAATTGTCACGTCAAGTTGCAATCTCTTGGGGAAAGTTTATTTTTTGATGCAACACTAAAAAGAGAGAAGCAAAGAAAAAGAGACTTTTGTCGTTTCTTTAAGGATCCTGGCCATATTTTCCTTTGTGGAGTGAAGCTCAAAAAGGCAGAAGTTACTGATAACCCCATTGATCTCTCTGAGAATAATATTCAACTGGAGTACATTGCAAGTAGCAACTTATGAAATATTTCCAGCAGATTAACACTAAGACAAACTCTGTGAAATATTAACTTTGTCAATAGTTTGTTCTCCCTATTTTTCTATCCGACAACTGTAGAATCAACTTTATTAGAACACAGCACATTCAATTTGGAGTCAGTATCTAAGGTTTCATTTCTTCTATAGCCTCACATCTGGAATCTAGGAATGACATGAGTATTCAAAGATAATGAAGCTGGATATCGTGTAAATGCCTGCAATCTCAGCATTTGAGCACTGAGGTCAGAAGATAGGCTGGCCAGCCTTGTCTGTAGAACAAGATCCTGTATATCAAACTAAAGGGGAAGGAGGAGAAAAAAAACTGTGGATGGATATTAATACTCTCTAAAAGTCAAAAGTTATACTAAACATTATTTGCGATTGTTTTTTGATTTTTTTTTTTTTTGGTTTTTTGAGATGGGGCTTCTCTGTGTAGCCTTGACTGTCCGCTGTCCTATAACCAGCTCTGTAGACTACACTGACTTCAAACTCACAAAGATCTTCTTGAGTATGCCTCCCAAGTGCTAGGACTAAAAGTGTGCACCACCACTGCCCGGCTATTATCTGCACTTGAATATTGAAAAACTTTCATAAGCATTACTGAAATCTTTTTTGCATGGGTAGAGTAGAAAATAAAATAGACTCTACTTAGGATCACCCTAGAAGGTTTTAACAGTGTGCCCATAAACAATTCCATGGGGCATGCTTCAGAGAAGTGATCAGAGGCTGCTAGGAACTCAGTGATGTTTCCATGACAAGACCTGAGGAGCAGTGAATGATACGAGAGAGAAATATCATTCCAGTTGTGAATCTCACTCCAAGGATACTCAGTGTCACTCTATCCCCTTTCCATCTGCTCTTCAGATTTTCCATTGGCCAGATCATACTGGAGACTAATAATATTACTCACCCAGTTCAGACTTGGGTAGGCAGAGAAAAGCGTGGAAAGTGGGAAAGAGCTGAGTTGGAGGTTCAAATGGTCATCTAGCATGTAATCCCCCATGTTGAGTTCCATGCTAGAGTCTTATCCTGTTGTCTGGCAACAAATGTACTTTTGAAGATTTATGGAAATCTTAAATTTTTCTAATGATAAAAAAGAGCAGATAAGAATAGTAGATATGATATTAACAATGAGGCAAAGTATAGGGTATGTGTGTGTGTGTGCACGTGTGGGTGTGTGCGTGTGTATATGTGTGATTTCTACATTTTAAACATCTTTAGTCAGAATGACTAGAAGACAATAGAATAAGAATATGCCAACAAATCCTACTGTGGGATGTAGGGACGGGAATGTTTATTCGCAGTAGGTGGGAGTGCAAACTGGTACAGTTGCTGGGAAAACCAGCATGAAGTTCCTCAAAATGCTAGAAATAGTTTTACCACATGACAAAGCGACATCACTATATTAGTTACTTTCTTATTGCTGTGATCAAACGCCATAACCAAAGCACTTATAAAGAAAGTGTTCCATGGGGCTTCCAATTTCAAGGGATTAGGCTCCACAGTGACAGAGAGAAGGCATGACATCAGGGCCAGCTGAGAGCTCACATCTTCAACCAGAAGCAAGTGGTAGAGAGGGCATCGGAGGTGGTCTGAGGCTCTTGAAATCCCAGGCTTCCCTCCAGTGACACACATCCTCCTACAAGGCCACACCTCCTAATCTTTTCCAAACAGGAACCAACTATAGACCAAGTGTTCAGATGCCCAAGAATTATGGGTGACATCTCCTCCAAATGACCACAGCCACCTTGATAATAGTCCCAAAGGACCCCATGCTGTACAAACAGATACTTGATCATTCTTGTTTATTCAAACTTCATGCTCAAATGCCAGGAAATGAAAGCAGCCATGGTGTCTATTAACTGATGAGAGGGTACTGAAACTGCTGTCCACAGACACAATGGAGCGTTATTCAGCTGCAAAGAAAAATGAAACTTGCAGGGAAAAAATTGGGTGGAGCTGGAAATAATTATTCTGAACGAGGTAACCGATACCCAGAAGCACAGACCTCATGTGCTCATTCTTACACGCGGGTGCTAGACTTGCATCTTTAGGTAGGCATGCTTCGGCTGCAGAGGGCAGGGGATGTGAAGAGGGAAAGGGAACAATGAAAGAGGAATGTTAAATGGGGGAATACGGAGGTGCAAGACAGGGCAGGAAGTGTGTCAGGGATTACTGACTCCAAATTTTCTATTTCTTTACTAATCTCTCAAAACTAATGTAGGTCTGTTGTATGTTGACCTTCTAGGTCTCTTACGATTTGGTAATTTTGTGTAGATAACAGGCACTAATGAAAACAAGGCCACTTAAAATACTGATTTGCTGGAATTTCTTTTTTTCCTTTTTTCTCTTTTTTTCTGTTTTTTGTGTCTTTCACATCTTGCCTCCTGATACTACCCATTTTCCCCCACCAGCAATGAAACAAAATAAAATTTAAGAGAAAAATTAAAGAAAAGCGAAAGGAAAAAAATTCATCATGAAAGCTGCAGTGTGACAGAGTGAGTCACGCAGTAAGCCCCCTATCCACACACTTTTACACGCAGACATTCACTGAAAAGAATCATTGGTCTGGTTTGAGGCCCCTGGTCTCTGCTACACCATTGATGATATTGAGCCCTCACTGGGACTCTTCTTGAACATCCTGTTGCTGCCTTGTGCGGTAGAAATCCTTCAGTCCTGGGTCTGCAGGACCAACCTCCCCCACCCTTCCCATCGCTGTGCTTCAGCATATCACTGATGGGGTGGATGTTGGGGTGGGCCAACACTTAACCCTGGTTCTAGGCCTGGGTAGTTGCAGGGTTGGTCAGCCTGCCAGCTCTCCCTTGTCCTTGCTACCAGGGTGAGTCCTCCAACATTTCTCTGCCTAGTTTACACCTTGTAGCCATGAGCAATGGGCAGGACCAGTTCTCATGCTTTCACCTCCACAGGTTCGGTTGTTTAATATCTACACTTTTAGGACCAGCTTGACTGTGTTGCTCAGTTGAGGCAAGTCTTATGACCTTAGGTCCAGCTTTTCCACCTGTTCCAGACAATAATGGAGAGAGGCATCTCTCCCTACTCATGCTGCCACATGACAGGTGAGTAGTGGATACAATTCTCCCATGCTCAGTCACATCAGGGATGGCTCACCCACACCTCCACCAACAGGGTCATTTCTATTGCTGCCCAGGCAAGGAAAGGGCCCCATTTCCTGACTGCTGCACATGCGGGGAGGAGGAGTTAAGCTCCATCATCTGTCACAGGTGGTGAGGGGTGAGGGGTACTGGGCGGGGCATCTCTCCCTCTACCCACACCACCACATGACAGATAAATAGACTAGTGTGGGTACTTTGGGGCTGTCTCACCCACAATTTTCTGACAGGGTTGGCTCTCTTATACCACCCAGGCAAGGTGCAAGGCCTTCTCTCCTTAAGTGTTGCAGCTGGTGGGGTCAGGGCAGCTCTTCCATGCTTATGACCTCAGGGCCAGCACTCTAGGCTGCTTGAGGCATTGATGGGAGGGCATCTCTCCCCCACAATGCAGTCATATGGCAGCTGAGGAGTGGGCTAGGTCTCCAATGCTCACATTCTTAGGGTTGGCTCACCTGGGCCCTCCTGCTGTGGGATAATGCTCTTGAACACTGTAAAGATTCGCCACTCATATTAGTTTAATAAAATGTTGATTAACCAGCAGTCATGCAGGAAGTAGCCAGGGTGACCAGACAAAGAGAATTCTGGGACAAGGAAAGGCAGAGTAAGTCACCAGCCAGACACAGAGGAAGCAAGATGTGAATGCCTTACTGAGAAAAGGTACCAAGCCATGTGGCTGACCATAGAAAAAAATTATGGGTTAATTTTAGCTGTAAGAGCTAGTTAATAATAAGTCTGAGTTAATAGGCCAAACAGTTTATGATTAATATAAGCCTTTGTGTGTTACTTTGTTACTGAACAGCAATGGGACTGTGTGGGACAGTGACTTCCATCTACAACTTCATCAACAGGGGCAGCTCTGCTGTGCTGCCCAGATGAGGTGCAGGGCTCGCTTTCCCACTGTTGCAACTGGTAAACTACCTCACCAGCTGGAGGTGATAGGGGTAAGGGATAGAGCATCTATTCCTCATCCCTACCACACTGCAGATGAGGTTCCAGCTATGCCCCTCTCACACTTTCAGGGCTGACTCACCAGCACCACCTCTGTTGACAAGGTCAACTCTACTATGCTGATCAGGCAAGGTGCAGGGCCATTTCTCCCTTGTGCTACAGCTGGTGAAGGGGCTGTGACGGAACTATTTAAGTGCAAGGTTAGTTATTCAAATCAAATGCCATTTACAGAGAAATATGCCATTTCCTTTCCCTTTATATTTACAGTCGCTGCCTTGATCTGTGCTGGAAAGAAATCAGCATTTCAAGGAACTGCTATGTTTATGACTTTATTTTTTTTTTAAGAAAAACATGCTGAATTATTTGGACTGCATAACTTCAGAAGGTTGGAAGCTCCATCAAATTGCAAATTTCTCAAGGTCGGGAAATCATGTTCTCTATTTTGCTGGCAACTTTATATGAGCCTATTAAAGGCTTCCTCATAGAGCAGTTACTTTGTGCATGGAGTTTCAGGTCCCACATTTAGGTTAAATACTTAGCTTAATGTCAGTGCTATGGCAATTGAATTGGGCTATACCTTTTATTTTCTGCACTTATTAAAATACCAAGCTTACATTGCCAAATGTTTCATCATGATTATATCTACCCATTTGAAATAGTATTCAATCTTCCTCCTTCTTATAGTGTTCAGCTACAATAACTTGACCATTAAATTTGTAGAAAACCGGTTTTAGACACTCCAATGCTATATATTTTCTCTGCGGAACAGCTTTAAGACAATATGGCTGAACTGTCTTTATCCCCAAGGCTTTATTTATTATTGGATTTAGAACAGAGATTAAACTGAGTATTCTACACCCATGAGTGGTCTCTGGGAACAAAAAATTCTAATGAAAAAAAAAACCTTCCAATACAGTGTTCTCAGAACAAGTGAGCCACTTACAGTCACAGCATGTTTAAACATCATTTGCTTAAAATTATTTAAAATCCTAGAACCTAAAACCCTTAACTCAAACCCAACTGATTAGAGAGCTTTGAAAGGATCTCTACTTGCTATTAGAAAGCACAATCATGGTTTAATTGCTCATTGGCTTTGTTTCAGTGATATATGTGTTTAATATCAGGACTGTAGACTCGAAGTAACAAAATCCCTCATCCTTTTGCTCTAGAACTGGATATATTAGGTAGTTGCCTTTCTAGGTGTTTTGTTTTGCTTTGTTTGGTTTGTTTTTCATTTTGGTACTGAATGTTAAACATTCACCTCCCAGAGCTGTTCACAGCTGAACTATATCCAGCTCATCTCTTCTGAGAAATGAACTGAAGAGAAGAATCCTCATGGTTCGTGGAGAACACAGAGAAGGGGAGAGGGGTTCAGAAACCATTTGTAAGATTCCTGGAAAGGAAATGCCTCACTAAATATTCTCCTGTTACAACCAGAAAAAAACACGTTGGGGAACACTCAGAATTTTGGAAGAAAGATGCTGCTTTGGTCATGCCTGTTCACTTTCCATTTCATTAGAACTCTTTGTCAAAGATGGTTCAGGTTTAAAGTCTATGGGGACATGCTACATGCACCCCAGAAGGAATATAATCATACCTAATTATCATAACTCATTTAGCCGGAAGGTCTCAATGACTTGCTTGAGTGTAAGCAATGTTATTTCAGGAATGTAAAAGAATATTACTTTCTAAGAAAGCCAAAGCTTATAATAGATACATTTAATAGACTAAACTACTTGGAAAGAATATGTTTTGATTCTTGGTTCATACTAAAATTGGCCTTTCCTCCTCATAGTCGATGTCTGTTGACTTGTTTAATGCAACAAGATATGTGTGGTCATCTCCGAGTAACTTTTGAATTTTTCTGCATGGTGAAATTCTTTCATTTTTATTTCAGGAAATATTAAAAAGTAGATGCAAAATCCACAATTAAAACTCTGGGTCTGATTCTAAGCTCCCTTAGTTCTTAGGACCTACGAGGTTTTCCTTACAATCTGTGATTTGCAAAAGAGTGGTGGAGGCATGGATCCAGGGACATTTTCCTTAGTACTTAAAAAAAAAATCCTACTTACAATGTATAAATTTTTAAATCCACAAGATATAGAAACATATTTTAACCTTAATTGAAAATTTGCATTGTTCTTACATTGCAGTGACTAGAATAAGAGGATAAAAGATTGTCATATATGGCAAACACATTTTCCCAGTGTATATATCAACTACATATTAAAATTATCATAAGTAGAAAGTTTTACTTTTGAGTATATCATTGCAAAATAATCATTACCTTGCATTGCAAAACACATGAAGATAGATATGGACTGTATGAAATTAGAATAAAAATCTGAGTCTCACTAGGGAGATGGCTCAGTCAAATAAGTGCTTGCCAGGCAAACATGAGGAGTTCAGTTTGAGTCCTAAGAACCCACCCCAAAGCTGTGCACAGCAGCAAACTTTTGTAATTGCAGACTGAGGGAGGCAGAGACAGGTGGATCTAACATGTCTCCACACTTTCTATTTATTGTGTACGTGCATATTCGTATGTGCCAGTCACAGTGCATGTGTGTTGGGAGGGGGGCATGTGCATGTGTGAGCATGCATGTGGAGGTCAGAGAACATCAGATGCTGGTCTTTAGGGCACAGTATCGCAGTTCCTTTTCTAAGTAAAATCCTTTACATGAATTCTGCAACTGTGTTTAGAATCTTTCCTTTTAATCTGAGTAATGCTATCAAATATTTCTTACTATCTTTCAATTATCACTATTCTTTGCCTTATAATGCCCAAAGTCTTTTTTTATAATTAAAAGATTTTTAATCCTTTTGGGGAAAAAAAAGATTTACTCTTGCTGATATCTGGGGTGTTTCTACTTTTTATTTTAAGTACTTCTCTTGAAATTACTTCTTTTAGGGTAAAATTGTACATATACAGCCTAAAGTTCATCGCAAAGTACATGGAAATATGCTTTTCTCCAAATGCTTATAGTGGGTCTCAGCTCATTGTATTTTATTAAATTTTATTGAAATTATCAACTAACTCAGAAATAATGTTTGTCCTAAAATAGCATGCTTATATAGATTGTATATTTGTATAAAAGACACAGAAGAGGGAGTGAATAAGATTAAATTTGTACTAATATCTAAGTTAAGAGCCAAATATAAGCCGAGCGGTGGTGGCGCACGCCTTTAATCCCAGCACTCGGGAGGCAGAGGCAGGCGGATCTCTGTGAGTTCGAGGCCAACCTGGTCTACAAGAGCTAATTCCAGGACAGGAACCAAAAAGCTACAGAGAAACCCTGTCTCAAAAATAAAAAAAAAAAGAGCCAAATATAAATGAAAATAAGAAAAAAAACCCCACATGTTTAAGGTATATGTCAATAAGAGTGTGAAAACAGAAAGTACAGTACAATTCATAAGAAAATGGAGAAAGAGTAAGTATTGGCTGCCCAAGCGTGAACTCTTGAGTTTGATCCCTAGATCTGTGCAAAATGTGGGACACAGTGCACATGCTTCTTATCCCAGCCCTGGGGAGGCAGAAGCAGGGGAATTACCAGTTTTAGACTAATCTGCAAGCCTCAACACTCAGTGATGGACTTTGTCTCAAACAACCCAACAACCAAACAGCAACAACAAAAACCAACAAGTTAATTTTGGGGAAGCTCAGTTTCATTTTATGGATCTTGTTTTTGAAGTTACAGCTAAGAAATGTTTGGCTAGCTCAAGATGGCAATGATAACTCCTACACGAACCCTTTAAGATGCTTTATATTTACAGGACTGTGGTTCATTCTTAGTTAATTTTAGCTCACTAGTTGCTTAATACAATCATATTGTTCTGTATCATCATTCATTGATGAGTCCAGCTTTCTTCCCAAGAAGTTAATTTTATGCTTTTTATGAAAACCAATTGTTAGTATTCAATTGGATCCATTTCTGGATGCTTTGATATACTTCTCTGTTCTGTCTTTCTTTAAGATAATTTGCAGCTGTCTTAATAACTAAAAAAACCCCACATTGTCCCTGTAATTGAGCAGAATTATTCCTATGGTTTAATTTTTATTTTGAATTCTTCTTGGTTTAATCATCTGGTATATATTCTGTTTGCATATGATTCTTAAATTCCCAATTGTGGCACGTTCTTGATTTTAGTTGTGATTCCTTGTAATCTAGGAACTATGTGAAGGAAAATCAAAGTATTGAATAATAATTCCTTTTGAGAGATTTGTATCAATTTAATATTTCCTCAATGACCACACCATTTATGATCCACATTGTTCAGAGAACCAGGATATCCCAGTATGCAAGAAGGACAATAGCCTAACCGTTGTGGACTTAACACTGCAGCTGGGTGAGTAGGGACGGTAGCTTAGTTTCCATTTCTGTTATTGTGATGAAATTTCCTTATGAAAGTAACTTCTGGGATAAGGAGTTTGTTTTATCTCATGCCATAGCAGGGAAAGTGGGGCAGCATAAATGTGAAGCAAATGGACACACACACAGTCTGAGAGTAGACAGAGAATGAACACATACATGCCTGTGGCTCAGCCCATTCTCCTGTCCATTCAGTCCAGGACCCACCCAGACCATGAAATGCTTCTGACCCCATCTAGAGTGAGTCACCCTACCTCAATGAACCCAGTTAAGAAAACCCGTCCTTGGTATCCACACAGGCTAACAAAATCCACACGGTTATTGTTAAGACTCTTCTCGGGTGATTGTAGACTGTGCTGAGTTGACAATTACAGTTACACATCACGGATGGAAACCAATTATTGACATTATGAATAATACTTAAAATGTAGTAGTAAAAACCAGAATGAGAAAAGGAGCTATGAGGACAGTCATGGGTGCAGATTACAATGGGGTCTTAGGGAGACATGATGAGAAAGTGACATTTGGACAAAAAAAAATTGATGGGAGTAGTGCGGTTGCCATGGAAATATCTGGAAGAAAAGGTTTCAAGGTAGAAGGGAGGTGTGTGCTCAGGCTGTGCAGGAATATTTAAAAGGAGAACCCTGTGGCTTCAGAGGTAAGATGAGAGAGAATAGTCACCCTCCAAAACACACCCATCCCTTGACTTTTGATGGTTAATGAAAGAGTAAATACAGTAATACAGTAGAAAGAGAAATCCAAGGCACACAAGTGGAATCAAGTATAAATAGAGTAAAGATTGAAGAGGGAACATTTGCTCCCAGCTTTCACTCCTGGATGCTAACAGCAACCACGCTAGAAAGTTTCAGATGAGGTGATTAGATATCAATACAGACAAATGATGTTGCTGTCCATAACAAAGAGATATACTGGCACAAGATATCATTCCAGATGCACCTATCTTTTAGAGAGCAAAAGTACAGAGGCTACAAGGTGGCTAGTAGGTAAAGTGCTTACTGGACATGCATAAGGACAGGCACTTGGTTTTGCAGCCCTGTGAAGGCTGAGTGGTTGGCCTGCCTGCAGTCCCAGCACTGGAGAGACAGAAAAGGTTATCTCTGCATCAAGCTGCTTAGCCAGAGAACTATAACAGCAGGCTCAAGGTGCAGCAAGCGACACTGTCTCAGATTAGATGGACATGAAGGAAGGCACCTGTGTCACTCTTAAGTCTCCACACATGTGCACTTGTGCACATGCACCTGCATACACAAATGTGTACTCACACATGTGGAAACACACAAGCATGCACGTGAAGCATCCTTTTATACGTTTGCAAAGAATACAGGTTCAAATTCCAATGAAGTGTAGTAGTTTCCTCTGCACAGAGGTCCTGCTCATTTGAATTCAGACTTGCAAGGCTGGTTGTGTGAAGAGATCAATGAAGAATGAGAACTTCATCCAATGAACTGATGGAGGCAAAGGCATGTAGATATATGTCAGCAACTTACTGGGGCAAGACCTGGAGCAGTGTATTGTACTCAGGCAATGAAAACAGTCTCAGCTGAGAGACTGTGGAGTTAGGAGGCAGTCAACCATGGAGTTAAATCATTTTAGAAAAATCTGTGTTTTGCTAACAGAAAAAAAAAATGACATTATGTTCAAAAGTAGGCCATCTAACTGAAAATCCAAGACTGTAATCATAGAAAATAATCTCTTGGCGTGGCATTCTGGAGGTGGCACTGGGTTAATAATCATAACTGTGCCGTTAGCCCATCTGCATGCATGAAAAGAAATGTTTTGTAAGATGAATTTAAATTATGAAAGACCTCAAATTCTGGTGTTATACCCTTATAGCTAGTTCTAATAAGCATGCTGTCCCACTAAGCAACTATGCAACATTTTTAGTCTGAAAACTTCAAGTACATAAAATAAAAAAAAAAAACAAAACATGCAGAGATGTGTTCAGTATCTGCTCATGAAATAAGTTGGGTGGTTTTCCATGTGAGATGTAATCAGTATGATTTCCAAGAGTTTTGGCATTTTATACTGGTATGTACTGATTGACATGAAAACTTCGTAATTTCAGAGTTAAAAAGTTCACTTGTTGTGTATGAGAAGTCTCTGGTCCAGGTAATGTAATTCTCTAAATCTAGTCAAAGGTGGTTTTTTTTTTTTTTTTTTTTTTTTTTTTTTTTTTTTTTTTTTTTTTTTACCATGCGTGTCATTAGATACATTTTAAAAATAAGCTTTCAGGTTATGTGGAAAAAAGAATAAAATAAAAAAGACTTATATGTGGAGAGGTGTTTATAGAATGGTTTTTATCGCTAATCTGTCCGCAGACAAAAAATACTATGTTCAAAAAAAGCATTTAAACAGTGATTGCACATACCAACTAATGTGTCTCTAATTCAAAGTCCAAATAATGACAAAATAAAACTATGAATTTTCATTATGACCCCAATTTTAAAAGTTCAAAAACTGAGAGTTTCTATTCTTCCCAGAATACCAGCAGGTATTTAGTATGTACCATCTGTCTATATGTCACCTAAGCAGAATTAAAGGTGTATTATTCTTTCCTGATAAATTTTAAATTATACCAACTTATATAATAAAAACATCATAGGATATAGCCACATATCCTATAAGATGAGTGGATCACTTTGTATTTTAAGCCAATAGAAAGTAATCAGAACATTGGCAAAGATGAGACAGCCTAAGATACAAAAGAGGAGAGCTAAAATAACAGATTGAAGCACAATTAATAAAAACTCAGAGACAGAAATTGAGGTTCAGCCCGAAAGTCAGAGAAGCAAAACAGATAGCCACAGGCTCTTACCTCTACCTCCATCCCAAAATGGCGATCCTGCCTCTAGGAATCTCAGAATGAGACTGAGAGCTGTCTCCTTCCAATTTATAATCATCTCTAGTTTGGGGATTAAGGGCGTGTATCACTACCCCCTGGTTTCTATGGCAAGCTAGAGTGGCTACTGGGATTAAAGGTGTGTGTTGTGTCATTGCTACCTGATCTGTAAGGTTGACTAGTGTAACTGTTTTACTTTTCTGACCCTCAGGCAGGCTTTATTTATTAAAATACAAATGAAATGCCACTAAAATATATAAAACAGAAATTTTAGAGAAATGCCTGAAATCTCCTTCAGATTTGCTTTCATGTAAATGGGAGGAAGTGGGCGGGTGATATCAGAGATACAAACTTTCCTAGCGAACTTTTGTTGCACAGGAAACCTTAGACATTATGTTCTCTCAGATCCCTCACATTCTTTGAAAGTTCAACCTATATGGTTTTAAATCAAATATTTCTGCTCTACCATGCAATTTTGAAAAATGAAAGAGAAATAGTTTAGTCTTTTTTTCCCCTTGGGGAGCACAAAATCAAAGTTATCGTTTTGAAGAGGTTTTAAAGCTATTTCCTATTTTTCATTCCTGTCGCCATGATAAAATACTCAGGAAAAAAAGCAACTTAGGAGAGAAGGGACTTGTTTCAGATTACAATTCATCACTGCAGGGAAAGTCACAGTGGCAGGAACTGGAGACAGCTTGTTGTAACCGTAGTCAAGAACAGAGAAAAACAGATGCAAGCGTGCTTACATGTGCTCAGCACCATCTTTTCTTGCCTAGGGAATTAATGGTACCACCCACAGTGGGCTCTGTCTTCCCATGTGTTAATTCAAGTACTTAATCCTTCATAGACATACCCACAGGCCAACCTACTTCAACAGGGATGAAAAATATGCAAAGAGTGTTCATAATTTGGAGTTAAAACTTTTGAGACAAGAAACTTTGGATGTCAGGAAAACATTTGAGAATAGCTGTTCAGAAGAGAATGATACCAGATTTAAATCAGCTGTTCCAGTCTCTCTTCCATGTGTTTCTTTCGTTGTCAACTGAATTAAACATTACGATTCATGCTAAAGGAAATATTGGTTAATGTAAGTCTAAAGAGATCGTGCAGAAGTCAAATGCCCTTGCTCCTCCAACAGAGAATCAGGATTCAGTTCTCAGCACCCACATAGTTGCTCAGAACCATTACGTCCATTTCCAGAGATTCATTGACCTTTTGTAGCTTTGCAGTCACCAAGACACATACATAGTACACATGCATACATTAAGGCGAACACCATAACATATAAAATAAAAATAAGTAATTCTCTTTTTAAAAATTGGTTATCAAGTTTTCAGAGGGTTAAAGTGTTGAAAATGATGTTCCTTGTCATAAGGTGACATAGAATCTGGTCTGGTTTTGTCATTATTAGTACATTGACAATCAGTATAATCAAGGAGAAAGGCTTCCTAACAAGTATATGGAATTATGACTGAATACCTAACATATCTGAAAGCAAGTTTGTTGGAATTTTAAAAGTATGTAATTTTCAGACAAACATAAACATATATTGAGTAAATTGGAGGCTTTTTAAAAATATTGTCTGAATAAAAGATAAATGTGCCAAATATATTTCTAATAATAGATTGAAGAACTAAAACAAAAGTTCATTGTCAGATAAAATAGAGGTTTCAAAATATTATCAGTGAGACAGATGACAGAGTATCTGAGACTGAAGCTTATAATAGATATCACAAATTTATTAATTAAAATCATCATTAAGCTTGTTATATGGTCAAAGAGATTATATAATGTTGGCCAAAGTCCCTCATTCAACTAAAGATCATCTAAATTTTAAAATAGTTTCAATGAATAAATTGCTAGAAATGACAGGTGATGAAAATTTTAATTTGAATTTTGTAATATTACTTGCCTTATTAGAACAAAAAAATATATATCCCAAGTTGCTTTTAATTGTTTCATAATCTCTTGTTTAATTCTCCTCAACATACCATTGGGAGATGGTTTCTCTACAAGGGGCCACTATTAAAGCAATACAGTAGAAAGGTTTGGATCGTATAAATTAACAAGCAAGAAGAGAACAGTTGATCACATTTAAAACTTCATATATTGATACACACAGGATTTAATCAGAGTATTCACATGGGGCATTTAATAGGGGGAATTGCTGCTTATAAAAAGTCTGTTAGCAGCAGTTACAGAAGAATGGCTTCAAGAGTGCTGTTAAATTATCTCCAAGAACAGTTTCAATTAAAACTGTATTGCTTGTGTATGCCCATTGTTTTTCCTGGGTGTTAGTTACTTTTCCATCCCTGCAATAGAATACCATGACCAAGCCAACTCAGAGAAGAGTGTGTTTGGAGATAGAGTTCCAGAGGGTTAGGATTCATACTGACAAGGGCAACTTGGCAACAAGCAGCAGACATGGCAGCTGTAATTGGAAGCTAAGGTTCTTTATTATCTTTCCTTTCAATTTTCTGAGACAGAGTTTCTCTGTTTAGCCCTGGCTGTCTTGGTACTCTCTGTGTGTACCAGGTTGGCCTCAAACACAGAGGTCCACCGGCCTCTACCTCCCTAGTGCTGGGAATAAGGACTATAGACATGTGCCACCACACCCAGCTTTAAGACTCATTCTTAAAGGCAAAGTAGGAAAAGTTATCTACCAGTGGTGCATGTCTTTTTTTTTAATTGTTTATTTATTTATTAAAGATTTCTGCCTGTCTTTAAATTCTCAAAGGTTGCTCTCAGGGTCACAGTTCTTCTAGCAAGACAACTCCTTAACTGCCCACCCACTGGGGACAAAGTGTTCAAATAATTGAGATTACAGAGGACATATTGTTCAACTATCAGCTACCACACCCTGTGTTTTAGTTTTGTTATATTTATTGTGTATGTAGTGTAATGGTATGCATGCACAAGGGGATTCCACAGATCCCATGGTTGGGGACAAACATGCCGTCAGGCAGAACTTACATGGGAAGCAAGTTTTTTGGGAAGTGGGGGGAGCAAGAGGAAAGAAAAGAGAAAAGGAGAGACAGAGAAAGAGGGAGTCAAAGAAAGAAAGAGACCTGCCTTATCAGAGAAAGGCAGAAAGAAGTAGGAGGAGCTTGTCTCTTAAAAAGACCTTTGCAGCTGTGTGGAGTTAGAGTACTGCCTGTCATGTGTGCAAAGGTGACCACTCTGATTAGCCAGGTCCCCAAGGGGAGGAGCCAGGCTTGCATTTACCTGGATGATAACATGTAGAACATGTTACATATGAGTAAAGAATCTTTTGTTAAAGTAATAAATGTAGTGGAGAAGTGAGCACAAAGAGGCAAAGCAGAAGTGCTTGTAGCAGACAAAACTTTTCAGTGTCTTAACTTTATTGATTAACCTATTCATGTGGTAAATTACACTATACTATACACCCACACACACATGCACACACACCCCACACCACATACACACACATACACAAACACTCACATGCATAATTCACATACAAGACATATACAATATACACACAATCATAACACATGCAATACACACTCAACATAACACACATAAACACAATATATACAACATACACACAATTGCTGAAATAGAAATAAACTTGCCATGTGATTTATTCCAGTTTCAAGGTTGTGCTATCATAGTATAAAATTTTATCATTGTGCAAAGATGGATGAGAGGCACTGGAATTATTTCTTATAATTATGGTGAATCTATTATTTCAAAATAATGTATTTTTTAAGTGGACTTTAATGATTGACATAAGTTGGTCAGTTGAGAGAGGAATGTTCAGAGATGGTGGCAAAGACATTCAGAGTCAAGACAAAGAGGCACTAACTCAGTCAGCCATTGCTAGGGTTATTTCCCATTTGTAGCTAGGACGCCTTGCAACTCAACAACAGTGTCAGAATCTCCACTTGATATGTTATACGATGATGGAAGATAATCTTTTCCTGAACAAATTCTTCAAGTCATAAATTATGTACAGATTAAAATACTGTACTTATCATGGATTAGTGTTGAAATTATCCCAGTAGGCATCTACCAAGAAGACATGACTCCTGATGTAGTTTGTATGTTTTGACATACTTTCTGTCCAATCTCTGTCCTGCTTTTGTGCTTCTACGTAATTTTTTTCAACATTTATAAGAAGGAAGCCAATTAGAATTTTATAGAACTATTAAAGAGCACCTTGTTTCTGGTAGTAAGAAAGTATTTGTTAAAAATAATTCTATAAAACAAAAATAATGTTCCTAAATAAAAATGTTGTATGGGTGAATCAAAGTAAATTTTCTTTCATTGGAAATATCAATTTAACTACCAAAATAGAAGTATAATTGAGCAAGAGTATACATTATTGTACATTAAATTTAATAAAAAAAACAGTCCCAAGAAATATAAGGTTCACTTGAATTTTACTAAAAGGAAAATATTCCATATAACAATGAAGTAATTTAGGGGATTGAAAAAGCAATAGATTTAGAATCAATTTATATATAACCAGTTTATTAATGAATATATTTGAAAGTTTTTAATGTTACCATTTGGCAAAAACTTCTCTCACTTAATAATAATGTCTGTGCTTTCCTCTTGAATCTGCATGAATTTATGACTACTTTTACCATTTGCACACAGAAGAAAGTAAAATTATATAACTTCCTAATTTTCGGTCATAAGTGAAGTGTTGCTTATACACTACTGGGTAGTTCTCACTCAAGTAGTGAGCTACCAAATAAGAAGTTGGTCTATACTATGGCTTCAGTGCTCTGAGCCTCCCTTCCAAAGAGCCATGGTGTGGAACCTCAGGTCGACTGCCTGACTGATGTTTCAACCATTATCCAGCATCGTTGCCAATCTTGTGAATGTCTATGTTGAATATTCAACTTGAAATAACTATAATGACAGCCAATAAATGGACTTTTCTCAAACACCACATTTACAAAATAGTTCAGAGAAAAAGACAACAATCACTCATGTTGATAGTAGTCTTTAAAATATAATTAGCAATTCAGTTATATAATGTTACTTAGTAAGAAAGTAAATTATAAATAACATGAAAAAAATCAAATATCCTTCATATCCTTCACTTGAACAATGAAGAGTTCTATTGCAAAGATCTAGAATATAAATCCATTAGTCATAATCTGACTTTCAAGGAGATTCCTTGAAACACATAGGGTTTTAGTTACATCCTCCCAATGAGGGTAATGGCCAAAACAGCTTAAGAACCAATGTGAAGCCCATGAGTCTTTGAAGTAATACAACACAAACCTTCATGTACTGAATTGAAAGTTTATTAGAAATCCCTTAATTTTAAGTTTCCATGTTCACCAAATTCTTTCAAGGTAGACCTCCAATTCCCAGGGACAGTGTTCTGACCTAAACTGCCCTTCGGGTGTGATTACTCAGGTATTCAAACCCACATGTCACGTATCTGCTCAGAAACTGGGCTCGTATCCCAAATCTTTATTTGGCCCTTAGAACTAAGTCTAAAACCAAGAAATTGTAGCCATTTTAAAATACTAAGTCCAACCATTTTTATTTGTATTAATTGGCTTGGAATCAGCAGAAGTCATAGAAATGAATATAAAAATATTAAACAAACAAAAATAGTATTAATGAATTTACAGTAGCTTAGTTTTCCATTTTGTAACTCTTATTTTCTTTGTTTTGTCATCTAAACATTTGGAAAACTTGAAAAGAAAACTACTTTAATGTGGAATCAGGGGTAGAGAGATGGCACTTACAGAACAACCGAGTTCTGTTTCCAGCACCTACACAGGATGTGTAGAGACAACTGTCTCTAACTCAGCTCTAGATCTTGAGCCCTCTTTTGGAATCCATGAATGTCTGCACACACTTAGCATACACTTACACAAACACATACTTAAAAATACTTTAAAAAATAAGTGATAAAATTATGCTATTGATTTCACTTTAAATATGTAGGACAAATATCCCAGATTATCAAATTTTGCCTCATATGAAATAGAATGTCTAAAATCCTAGTCTAATTTGAGGTTGAAAAGGATGCTCATGGAAATTTGTTATGATGTAAATATGGAATGTTCCCCCTCTATTTTCCTCTTTTGTAAGAACATGTGGAAATCAGGGGCATTGTTTCAAGAGGCTGTTGAACCTTTAAGAAGTGGTGTCTAACTGAAGGATGTGGGTCACAGAGGTGGGCATTGTAGTCTTGGGCTTTATTGTCATGGCCCATTGAGTCCTAGCCCCCTGCTTCTATGTCCACCAAACTATAACTGCCACAGACCCAGACTGACCACCATACCATCCCCACGGTGATGAATTCTCTCACACTGTAAGTCCCAAGTTGCCCTTGTTTGCTGTTTAGGTCATAAGTAACACAAAGTAATCAACAAGCTTATTACATAAAATAATGAGAGATTTAGATGATTAATTGTATAGCCACAGTTTAAAATTTATCTATAAAATTTAAAAAGTAAGTGTTGTTATTTGTTCCCTATTTAAACAGTCAAAATATTCAAGATAAATTAATAATGATCAAGATATAAATGGAAGACATCTTAATGTTTTTAAGTTACTAGATTTACCAATTTTAAAATAAATTCTATATGTGTGTTGAGTTTGATAAAGTTAAAATCTGTAACATTAGCTAACAATTAAAATATAAATACTAAACAGGAAATATTATTTTCAATTTTGTTTGCAATAACAATACAAAAGAGAATTTTTATAAATACTTTCAATATAAATTATTACAGGTTTAGGGCTCAATTTTATAATATGGAGGCTAGCTTGTTGACTAAATATTTTATGAAAGCATACTGATACAAAGAAATCAAAACCAAGAGATATAGAATCTAAATAATTTAAATGTGAACATAGGAAGCATTCTGATAACAGAGGCCATATAAAAATTTAGACAACAAAAAAAACTACCTTGTAAATTTTTGTTAACATTACTCCATTGGAGCTAATTAACGTAGGAAATATATGAAGTTGGTAACCTTTGCTATCTCTTTTTAGTTTGTGCTTTTGCTATATGTATAACTTTAGAACATACTGTGGCTGCTAGTTTAGATCATGTGCTCTCTGTAGCCAGTTTTTGTCTTCAATAACCCTCACTTCATATGGACATCAAAACATCAGAGCGAGGCAACAAAGGACAGTCAAGGGTTACAGTCTAATTATATCTGCTCAGATCCCTAAATTAGTAGGTCCAACTTGTGTTAATATTAATGGCTCTTCCTTATTTCTGCACAAGATCAGAAAGACAATTAAAATAGACCATAAGACTACTAGACCATCAGACTTCCACTTTATCTTTAAGACAAAAATACGAAAATTTCAATTATTATTACAACCCAGCTATAAAATTACCAATTCACTAACCTGGAAATTGGAAAAAGATAATATCAGTTGCTTCCTCAACAAGCGGAATTGAAATATACTCCCATGACAGTTAGAGAAGCGCTTTTTAGAATCTGGGGTGAAAATATTCATTATTTGTTCCTGTCAGTTTCTTCTCTTTTCTCAGCGTAGAGTATCTGATTCAAAATCATTTTCAAATAAGAAAAGCTTTCCTGGGTCAAACAAGAAGAGAAGAATTACTAATTTCCAAAGTGTAGTAGGCATTATTAAAAGTTTAGCTGGGAGAAAAGGGCACAGTCAACTCTATCAGGTTAATGTTACCTTCAAATAAATAATGAGAAAATAACGAAGTTGATTTTCTGTCTAATGGTGTTTGGGAAACCATGGCAATGTCTGCTTAGGCATTCCTGGCAGAAGCAATTTCATCTCAATTGTTCAGCCCAAATCTGTCCTTATAAAGCAGTTGAGAAAGTCTTTCATTCCAGCGAGAATTTTATTCATTTCCAGAATTACAGGGGCTATGTGTTAAAATAAGAAACCTTTAGCACGTCAATCGGTGGCTGATATCCATCATAGCTCCCTCCAGTGACTTCACTTTGAGAACACACTCGTCACTCAAACTCTGGGGGACTCAGTCATCACGCCTAACATTCAGGATTAATATCTTGCCAGCCTAAGGCCATGAAGCAAGACAGGATTGATGCCAATCTCTTCAAAGTTTTGGGTCGATAATCTGTCATAATCATTTTCTCTTTGCCAACCCACCCTACACCCTTACTATATCAATCCTTGGGGAGTCTGTTCTAGAAAGAAATCTGCAGAATGTATTTATTCTATAAAAGACTAGCATAGGCTCACAAACACTGAATTTTCTAAGAAAATAATAATTGAGTCACAGGCTCGTGTGAAGAGAAAATTAAAGTGATTTTCATTAACATGGTGGAAGTCATTCATTCTCTAAAAAGGAAAAATTAAATTACTGGAGTTGCTGTGATATTCAAAGACCAAGCAAACTATTACCTAAAATTCTGCAGGCATTCTTCATGTATAAAGCTAATATATGACTCTCTCTCTCTCTCTCTCTCTCTCTGTGTGTGTGTGTGTGTGTGTCTTTCTCTCTCTCTCTCTCTCTCTCTCTCTCTCTGTGTGTGTGTGTGTGTGTGTTTGTTTACAGGTGAAATGAGTCTTGTCATGACACTTAGGAAGAGATGACACATCACTGTGAGTCTGTGTTCTAATCACGTATGTTACATTTCTTTTTTCTTTTCTTACGGCATGGAGCCATATTCTTGGACTGCTTAGAGCTGGCCTTTACAGCTACAAAATCCTGGATGTCATTAGCGGGCTCGAATGTCTGAGTTCATATTTCATTGCCTTCAGAGTCTACCATACAGAGCAATTTTGTGTAGCTAAAGATGAATTTCATGATGTTTTTCTAAAACTCCTAATTATAAGGCAATGTACAGTGAATGCTTAAAGTTATAGCCCCAGCTTTTGATTTATTTTACAAGTCCTTCCTCACTGTTCTTTGCTAAATAGACATTCTTCGTATTTTATTAGCGACTTCTCCCATTGCATCATGCTCTCAGTGGGATGGTTGCCTGTGTTTTATTTTACTTCTGCTATTAATTACCTAGGGCCCTGTATCATGTCTCCTACAACCCCATTTATCATAATGGTGCCTGGCGGTGTCCCGGCAGTGAGCAGCCTGTAAGAGTTTCCATCGGAAACCCCACTTCTCAAGGGCTTTAGAGTCTGCTGTAAAACTGGGCTTTAAGGCACACATGTTGAAAGCACATGGAATGATCTATGGAGCACTTTATTTTTAGCTCCAAAAGGACATTATTTTGGAAACAGTTATTTCAAAATTGATGTGTGTCTACATTGTGGTAGAGGACCTTTTATAAAAACAGTATAATTTATAAAATTTTATTATCCTGTGTTTTTTTCCCATAGGAACATGCTTCTTTGCTGTTAATAGGTAACCATACAATCTAGGTTATAGGCATATTTTCATGAGTATTTCTCTATTTTAATTTCACAAAAGCATGCGTGATTGTTACCTTTTTCAGGAATTTTGAAATGTGCCTTTAACCAAGAAAAAAAAATCCAAAAAGTATTCTTCTAATGATAGGTAACTGATCTCCAAAAATACTTTAGGAATTACCTAGGGCATTGCTCATTAGAAAATCTGCAAGTGAAAACTGTGTTTTCATGACCTTCTGTAATTCATAAGGAGTAAGTTTGTATAACATTATCAACACAAGAGCTATTAAAATACATTAAAGGGTGATATTGTGTTTTCATTAAAAAACATAAGAAGTCTGGTAAGTATTAATTTCAAACTAAAAAAAAGCTCAGTATAAGTGTGTTTCAAAGACTAAAATAAGAAAGAAAGAAAAGAAATGACAGAGAGGTCGAGGCAGCAGGAGCTTGAAGTGGCTGACTGACCAGATTCCATCCTCAGTCAGAAAATAAAGAGGAACAAACGCAATGCTACTATGCTTCACACTGCCTCGATTTATACAGTGCACAATACCCTGCCCAGGGAATGGTCCCAAGACTGGACTTCCCCTATCAGTTATTCTAATCAAGAAAATCTTCTACAGTAAGCCCAGCAGTTAGTTTCCTAGGAGAATCTGGATTCTGTCAAGTTGACAGCTGCCACTAACCATCCCAACGACTATTCATCCCTCGAAATTCATCATCCTAAAGAGAAGCTCTTCTCACCTCATCCTGGAATCCTGTGACCCAGTCTCCATCTCTGAGCTGTCTACTGTAAACATTCATTGAAGTCCACTGTGCACACAGTGTCTTTTCATGTCTAGTTTATTTAACTCAGTGTGTTTCTCAGCTTCAAGTTGGCTGTAGTGTATGTAAGAATTTCAATGCTTTGATGGCTAAAAACTATTGCAATTTTTTTATCATTCTTTGTCTCATTTTAGTTTTGACACAGAGAACATGAAGGCGAGTGGATAGGGAGGTGGGGAGGATCTGGGAGGATTGAGGGAGGTGAAAGAGTATGATCAAAATGTATTATGTGAAAAAATATATAAATATGAAAGGGAAAAACACTACTAACATTGATTTGCTAGTACCTTATCAATTCCCTATGTTAAATTACTATGGTACCACATATATGTCTATTCAAATCTCTTATCTACATTTTTATTAATTTTTGCAATTTATTTATGTATTGATGCAGACTATCACTATGCAGCCATGCCTGACTTGGAATTCACTATATAGATCAGGCTGGCCTTTAACTCACAGAGATCCACCTGCCTCTACCTCACCCCCCCCCCCCCATGACTGGAGTCAAAAGCATGAGCCACTACAACTGGCATTTTTGTTTATTTGGTTTCACTTTGGGGGGATTTGTTTTGTTTTGTTTCAGAACGGAGTTTCTCAGTGTAGCCTTGGCTGTCCTGGAACTCACTCTATAGACCAGGCTGGCCTTAAAGTCAAAGAGATCTGCCTGCATCTGCCTTCCAAGTGCTGGGGCTAAAAGTGTGCATCACCAGTTACAACTGGCATTCTTGTCTACATTTTATTGTGTTCTTCACCCTTTGTCACTGAGCAGTAAAATTTCTCTATATAATCTATGCATAAATTCCTTATCACACATGTGATTTTCAAATATATTTTCTTATTTCTTGCTGATACCATTTGGTATACAAATTTTTAGTTTTTATTAAATCAGATTATTATTTTCTTTTGTAGTCCTTGCTTTTTATCTCACTAAAAAGTGTGAATTTAGAGTCATAGATATTTACATATATAGTTTTTTGAACACTTTGATAGATTTGGCTATCATATTTAGATCCCTGGTCTTTTTTTTTTTTTTTTTTTTTTTTTTTTTTTTTTTAGCAAGTTTGTCTGCAGTATGAAGAATTGGGACAAATCTAAGCTTTTGTATGTGTTTGTGGAATCCTTCAATGCCATTGCTTTACAGACTATTCCGCATCCACAAGGGTTCAAGTGTCTAGATTGAGGGCACTGCATATATTCCAGAGATTACAAAATCTATCCTGTCTAATCCAGTTAGAAAGACGTCTATCAGGAAGACACCATGACAACCACAGATAGCCAGAGAGGAGACTGTTTTTACAGTGCTTCATGGAACTGGGCTCAGGGTAACTGTGCTCACTTTGAACTTTGCCCCTGTTTCAAAGGTAGGAGAATCAAGGCTTTCTTCCTGTTCGCTCAGCTATGACACAGAAGGGGAAGACTCAGAATGGGATTAAAACCTACTGGGAATTAAACATTAATACTGAAGTCAGACTATCAGAATGATCCACAAACTGGAAAAACTCCAAGATATATTGACTTGACTAACTTGACCCTTGTATTTAGCATATAGAAAAAACTCTTAAGATATAGTAGAAAATGATAATCCAATTAAAGCATGGTGACAATAGTCTTAGAGATGCATTTACAAAGATAGGTAAGCACCTTGGAACATTTGAGCATATGTTTAGCATCATTAGGCTCTAGGCAAATAAACTATTTCAGTCTCATTTATTAGCCCCATTAGGATGGCAGCTTAAGGATTTATGTACAAATCTACCATTGTTGATGAGGGAATGGAAAAGCTACAATCATTATATATCACTCTCCTGTCATAAGAAGAAATGGTTACAGTGCAAAGCAACTTGACATTCTTCAGAAACTAAAACATGACCCACGGGTTGCACATTCCTAAGTATAGGTCCAAGAGAAGTGAAAACATATGTGCATACCAAAAACCTTGTGTGTGAATGTTCAATGCACCAAGAAGTAAAAAGTAATAGAAGCCTCCATCAACTGAGTGATAAACAAAGTCCATCTATAACATAAATATATTTCAACAATATAAAAACGTGTTAAAGCAATACAGACCCTGACATAAGTAAATCATGACACTTCATGCTATGAACAAATCCACCCAGAGAAGGCCAAATGTTATATAATTGCATTTCCATAAAATATCACAATGAGGCAAGTATATGCAGGCAGAGAGTACCAGTGCCTTAGAATGAGCCTGGGGGAAGTTGTGAGTGACTATCCATGATGTAGGATTTGTGTAGGGTATAAAATTAATTTAGAAGATGGTAATGCTTATGCAATCATGAATATACTAAAGTCTAGTCAACTATATATTTTAAATATCAGAATTGTATAGTGTGTTCATTATATATCACAATGAAACATACACATTCACATTCTGGGGACCCCAAATCTCTTAAAGTAATGATTATGATCATCTTTAAATTTTTATGCAAATCTTAGAAGCCATTTTTCTGCTATGTAAATATAACTATCATAGAGAGTAATTATTTGGAATGAAAACAACTTGAAGAACATATTCAAAGATGAATGAGATCCATATCTTTTAGTTCTCCTCTGTAATGTATTAAGTTGGGCTGACATTGTTTCTCCTCAGTAATGTCCTATTTCTGATTGATCTACTGCCATTTTATTACGGCATTTGGTTGGAAAAGCTATCTTGGTCTTTTGAGGCTGTAAGAGTAATGTTCATAGTCCTTTTCTCTCAGAAGTAAGGCAGCCGTGTGAGTGAGTCAGGGTGGACTATGTCTAATGGCTATGACCCTCATGAGAATGATAGACTATCCTGATAGGCTAGCTTACCTATAAAGGATATTTTAGGGGCATGATTATGGTTATTTTTAATAAGTTAAATAATTCTGTAAAGGATTCATTTCATTAGGTTGAAAAAGGATGGCTCAGTAGGTCTTAAAGGTGCTTGTATCAAGGTTGCTGATTGGAGTTTCATACCTAAAATACATAATGATGGAAAGAGAGAACCAACTCCTGAAAATGGTCCTATGACCTCCACATCTGCACTTTGGCTTGCACGCTATGGCGTACACATACACTAAATAAATATGTCTTTTCCAGCAAAGAGGACCCTAAGAGAGACATACATGGATCTAATCTACGTGGGAAGTAGAAAAAGACACAACCTCCCAAGTAAATTGAGAGCGTGGGGATCATGGGAGAGGGGAGAAGGGAAAGACGGAGGGAGGGAGAGGAGGGGAGGAAATATATACCTCAATCAAAACAATAAAATATGTCTTTTATTAAAAAATTAATGTCCTTCAAGCAAAACTACTTAATGATGCATGATTACCTAGAATTAGAACAAAGAAGGAAGGTATGACTCCCATAACGTGCAGTTCAGAGCAATGACTTTCTCAGGGTGACTTTGCCACCCGTGGCATAACTGAAAGTGAAAACATTGCAGCTGATCACAAATTAGGAGGTGGATTCTCCTTCTGGCATCAGAGGAAAGGCAACAGTGAAGCAGTTAGACATCACTAAAGACCCTAGATGCGTCTCTACAAGAGTTATATGGTTCAAAATCCATAGAACAATATGCTTAAGAATCTCTACATCAATTTATATTTGCTTCAGAAGAGGAATATAAAGCAAATGTGTGTGTACAAAATGTAAGTTAATCAAGCTGTTTATATCTTAATGTAAGCTAGTTTTGTGTGCATGTGCAACTTTTTGTAAAAGCAGACAGAGAGAAAAATGGGAGAAGAAACAGGTAGAGGAAGAGGACCAGAGATGAAGAGGAAGTGATGGATAATCTAACTAAATAATATTTACCATTAAGGAAAAGGAAAAATCCCTTTCTGATTTTTATATTACCAGGTGTCTAGAATATTTTATGTATCTTGTGACTATGCTCACGTTAAAATAATCAAAGTTTTGAAAAAACAGACCACAAGGAATTCCAGAAGCCCATTATTTAAAATAGTTCAGATGTGCTTGAGACCATCAGCCCAACAGAACTGGACATGATAGGAAACTAAACAACTTGAACCAGGGGTCCCAGGAACGGCAGGAACAAAAAAAAGTCAAGGGAGATCTTAGTTCACTGGACTTCAGAGAATATCTCTCTTCCAATAAATCCTGAGGCTGGGGAGTTTCACAGGTTTTCTTTTTGCTGAGAGGTGTTCACATAAGGATTTGTGAAGCTTAACCCATAAATCTTAGGGTGGAACAAAGGAGAAAGATTGTGTGCTTCCATGACTCAGAGATCAGGACCTATGGTACTAATTTAGGCCAAATACTGCTTTTCATTTCCTGTATATTAGCCTCCTTTGTTTGAAAGTGCAGAAGATTAAGGGAGTCATTGTGGTCAGTGGTATCAGTGGAATTAAAAAAAAGATAAATGCTAGACTTGCAGAATGTAGTGTAACACTAACCTAGGATCAGTGTGACTGTCTTCATCCTCTCCCTTGGTAGTTACTACACAGCACGGCTCAAGTCTATGTGAAAACACAGTGCAGTCTATAAGGCATTGGGACATGAAGGAATCAAAGGTTAGTTTCCATATGTAAATCTCCTGATAGTATATCTGTAAACCATAGCTGTTTCTCTCTTTATGGTTTTATTTTCCTTCTAGGAGCTTCGGCTTTCTTATTTATTCTTACTATGAAAACAAAGATAACATCACATCACAGGAATAAAAATTCCCCATTCTGAAAAATTAAATGGAGTGTCAAGAAATTTAGCACAATATTAATACTCAAAATATTAGCCAGAACATTCTGTTACATTAAAAATAAGTCATATAACAAAAATATTGTTAAGTTTTAACACCATAGAAGGGACTAGGAGAATAAACCTTGTTTCACTCCATCTGTTTTTCTATAGATGTAAAAATAAAATTGTATTTTAAATTCTTCCCCCTTTGGCAGTTTAATGTATACATTTCTTATGTGCTCTTTGCTGATATAACATCTATGTTATTTGAGAATTTTTATTCTTGACGTCAATTTTGCAGACTGTTTCTGAAAATGGTTCCCTGGCAATACCTGCTTATCAGCAGTTGGCAAATGTGTGCTTGTAACCAAGAACAAAACTGTCAGATCATTGAACATGGAGAATCACTCTTTTTCCTCAAAACCAATCTGCCCACAGTGAGCTAATATGAGAACACATATGTCTGTATGTCTACTTAAATCCAATAACGACCGCATGTCTTTTCATTATTTGTTGAGCCTAAGGCCTAATAAGTTCAAACATCAGAGGTAGTGCCAA
Organism: Chionomys nivalis; assembly: GCF_950005125.1. Classification (NCBI taxonomy): domain Eukaryota; kingdom Metazoa; phylum Chordata; class Mammalia; order Rodentia; family Cricetidae; genus Chionomys; species Chionomys nivalis. Next base: position 25,987,540 of record NC_080109.1, on the reverse strand, counting down.
ACGTAGGGTTGCTCATCAATTATCTCAAATGCATCAGTTGAATTCTGATAAACAAAACTTCGTTAAACCAGTAAATGAAAGTACGTTTTACATCTGTATCCAAACCCAATAATATTTAGAGTACATTCATTTATTTACATCAATCTTTTATTATAAAGCTACCAAAATAATAGTACATGACTTAAAACAAATACCAATTCTTTCTTTAGGGGAAAGAGCACAAATTTTAAGAGCAGTTTGCTGAGGGTCCAATGACTCCCTCTGTTCCCTTTCAGTTCTAGCACCATCACAGGGAGAGCCGACTTAACCCACTCAGGAAATGTTGGGGCCTTCTTGAATCACACCGGAAGTTCATTCTGTTAGGCAAAAGGCATAGCCACAAGCACCTCATGCACATGATTCTTTATTTAATTAGCTTAATCTTACATCAAGACTCCGGTCTCTATGTGACTACAAACATTTCTGTCTACCTATAAATTTCTAACCAGTTATATCTTCTTAAGTGGTCCATTAGTAAGTTAATGGGATCATATATTTACATTCATTCAACTTGCAAAATTCAAGTTTTTACCTCTTTTTAAAAGCTGTACTTTGAGAACAGATTAAGGTGGAGGAAGCAATGTTTTTGTTGGCAACACAAAACTTCAGGTGATGAAGATGGCATGACTTGGTCTTAGTTCTTACTATTTTGTAATTATTTTTGAGATTATGTGTTATGTAAGCATATAAATGGTGCATAGGAATGAATCTGAAGCAAACATTGTCTCTACAATTCTTCAAACAAACAATCTGATTTCATTAAGCAAGAAAATTGTCTGCATGAGCCAACTTTCTTATTCTCTTTGCAAAGAGTCCTCAATTGAAAAGTGTTGATAGGTCTTGCTGTTTGGAGCATCAAGCTGGCTGGAACCTTCTACTGGAACCATGAAATATTTAAATATCTCATTTATTTTAGAGTATATAGTGAAAGATTCCAGTCTTCATGTGAGATATTAAATTTTTTTTCAAAACAACCTATTTTGCTCTTGGCAATTTAAAGTTAACAAAGTCTTCATCTTCTTCTTATTTAATGAAAAAGGCCATTCCCTGGAAACAAGCTTATTTAGAAAGGAGCTATTTGAAGAAATGAGAAATCAAATTTCTATTTCTAACACTGACTGAAACTATCTCTTACTTTGGGCATGCAGAGAATTGAAAAGTAGAATAAACTTTGATTTTATGCATTTCCTAAGCAATACAAAGAAGAAAATTAGAAGTTCATTTTGATAGCATTTTTTTCATGTTATTGTAAGAATTCTGCCAAAACCTCAGGCTGCCACCATCAATGACAACTAATGGCATTGAAAGAAGTTGTACATTCCAGAGCCTATTTGACAAATGATTCTCTGATGAAACAGAAACCTCAAAAAGAAAGCTTCCCACAGAACCACTGACTTTCTTAACTATAAAATATAGAGGTGAAGTGGCCATTATCTTTAGTTTATGTAAATCATGTGTGTTTTTTATTCTGGTTATTTTTATAAGAACATAGTCTAAAAAGCAAATTTAAGAACTTCAGTGAGATCGAAGCACACCTGCTGTTCTGGCATCCTTTTTGCCTGATTACCCTTCAGACATGTTTTAACTCCCTGAGTATCTGCACCCTTTAATCCAGAATAATAAATCACGAAATGATTTTTCTCTAAGAGACAAAGGGGCATTACTTGAAACGCTAGCACACTGGTGAAGTGGTGGGGAAGGCTGATGCAATTACCTAGAAAGTCTATTTATTCCCTCTCCATTCCTGTGTATATGAGGAAGAAAATTATTATCCGGCATAGTTACTGTCAGTACTGCATCAGGAGAGATATTAGAAAATACTGATTTATAACGAGTATTACGGGTAGCCTAGGAAATTCAGATTAAATGACTTTAAGGTTGTGTTTTAATTTCTCTACTGTTAATTCAGCTCTGGTCCTTGTTGCCTGTTGTTTATAGTCACATAATAATTAGTATCATATTAGGATTTCTACTATTTACCTGTCTCCACTTCCACCCCAAGTACATAGCTTTGCGTTCAGCTACTGTATCATCGTTGAAGCTGGAGAATTCTAATGTGTAGGCCTATAAATCATTCTGTTGCATAATAAATGTGCCATAGAACATTAGGTCTTGTGTCCGGGGAGAGATGAATAGCCATGGAAGGGGACAATGCTCTTGGAGCACACACTGAGAGCTGGGAGTCCTTAGCTAGTTCTTCTTATCTTTTCAATATGAGCAAACATTGCCTACTCCTCCTGAAACACATGAATTCAATTATTAAACATTTTATTAATTTCTCCTAATAAGCAAGCCAAGTAGGAAATATTACAGATTGGAATCTGTACAAGCAGAGTGGCGTACGAGTCTGCTAAAATGCACATCCCCTTGTGTTCTAATCACTGATGGGTTCCTTCTATTTGGGGCTATTAGCTTTGAGGTGCAGAATAATTTTTTAGAAGAGCAGTGCCATATTGCCAATCTGGGTAGTTTGAATTAAAAAAAAATGTGTTTTGTATTGATTGTTCTTCTTGTAATCTGTGGAAAGAGACAGGCAGCGTGGAACAGGTGCGGGAGTTCATACAGGAGACACATGTATATTTTCTCTGCATACTAATTACCCCCCAAAATGCCAGCAAGTAAGAATATAGATGGGCAAAGGGGGACACACTTGAGAAATTGTTCAGAGATTACAATGTTTAAGCCTGGTAGGCAGAAAGCAGTAGTCAAGGGTATTTGTTACACTTAGGGGAAGCAGTAACTTGTGCGTCGTTTGTTTCCAGGCAAATCACATTACCACATGACTATCTTCTGAACTATTTTGTAAAATCACCCTGGCAATTTTTGACAATTATTCTTTATTTGTAATGATCTGAATTTGAAGCAATAGACCCATAACCGCAAGGAGACCAACCTTTTCCAACAGAAAGGGAAGGGGGGACTTAAAACATGTTGGTTAAGCTGTACTGTAGCAAGTCAGCTCACAATCTTCAGAAGTGTGCAACTAGGGATTTGCAGAGAGCTCAGTGGTTAGAGAACTCACTATGCAAGTATGTTGTGAGGGCCTCAGTTCAGACCCCTGTACCCACATTTAACAAACAAATGAACAAAAGGCTGGATATAGTAACATGTTCTCATAGAGACAAGGATTGGTAGGAGTGACTTGCCATCAAATTAGCTGCAAGTGGAGTCAGAGACTCTCTCTCTCTCCAGGAGATGAGGCAGACAGTGAAAGAGCGGGGGAGGAAGCCTCAGCCTCTGGCTTTCACACATGTGTGCACAGTCTCAAACCTACACATAATCATATGTTTACACACTATCCCCATACACAGGCCCACACAGGATTACACACACAAAAGAATCACTACACATGGAACAATTACAGTTAAATAATAAATAGAGTATATTTTAATTTTAAAGTACATATGCAAATCTCAGGTTCCAACTTTGACCACTGGCGGCTACATTTATTAACCTTTATTAAATGCTTTGTTCTCAAATAAACCTTGATAACTCAACATAAAAACCCAATGGTTCTCTGTTCATAAAGGCATGGCGAAAAACAAAGCATGATGGTAGCCAAAGATACAATCTATCTATCAAGGCATCAAGAAATTCTTCTTGTATATCTGGAAATGCTGGGGGCCTGTTACGATGAAAGTAGAGGAGACTAGGGGAGGGACAGCAGTAGAAAGTGAGAGTGATTTCAGTTAACTTGACACACCTCTACATGTGTCTGAGGGCATTTGCTTAAGCTTTAGCTGAAGAGAAGAGACTCTCATTGATCATGGGTAGCAGCAGCCGATGAACTAAGGTCCTAGACTAAGTACAAGGAAGGAAGCAAATGACACACTAGCATTCACTATTCTCTGGTTCTTGAGTGAAGATGCAATGTGACCACCCACCTCTCTCCTGCTGCCATTTCTTCCCTTCTATGGTGGGATGTGTCCTATAAAACACAAGCTGAAATCCCCTGTGGCGTAGTTGGTTCGCCAAGTATTTGTTTTGCTACAGCAATAAGAAAAGTATGTTTCCCTAAGACAAAGAAACCACCCATTGTTTGTGTTCTGATCCATGAGCTTACCTGGTAATGGGATATAATCTTCATTGTGCATCCTTAATAAATCTTATTAATATTTGCAATAAAAAGCAATCTATCTATCAATGTAATTTTTATATAATAAACTGTAGTTCTCAAATTAGATAAGAACAAGAACCCAGTACCTGAATCTTACTGGCAAACACCAGTATCACTGTACTGTTATTTTCCGGTGTGTGTGAATGATGAGCTCTCAAGCTTGAAAGTGACTGAATTTAGGATAAACAAACTTTAGACATCATTGAAACCAATCCTCTTAAATTGCACTGGACATTTTAATTGGCAAAAGCACAGGGCATTTAAATATCTAAGTAATTTTAGCATCATCAACATTGAAAACAAAGAAAAGAAATCATTCTATCTTTTAAAACAAAAATGTATTTGTCAACTCATTCTGATTTGATAGGTAATGTGGTGAACATATTCCTGGTGGCCAATAAAGATGACTTTGCAGTACTTATAATCTACATGACAGGAATAATGAATCACCTTGTTTGCATAGGAACACACCTGTGCTTAAAGGGATTTGCAAACAAGACTGAATATTGCCAAACCTTACAGATGAGGATGGAAGAATGGCAAACAAAGGGATGCTTGTTAACTCTGAAAGAGTTGAGCAAGTCTCTACTCATGGGTCTGACGTGTATTTACACTTGCTAAATCTTGTGATAAGAGTGGTGGCACCAGGAAAGGAAACTGAGGCATAGGCTGCTGAATTAAAATAAAGAACTGAAATGTTGTCAGGTAAAAAAAATTAAAATATCTTTAATTTTTCAAAGAGCATCTCTAGGAATATAGAAAATTTGCCCACCATTAGGTAGAGGTGGTAAGAGACACTAGAGGGATGGGTTCTTGAATTCCTTCAGCTATGTTTCCATTGAGGCAGGAATTATTATCTGTATCTGAACATGTGAGTTTAAATTCCTTTGAGTATGCCTCATATGAAATGCATGTTTATGACAGGTAATGAACTTTTCTATTCCAGTATTCACAGATGCCCAAGTAGCCATTTCTGCAGAATAGAGATGGATAATGATTCTTTGAGCCAAGCCACATGGGTCCAGTGCTGACTCTTCAGTTCTGTGACTAACAAGTGTCCTAGACTGTAGAAAAGGCTGATGGAGAGGTAGGTGAATTAAGCTCAGCATTCAGCAACCTGCATGAGTAAGATTATAGCCTTCAGCCTTTACTAGTGTTTCTAATCTTTCCAGTAGAGGGAGAGATAACCCTAAGAAAACAGGATTCTTCAGGGCCCCAAATGCCCAAACTGACCACTGAAAACAAGCCTTACAACCTTGCGGCAGAATAGTAATGACAATACCTAGAACAACTTTTATATTCTTTAGGACCACTTGACAGACTATGAAAAACCCAAATCTCTTCCAAGTAAAGAATGGTTAAGCTCTTGTTCTTGATCATTATAGGTTTTGGTAAATGCTTTTAATGGCACCAGGGTACCTGGAACCACAGGGTTGATTTTCATTGCTGTTTTGTTTATTTGTTTGTTCTCTCTTTCTTTTTGTCATGCGTGCTCAGGAGGATAGACTATCTTAGTTTCTAACCACTCTAAAATTCTTAAAGTTTAAAAGTAGAATTTTTTTTAAAAAAAATCAAGTTTTCCTGAAGACACATCTCCAGAAATCATGTGTGAGGGGACACCATGAAACAGTACTCAAAGTCGTTACATTTGGAAAAAAAAAAATTGTTAAACATTAAACCTTGGGAAGCTGCCATAAGAACATGCGTCAAATGAAGGATCTTCATTCAGAAAAACCTACTACGTTTTAGTAAGGAGATTCAGAATTTGTGGCACTTTAGCCATGATCTACTCATCCTTGTTCATGCTACAACTGAGGTGAATATAAACAAGAAACCAGAGCATCTCCATTCAACCTCCACTCACGGCAGGGACTCTAAGCCTACAGTAGTCTGAGAATTGTAGAATCATGACTTTCCTCTTCCCTTACTGATTAAAGGAGAAATTGGAAATGAGAAGAACAGGGGGAAAAAGGCTCAAACAAACAACCCATCAGGTCTCTGCTCATCCTTAGAGAAGTACTTAAGAGTTGTGCACAATCAAGAGGCATCATAGTGAAGTATTATGAAGACCTCACCAGAGGAATTCACTTCATTCTAAATAAGGTGTGGAAGGCAAGAAAGACTCTTGAAAACTACAAGGATTTGAGATAGAACTTATGAGCAGGATCTTGCTTATGCCATCAGAGCCAGATTCTAAGCTCTAGGATATCAATTTACCATAAAAGAGGGAAGGGATAATAAGATGGACTGCTGGCCCATCTATGTAGTTCTAGAAAGAACAGAAAAGAAATCTAAAGCACTGTCCCTTCCATGAAGAACACAATCACCCAGTGGGTAGTAAGTCAGGAAATAGAATGATTTGGGGGGGAGGGCATTCTTAGGTGGGTGATTTTTTGTGGGTTCCCCAGGACATGGCAGAGTGGGGTTGTGGTTCTGCAGCCATAACCATTCATGCTGAAGAAGTTCTGACATTTTCTTTCCTCAAGCAGCTTAGTACACTGACTATTCCATGACTCCCCCAGGTCTAGGTTGAAGAAGAGAAGACTTATCAGGAACAGAAGTGGCTGATCAATGTTCTTGTCTAACTGATTTGTGCCTTAAGAACATTAGCCATTTGATATATAGAACTAGTACTTGTGTCTCACTATGGCATGATGTCACCATAAACTGTTCTTAAATCAGTTCAGGTTCACATGACCACATGGCAGGACACAGTGGATGTTTGGTTTCAACTAAGATCTAGTAGCAAGTCCAAGACCATTCTCAAAAGAGGACCAAAATCTTTTTCAAAGAAAGGTCTGAAGTGAGGCATAGTGATACCATCATTTAATTCCAGAATTTAAGAAACAGGGATGTGGTTATCTTGAAGTTCTAGGTCAGCCTGATGTAAACAGCAAGTTCTAGACCAGCCAGAGACACACAGTGAGACTTATCTCAGAAACGAACAAAAACAAAACCTTAGAAGCAGTCTGACTTTGTTCTAGCATCTAAAGTACTGTGTTGTGTGTCGCCTTTAGGTTCTGTGAAGGTTTCAAATAGTTTCGCCTTTGTCGTTAACATTTCTAACACCACCAGCAAATGTGTTCCATCTCATGATCACAGTGACTAATGGCATCCTAGCTGGACCTTTGTGAAATATTCAATTGTTCTCAGGCAATAATTAAGTTCTCAGACCTAAGTAATGGGTAGGGGAAGCATTGTAGGAGATATCCAAAGCTGTCAAAGATAGTGTTTCTGTTTCCTTGTGGTTGGATAGATCTTATACAAGTAACTCACCCTTCACCTCAAAAGACATATCTCAGAATAGCCTATTCTACTGGATAGCTGGAAATTTCACCAAGTGAGCAAGCCAGATTATTTTTGTGGACTTATTTCTCATCATCTGTCACGTTCCTCACCAATGCACCTGGTGGATATGTCCTGGACAGTGAACCCAAACAAGTTTATGTAATCAATGTAACAGAAAAGAGAGTTGTTCTGAGGAATGAAAGCATGGTCAAAGGCTCTAAGATTATGGCTAGGTGTGTAACTCAATTAACAGAGCGCTTTCCTAACATTCACGAAGCCCTGAGTTTAGTCCCTGTACTGACTAGTTTTACGTCAACTTGACACAAGCTAGAGTCATCTGAAAAGACGTAGCCTTCATTGAGAAAATTCCTCCGTAAGATTCAGCAGTAGGGGATTTTTCTTAATTAGTAATTGATGGGGGAGAGTCCAGTTCATTCTTGGTGGTATCAACCTTGGGTTGGTATTCCTGAGTGCTATAAGTAAGCAGGTTGAGCAGGCCCCCGTGAGCAAGCCAGTAAACAATACCCCTCCATTGCCTCTGCATCAATCAGTTCCTGCCTCCAGTTTCAAGCCTTGCTTGAGTTCTTGTCTTGACTTTCTTCAGTGATAGACTGTGATGTGGATATGTAAGCCAAATAAATACTTGCCTCCCTGACTTGCTTTTGGTCATGGTGTTTCATCACAGCAATAGTGGCCCTAAATAAGACAGTCCCCAAATACACAAAAAGCCAGTGTAGTTGTGCATACCTGTAACGTAGCACTCTAAAGGTAGAGACAGGAAGATCTGAAGTTTGAGGTCATCTTTGTCTACATGATAAGCTCGATGCTAACCTGGGGTACATGGCAGAATGTCTCAGAAAAATAAGTATATATAAAGACCAAAATGAAAATGACAGCCCATAAAGAAATGACATGCAAGCATGAGGCCAACACCCACATAAAAGCTGGGGGCATGCCTGTGATCCCAGAAACAAGTAGTAGAAACAAGAGGATCAATGAGGCTATATGGTCAGCTGATAAAACACAATGATATATCACAATTGGTGACCTCTGGGTTCAGAGAACTTGTCTGAAAAATAAACTGGAAAAAATTAGAGGAAGACACCCGACACCAACCTCTTGCCTCCTCGTGCATGTGCAGACATGTGTGCATACAAATATGCACACACTCATGTTGAAACACACACACACACACACACACACACACACTGAACTCTGTGATTATAACTTCAGAGCAGGGAGTCGGTAGATTCATAAAGTAGGAAAAAAGCCTATTATTTGATTTTCCGGCTGAAACTACAGTGCTTCTTGTGGCCTCTATGCAGGTCAGTAGTCATATCCTAGGGATCATGGAAGTGTTTGATGAGATGCCATCTCAAACTGCAGTCCCCATTTCTTTCAATTTATAGTAATTCACTGTTATTCTCCTGGACTGCTATTTTTCTGCATATGCCAAATTAGTCAATCTTGTGCAGATGTGACAGGAAGCACAAACCTACATCTAAGAAACATGGTTAGATTTATTTAATTTAGGCGTATGGGTGTTTTGCCTGCATGTATGTTTGTGCATTACCTGCATAGCATTCTGACAGAGGTCAGGGGAAGGCATTTCGTTCCCCAGAATTGGAGTTGTGGGTGACAGTGACATTTTGAATTTCTAGGAAGTAATGTGAGTTCAGACCCACTGGCCTCAAATCCCACACGTGTGGATAAACTCTGACTTTCCAGTACAAGTCTCATTCAGGAAGGCTGAGCGTACCCTCTACCCTCAAGAAGCCCAGCCTCCCCTGCAGTCAGGGCTATGAGGTAGCTAAGTGAGGGAAACAATGACTTCATTTTCATGTGTCAAATTCCTGGGTGGAAATGGCTACTTGGATGCTACAAGGATCACCATGTCAGTCAGTAGCATTTAGCTTCTTCTCTCCACTCGGTAGCTTTTTTCTGCATGAGCACCCACTTAGCAAACGCTGAACCTCTCTCCCAGGGGCATCTGAGGCTCATTCTCTGAGCCTGCGCCCATGGTGCTTTTGTCAACCCCTCAACTCACAAATTTCTGTTTCTCGTTTTAAAGATTTCTTATTTAATAAGCATTATTTATTCTTTCATGATAAATTATTGCCCAGGGCATTGTTCCTTCTTCCTGAACATTGCTTTGCTGACATATGTCTCTTCTCTGGAAGGCACCACACATTCATTCCTAGCAAGGCACATTAACACTGTAATTAGGGGTTGTTTTGAACACTGAACCCAGTAATGAACCCAAAAAGACAGAAAATGTGTCACTTGGTAAAATGTGAAAAAGAAGTATGTTCATAATATGACGACTAGAACAAGAAAGAATATTAGCTCATAAGACCACAGCTGTAAATATAGATACCATTGTTTTTAGTTTATTTGTCGTCATTCTGAACAATTGTTCATCCATGAAGGGTGTCAAAAGCACTGCACAATTTCATTTGGGGGTTACACATAAATTTTACAATACACAAATTCTTAAATGTAGAACACATAACTAATAAGAGTTGCTTGTATTCTTGGTCAGGAAACAGCAAGTCTAATTAGTCAGGCAAGAAAGCCCTGTGGTCACACTATTCTCACAATGGTTTTGACTCTGCCGTTCTTTATGATAAGTGTAATAAGTCATCACAACATCTCCAAGGACATATTTGCCAGGGCTGGGTGTGGTGTTGCATACCTATGATTGGTAGTCTCAGGACTCAGGAGGATGGAACAGGGGTATCATGTATTTGAGGCTATCCTGAGATCCATACTGAGACTCTGTTAGATTCATATTTTCATTCAACAACTTTGTTTGTTTGGTTGGTTGATTTGGTATTGTTTGCTTTCAGTTTTTGGGTTTCATGGGGCTGGGGATAGAATACACATCCTTGAGCATTACAGCCAGGCATATAAGCACTGGGCAGCACCCCCACCTCAGTACAAGTTTTGATGATAGCCAATACTTGGTAACTCAGAGCTATGTGTCTACAGGACATGACTATGAGTGTCTTGGTCACTCAGAGCTGTGTGTTCACGTGTACTTGACTATGAGTGTCTAAATATGTCTAACTCAAATAGTCTCCACTCCAGCTCCATCTGATCTAAGAAAGGAATCTTGTCTATTATTAAATGTGAGTGTCAATTAAAATTGTCTGATTAAATACATTTATATTTATGCTTCGTCTTTGTCTGACAAGGTCTCTTCTACTCTGCTACTGAAAACAGTATTATTAATGACATTTGCATTTAGTCAAACCAAAGACATAATTTCAGAATAAAAAGCAGAAACTATTAGTAACTATTTAGATAATGTTCTACAGCCATTTCTGTTACCAGTTTAATACCAAGATGGTATTAGAAAAGAAGGCATGGTGTGAGGCAAGGCCGCAGCAGCACTTGCAATTACCAGATGGTTCCTGCTTCACCCACAATGTCTAAATCACTAGCAAGAATCTCTCAACCAACTAGGGATGTGGGAGATGATGTATGCTGTGAATAAGTTTTATTGTCATTGGTAATTAAAGAAGCTGCTTTTAGCTAACAGCTTAACAGAGTACAGCCAGACTAAAAGAGATATATAGAAAGAGAGTAGGCAGAGTCAGTGAGAAGCCATGTAGCTGCCACTGGAGACAGAGGCACGGGAACCTTGCTGATAAGCCACAGCCATGTGTCAATACACAGATTAATAAAAACGGGTTAATCAAAGATATAAGAGCTAGCTAAAATATGCTTAAGTGACTGGCCAAGCAGTGATTTAAATAATATAGTTTCTGAGTGATTATTTTGAGTCTGAGCAGCCTCTGCTGAAAGTTTTTGCCAACGTGGTCAACTAAATCCACTTAAAATCCTGAGAGAGCTTGAAAAGGAATTCTAGACACACACACACACACACACACACAAATAAAACAGAGTTTAACGCAGCTTCTTGCTCTGTTTGCTAGCTTGCTGTGCCTCCTTTAAGACAGGTCTTTCTGACTCAGTCTTGGCAAGGAACGCTGTGCAGCAAGCTGGCTTCCTGGTCCACTAGCACAAATGTCTCTGTTTCAAGACATCCGGCATCAGAGCATTCAAATAGGGTTTGTGAGCAACGTGTTACAAACTGCTTAATGGCATGACATAGACCTGCTGTATACCTGGAACTGGGGCAATATGATGAACATGCATCTACCATTTTGGACAATTTGCCAAAAGGCAAAGCAGAGTTAGTCCTAGCCACCCTGCTTTGCATTTTAAGAAGCAGTCCTAATCAGAAAAAGATTACAGATACACAATAAAGACAGATTCAGATAAAAAAAAAAAAGACCTCTAAATGTGTTACAGTGTGTTTTAAAAATGTACACAGGCTTGGGAGAGAGAAGAAAAAGAGTATAGAGAGTTATAAAAAAATAAATGGTTTTTAAAAATAAAAAAAGTCTTTAAAGAGACAGAGTACAGACAGTCATAGATAAGTAAAGAAGAAAAGAAAAATAAGCTACATAAAGATGGAATATACACAGAGAATCTGGATTATATATATTATTGTGTTTTTTTTTAATTTTTTTGACTGTGAATGAGCTAAGTACAGAGAGACATTTCATTGTATGGGCTGCTAAGCTAAACCAACATATATATAGCACCAATCTACTTCAAGAGAATGATGGACATCATAGAGGCTACTTACGGAGTTTGTTATCCGTTTGAGCAAGAAACTGGTCTTGACTGAACTGTTGACTAGACTGGCAGGACCCACAGAAAAATGACTGCTGAAGTTGCCTAAAGAAGGTGAGACCGTCTTTGGGGATTCCTGTTTCATGAAAGAGTCTGCCAGACATTCTGCAGGATACAGAAAAAAGTGACTGACAAACTGCAAATTTAGGTGAAACTATCTTTGAAATTTCTGGCTTAATGGAAAAGTCTGTGAGATACTATGGGCCAGTAGGCTGAAGATGGGTACCCACAATGTGACTGCCTGGATAGCAAGATGTCTTTGTCAATTTTAGAGGTTTAGAAGTTGCTTACAATGTACTTCTTGTTTACTTAGGTAATGTTATTTCCTTCTGGAGTTTGACGGAGTTGAAGAATAGATAGTTATAGTTTTCCTTAGTTATGAGAAAAGATAAAGTAGATATAAATATTTAACTGTAATTCTTGCTTGAAACATGTTCTGTTGTATGTACTTTTACTGTGTTAAAGTTAAAACCTTCCTCTTTGTTCAAAAAGAAAAGGGGAAATGGTGTAGAAAGTCCTTCTGTCTATGTGTGCCTTAATTGGTTAATAAAGAAACTGCTTTTGGCCAATGGCTTAACAGAATATAGCCATACTGGAAGAGATATATAGAGAGAGTAGGCAGAATCAGTGAGAAGCCATGTAGCTGCCACTGGAGACACACTGGAACCTTGCCAGTAAGCCACAGCCTCGTGGCAATACATAGACTAATAGAACTGGATTAACCAAAGATATAAGAGCTAGCTAAGCAATATGCTTAAGTGATTGGCCAAGCAGCGATTTAAATAATACCATTTTAATGTGATTACTTTCAGTCTGAGCAGCCTCCATCAACAAATCAGAAACATACTTAGAAGTTTTAAGAGCATAGTTTATCCCTGTCAAATTTGCATATTACAAAGCCACTACAGTATCATTAAAACTCTACTCTGAATGGAGTAATATTCATAAAGAGGTAGGATTGCTGGGAATACTGAGAAAGCATGAGAATTAGGCAAGTTGGTTGAATTCAAAAGAACTAGACAGGGTTAAAAATAGGGAATCTGAAAGGGTGAGAGCCCAAAGAAGATTCTTCTGGCTCTAACTCAAATTGTTTCCACCCCAGCTCCATCTGATTTGAGAAAAGAGTCTTGTCTAGTATTAAATATGAGTATCAATTAAAATTGTCTTATTAAATATAATGAGTATTTTCTCATTTGCATCTGCTAGTTCTCCCATAGAATACCACATTTTTTCTCCTCAGAATATCAGTATGTATAGACATCAAATATATTTCTTATATTTCTGAGTTGTGGGTTATTTCAGGTAACGGAATGACACTGTGTATTTTTCCCAAGCTCCAGTAGTTCTGTTAACACAATTAGAACACAACGTGCTCTCATCTTAAGGAGAGTGCCTGTGCATTTGTAGCCTCCAAGGGAGACCATTAGCGTGATGCAAGATCTTCCACACCATCAGGTAATCTTATGCTCATAGCAGTGATTTTACTAGGTAAAGATTCCTACAGACAGGAAAAAAATTGAGTTAAAGCACTTAGTCCTTAGAGTCCTTAGCATTAGAATCCAGGATGTAAAAGTTTTAGCAGTAGATAAAGAAAGGCCTTGCCAAATAGCATTTCTGAGCAGAGTGTCTTGACCCATTTCCCATTTTTCCTATTCTTGTGGCAAGAAAGGCCATGGGATCAGCATGGATACTTAAGACATTAGGATGTAAATCATGTTATCTGCAAAGTTACAGGACCAAAAATAATTTAGGCACACTACTTAAAAAGTGTTTCATCCATGGTAATCAAAAGAGTACAACACAAATCTGGTTTAATGGCTGTAAGGAGTGAACATTACTGAAGGAAAAAATGAAACAAATTTGACATTCCAAGAGAGAAATGTAACAAATGATGATATACTGGACATGTTTTTGTCAGAGCATTTTATCAAACTTAACCCTTGACACTGAACATGATATTCTGTCCTATATAGTTATATGGCTTCATGCTTAGACACAGAGAAACAATGACAGTTTGTAGGACTGCTTTGAGGGCCACTTAAAGAATGAGTTATGAGTCTCATGACTACTTGCCGTTATGATTTTCCCCTGAAGATGAACAGGGAAAATAAAAAAAAAAAAAAAAAGGTACGACAAAATTTAGAGGCAATCATTCCAACTATTTAGCTACATCATCTTGATCAATGACTACAAAAGAATCTTTATGGCGTTTATACTCATTAAAGTGATTTGAGAAGCAAAGACGCTGGTTTGGGAGTGGTTGTCAATATCCTTCTTCAAACTCATGAACATGATTTAAAAGAGTCCTTCCCGGCCAAGCTGTCCTTCCTTTCATCACATTGGAGCACCTAGTTAAACAGCAAGGACCTGTAAGGGAGCATTCAGCAATCTGTTCCACACGTATCTTTTTGCAGCCAGATTGCACCTGTAAAGGTGAAACAGAAACTCATTGGTTTCAGAACAAACAGGCCCTGAATGGTTTATGGTTTATGCAATAGCTACTGTGTGTTGCTGTTTTTTTAATTAGCATATATATGGGTCCCTTTCTTCCATCGCATGTTATTATGGTGGTGGTAATTCAAGGAAAGTATCCTGAGCATTTACATTGTAGGGCATTGTGATGATTTGCGTCTTGGGCCTGGTACAAGCTGTGCTTTGCATCTGCTCCCAAGTCATCCCTGTATTTCATACTCTCATATTTGCTTTTTAAGAATTAGAAATATTGTGAGTTTTAGAGCTTGCCTTTTGTTGTTGTTATCATTTTTACCTCACTAGAAATTTCTTTCTTTTATGTACTCTATTCCCCACTATGAAACTCAAATCAATTCTACTGAATGGTGACAATTTCCCCCTAAAATCTCTCCTAACAATAATGAATTGTCTACTTAATCCATTTCTGCAAATCCATTGGATGTTTATTATTAAAAACAACAGGCGGAATTTTCTCCCATTTGGTCAGTGACTAAGCTTACACTCTGCCTTTTAAAAATGTCTCATGAATAATTAAGGATTCAAGTTTTGATTAGAGAAACTAAACACACATTTGATGAGTAATTGGTATAATTTCTCCATGTTACAATATTTTAGTAAACCTGAACAAGTCATCCCGCAGATAATGTCCTTACCTTTTCAAGTTGCTTTCTGTTTTAGTTGGGGTTTCTATTGCATCCAAGATTGAGAAAAGTAATGATAAAAACAGTAATAACAAGAATTACATTCATGTAAAAATTTTAACTTACCAAGACTGTTCAAAGAGTTTTATGTGTGTCTGTTCAATTGTTTACATCATCTCATCTTATTGCCCTATTTAAGTTTATAGGGGAAATTATTATCCTCTTTTCACAGATTTATAAGTTGGGGATAATGGGCATAGGGTACTTACTCACCTGTCTTTGGGGAGACACTAGGTAAGTTGAGCTTTGAAAGAGATTCTGATGCAGAGCGTGCATTAGTACTACAGCTTCTGAGACGGAAGAGATGGGAGGCTTCAGTGTGTACATCTCTGGCCTCCATGTCAAGTGTTTTTTCTCCAGTGTTTCTGTTGCTATTACTCACAAGCATATCCTTGACTCATTCTCTCCAGTCTACAATGAAAACCAAGGAACACAGGTGGGCAGCAAAAAGTAGCTAGGTCACCTGGTCTAGAAAACATCGCTGGCTACTCTCCCGTCATGTCTTTCATGTGTTATTAACCTGTTCACCGAACAAGATGCCTTATGTTTCTTTTCTTCTGTCCTGGTTGCATCCAAAAGCAAATGGACCTAAGGTACAGCCAGACCCACATGCCCACTTCCTTTCCCAGAGAAAGCCATCACCCCTGAGCCTGTGTTAACCTGCACCCCTGGGACTCGCTTCTTAATTACAGCTTAAAAGTATAGAAAGAAACACAGAGTTCAGATCCTCTGCTACCAAGATACAGAGGTTAATTAGTTATTTTATACTAATTAGATCTTAGAGGTACTCATTAGATGATTATTATTTCAATTTTCAGTAGTTCTTGGGTGTTCATGGTGAAAATCATTTTTTTTTTCCGAGACAGTTTATCCATAGCTTTTTGGTTCCTGTCCTGGAACTAGCTCTTGTAGACCAGGCTGGCCTCGAACTCACAGAGATCTGCCTGCCTCTGCCTCCCGAGTGCTGGGATTAAAGGTGTGCGCCACCACCGCCCGGCTCGTGAAAATCTTTTAATACAAAATGAAAGGTCCCGTTTTACCAAAATGGCATGCTGATAATTTAATATTTAATAAAATGGTTTTTGTTTGTATGTTTATTGGGACAGGATGGTATATTTCACAGATCAGCCTCAAATGTACTATGTAGCTGAGGTTGTTTTTAAACTTCTGGCCCTTTTGCCTCCATCCCCCAAGTGCTAAGGCGTATGCCACACACCCTGTTTTAAATACTTTTTTTCAATAACATCCGAGAATGGTCAAGTTGAATCACATAAACAACTATCTTCAAAAAACCTTGGGATTTGCACAGATTTCCAATAATGTCTAAGGAAAAATGAGCATGCAAAGAAAAGAAATCTTATGAACTAATTAGTGAACCAATTCTGCCACTCTAAAATACCATTTAGATGTGGCCATTGCAAAACAAATAAAATGTCCACAAAGGTATAAGTGATGCCTCTTCATCCACCCGTACAAGCTCTCCCACAGCAGGTATTTATTGTGCAGTGACCACAATGGCTATAAATAGAAGCATAGTAAATGTTTATGTTGTTTTATGAAGCAGGTGGCCTTGTGGACCTAAAATATAAATAAATCTACATTCCACACCCTCATTTTTCTTTACATCCCCTGATTTGAAAACACACAGTGTATTAGAGGTCACTGGGTGGTTTACAGCTGAACACGGAAAGGTTCAGCCTGAACATTTACTTCCTAAGAGATTCAACTAGTTATGTTCCAGGCTCTGTGATCATTAAGAAAGTACTAAAGTCTTGAATTCATTGAAGTGTTTTAAAATTCAGCCAGTGTAGTCCTAGCTGCAAGGGCTACATTGCTTTTTTTCCCTGATGTGCTAGGTGTCCTGGGAGCTGACATAGAGTGGCTGCTGTGCACTTCGAGAGGGAAGTGCCACCTGCCAAATCCAAAATTGCTGCTGGGATTAGGAGAAATTCCCAAACTGCACCAAGGCAGAAGCCAACAGCGAGTCTGCCCTGTTAAAATAGCAAGATGAGCTAAAAGAGCTCAACACGTTTTACTCCCTGGAGTCTGCCACAGCAACTGTTGGCTAACACGGACACGATTTAAAATTAACAGGATTTAGCTGAAAATTGCAGCTGGGGGAAAGGTTAAAGACCGAAAAGTAGGATGATGAAAATGAGATAGCTGGTAATTTTCTGAAGTTTTGTAAGCATCTGTAATGAGTAAGTCACCCTATGGTAACCTGCATTCCGTGCTGCCTTGTGGCTGAACCACATCTTCAGTGTTCAACAGCAACTGCCACTTACATGGAGAATGCCACTTCTGAGTATGACTTGTTCAACTTGGTACCCCTAAAGATCCCCCAAGATGCACTACATATGAGACATGCTTCATTGAATACTAAAAAATCATTTCTGTCATCATCTTAAATATAGCAGGACTTTTAGTTTGGGTAACATATAAAATTAGACAGTGACCAGATGGATAGCTTAAAAATTATAAACTCATATATTGCTGCCATCCTATGGAGACTAATCAGTCACTGGATGTCATTATAGATGACAGGACTTTTCCTTTGCCTCTGTCTTTCAGTCCACAATGCTCTCCCATCCCACATAAATAAGAATCCTGTTTTATCCGCTAGACTCCAGAGAAGAAAGAAACATAATGTTTATCAGTAACCATTTTACTGCTATCACTAGCCTATATTAAAATTGTATGGACCACCTTATTAATCACTTGCAAACATGTTAATGGAAACATTTATAGTATGTAGCAATGTAGCAAACTTCAGAATTTCTTCTCAAATACTCAGAGAATTCTGTTGGTTATGATAAGATCCAGTCAAAGGCTAGAGGAATAATAGTTGAGTTGGTGGTGTTTGCCAACAAAACATGAGGACTTGAGTTTGAGTCTTAGCACCTCCTCCTCTTCCACTCCCACACAAAACTTGCCCTGATAGTGTACATTGTAATCTCAGACCTCTGAAGGCAGAGACAGGCAGATCCTTAGCCAGCCATCCTAGCTTACTTGGCAAGTCCCAGGTCAGTCAGAATAAGGAGTGAACACCTGAGATACAAAATCCCTACGGTTGGCTCTAGCCTCTACATGCATCTGCAAACCCCCCAGCCCACCCCCTACACAAACATACTCAGAAACTTTCAAAGGCAAATGGAAATGCACATAGCTCCCTCTATGAATATTTGGAGGATCACAATCACTCCCAGCACTGGAAAGTCAAGCCTAGTGTACAAAAATTGAAGTCCAGTTAAGGTCCATTAATTATAAGGCAATTCCTCAACCAAACAAGAGTTTGGCCTTAAATCAATACTCAATTAAATACTTCCTGTAGTTCTAGTCATTAATTGCTCTGCAGCTTAGAAAATAACATTCTAACTGCTTGTAGAGAGGTAATCAAAATCAGTGTGTGAAGCTTAAGCTCTGTTCTTTTGTGATCATCTTTCCTCAACAAGGAAAATTTACTTCTTCCATGACTTAGAGCCAAGCATTTCCAATGCACTCATAACTGTTAAAAATTGAGGACAACTGCAAGTAACAGATTTTGGTGGTAGAATAATATTCAATTTATCCTAAAGGACAAGCAAGACAAAAATAGCATCCTTGATCTTCAGGAAGGAATTGCATTTGAGAAATGCCATCACTTCTATATTGGGTGTTTAGTTGGAGACACACAGAACATTTGCTGTCCAGGAGATATTGAATGGGGAATGTTTACAGGATAACATCTCCTAGCTGCTGCTGGCAAGGGAACATTTAATGGTAAAAAAAAGTCCATGCTATCTTGCTCTGCAATGAGGAATCACTTTCGAGCTCAGTTCTCAGCACAATGAGACTCCTTCTGTCAAAGGTGATTTACAATGAACTCCCTAGTGAGCTTCACCCAGCATGTACATTGCCCAGTGGGAGACTCGGGATTAAGGATATCCACATTAAATACAGAGCCTCAGAACCCAGAAAACTCACAGAGATCACCACTGTAGCTGAAGAATGGGGAGAGAGAAGAATATAATTGAGAGACGCTATAGAAATATAAATGCCGTGCAATCGGGCAATAGCTAATGCTTCAAATACAGAGACTGGAAATTTACAAAGCCCATATGTGGAATGACGTTCTTTCTACCTTAGCCTTCCACTGCCAGGGAAAGGATGCTCTGAAAATGCGAAGAGGAGCCACAGGGCAGAGATCCTGGAAAAAGACCCTATTGCTTTCCATTGCACATTCATGGCGTGCTGTGCATTGCATAGAAGAATGACTTGCAATGTTCTCACAATGATTTTATTTGTGCCAGATTTGAAATGATCTTTTATGAGTTCAACTGGCAGGTGTGGGCTATGCTGAATTTCCCCACTATATATCCATTGTGCCCTCTAAGCCTCTTTTTATTTAGTAATTTATATTTATTTGTGCTAAGACTTTTATGCCAGATCTCATGCATGCTAAACACAAGTTCTCCACAGAGAGCAGCCTCCACTTCCATCCGATCTCCCTTTTTAGAGACATGGACAGGCTTTCTCCATGTAGTTCAGTCTCATGGGGTTGGAAAGCTTTCTGTGAAGTAGAGTATTTCCTGAATTGAGATACAGAGCTCAGATAATTTTCCAACAGTAGCAATGAGGCATAGTAACTATTCTTCTGTGCCTGGTCCTTATCCTTGTCCTCCATGGCAAAGCTTTTGAGACAAAGAATCAGATAGCATAGGGGAGGGAGTGGAGGAAGCCATGAGGGACATGCTGGATGAAAGTATAATGTTGATGCGGATGTTATGTCCAGATCACAGAGTCCCCCGAAAGACCACCAGGAAGTCTGAATCCATATGTAAGAGCAAAGAGCCTTTATTCAAGCTCAAGCCTGGACCCTGAATGTGTCCAACATAGCAGTATGAGAGCAGAGAGTCTCACACTTGGTTGCGGTGGGGCTTTATCGTAGCAGAGGTTGGGGTGAGGTGGTTTCTAAGGTTCGGGAACCCTGATTGGATGACGTTTGTCTAGGGGTGTCTTGCTGAAAGGGAATGGATGTGTACTGGAGTGAGGGACATCTGGTGATCCCGTCTACAATGGTTGGAACTTTAGGTATTGACTCTGAAATGTTAGGTATTTTCCCCTTGGATGCTCATTGGTCTGTTTCTAGGTGGTACCCGAGTAATCTCAGTTTGTGGTCTTTACTAGAGTCAGATGTTGCCATAGAATAAACCAAAACTCAGGCTTACCACCTGGCTGGTCTCTATTGAGCCTATAGCCAAGCTGCCCTGAACCCTACAGTGGGGACCAAGTGGTAAAGAGGACCAAGTGCTCGGATCATTGAAAAACTGGCAAAGCCTTTCTTTTCTGGCCCAAGTACATCAGGGTATACACAAACAGGCAACCACAGCTCTGTCCTTCCAGCCTGAGACTGCTGGCCTATAGATACCTCGGACCAAGACCACCAGTCCCTCCTGCCATGCTGCACCTAACAAACACCCCAAATTTCCAGATTGCAGCCATAACGCACAGCCCACTGGGCCCCACCTTTTCTCATGTGTCACTGTATGGCTGTCATTTCTTCCCTACCCAGCTGCCTAGTCAGGTTTCCAGATCTAAGCCTTGTGAGCCATTGCAGCAGAGCACCACAGCAGAGGAGAGAGGGCCAGGTGTACCTTATAAAGACCAAGTCTTCAGGTTCCAGTGAAATGGGTATTTCCTAGAAGGTTTTTAAGGAGCTAGTCAGAACTGAACAGAATTGGGAGACTTTCTGGCTAGATCTTTTCCTCATATTCAGCAACTTATAAAACCAAGGATAAGAACGTCGGGATTCTAAGTACTGGTCACAGGAATGGGACCTGAGTCCTATCTCTGGCCTTGGGAGGAGACATGACAGTCATTCTGAACCGCCCAGGAGCCCATTAGTTGATAACTATCTAAATCGGGTTTCAGGAGCTTTAAAGCCTTTACAATTGCTGGAGAGCACGAAGCTTTCTGATAAACAACAAAGGCATGCCATTGCTCCTCCTGTAAGACTCAACCCAAATGAGTCTGTCAATCACTCGGACATGGAAGTGCCCCTCAGGAATGCTGTCTGTTCCAGAGACATGACCTGCGTATAAGGCCTGCGTGTAAATGAAGGCAGGCGCAGCGATCTCTCTCTCCACTTCTGGTCATGCGAGGGCTCTCCTCCCTGTAGGTCCCTCAGTCGAGGCAAGCTCTCTTCTCCTGAGAGTGTTCCACTTTGTTCTGTAATGAGCTCCATCCAACTTCTGCATTATGCTCTGTGTCTCCTATGAATTCTTTGGATGGAGATCACAAGTTTAGGGGAATCAAGAGAAGAAAAGTCTATAGTGAGAGCGGGGTAAAAAAGGCCACTTCGTTCCTTTCTATCTAATAAAGGGAATCCTTCTCCCTTGACTCTGCACTGTGTTAACAGCCTCGCTGATGCGCAGAGCCCATGTATGGCCATGGTTTATGCTGGAGCCCTGGCATGAGAGGATATATTCTAAAATGAGCCACTTCTCCCATCTTATCCACTATAATAGTATCACCATAATTTTTTTTACTTGCTGTGGACATTCCCAGGAGCTATTACAGAACTTTTCTTTCCAAAGAAGAGCGATCATCCTGTTTCTCCCTCGAATCCACGGCTCACATGGAAGGGCTCCTCACCGAAGCCTGGAGACAGGCACCCCACTCCTATCCACACCGCTGCATCTCTGCTCTGTCCCCATCCTCACGTCAGGGAGACTACCCCTGCCTCACCCTTCCTTCCTGCTTTACAATACAGCTTGATGCTTGTTCTTCTAAGCTTTGTGTTTCAGAGGTTTATAACTGGGAAGACTATAATTTGGAAAGTTGTTTTCATGAATGCGCTCTTTTCAATCACAAGCAGAGATCTGGTGTTGAGGAGGTAAAAGGATTGTTAGTTAGGTATAAAGACCCAGGTTCAGATTCCTTAGCACTTAAATAAAAAACCAAGAGGGAACCTATTGAAGACTAGGAGTTGGGTTCCCTGGTAGGCAGATGGATGGGGAGAGGAGACACGACTAGCTACTAAACATGACTAACTTTATCCTCTCTCTGATGTGAGTCTTGAAGTTTAAAACAAAGGCCTTGAAGACTTTCTTCTCCCACCAGCAGGGCCCTGCTGACAGACTGGCTCAGTAAGTTCAAGGCCATCTTAGGGCATGTTAAACGTTAAACAAAAGTTGTGGGCCAATTAGTCATCCTATCTTTCTTCAAACTGACCAACCCTCAATTAGGGGACGAAACCTCCTCAGAGGCTTGAAGAACCCGCTCCCTGAGAAAAGACTGGAGGCTCTTGGCTTCCTGAGATCCCCCACCTCCACCCCCATTCCTACGCTCTGCAGAGGGTCTTTTTCTCTGTCTACTGCATGCCTGCATTTCCTCAACCCTAATAAATGTTTGTCGGCAACTGGTGATTTTGTCTGCTGTTTGTTGTGTTTGAGATTTCTCTGCTGCTAGCTGTTATACCTGAGAATTTCCCTGCCTTTTTAATTGTCAGAGAAAATGAAACTAATCAAGACGCCTAAGCCGTATCATCTGGTGCCTGTAAACCCAGAGCTGGGGAGAGATAGCCCAAAGGATCTCTGGGATAACTGATCAGCCATTCTATCTGAATCAAAGTCCCAGGTTCAGTGAGAAAGGTACCCAGCGTTGCCCTACATGCTTGAGCATACACACACACTTACACAGACACGCACATACACAGACAGAGACACACACAGAGAGAGAGAGAAAGATACACACACAGAGAGACAGAGAGAGACAGACAGAGAGAGAGAGAGAGAGAGAGAGAGAGAGAGAGAGAGAGAGAGAGAGAGATATCCAGGTTTTAATAACATGATGTCTACAATGGCCTTCCAGAATCCATTTTAGGACCATGGGTCATTATTACAGTTTTGTTCTCTTGGTAATGCAAATACCACATTCTAAGGTGCTCCAATCTTGCTTTGAAGGAGTCTGGTACTGCAATGAGCCTCAGCACATACATTATCCACTTACACTTAAAATGCTTAGCAAAGAGGGATACTGAGGTTCAGGAAGATTAACGTCTATAAGGCTGCATAGTTAAGGATGGGAACAATGCAAAGAATCCATGCCGAATCCAGACTCAACTTATTGAGTTATGATGCCTAGAGACACCTATACTGATTGTGATATACAGAACAACACACACAACGAAGGAGGCACAGAAGTCTACTTCTAATAAGTTATCTAAATAAGTATATTGACTCAGCTACTGATACCCAAATTAATCTGTAGCAGCATGTATAGCACCGGTTCCACTGGTGGCTTCAAAACCCTTCTCAATAAAACCTTAATCACCATTAGGAAATGCTAAAGATCTTTCTGATCTTTTCTCTGGGCGTCACCCGTTTCACCAGAAGAAATGGTGGGAAAAGCTGGTCTTCTCTCCTGTACTGATTATTTTGTTTTCCTATGTTATCTCTCTGTTTAATTATATGGACCACTGCTAAGATTGCCTAGTGGATAACATTGCAAACTCGTGTAATTCAGGGGAGAACTGAGCCCTAAAAGTTCAAATGTAATCCGGAAGGAAGCACAAACCTGCTAATGGACTCACTGGGATGCGTCACACAAATTAAGAAGTTTGACTTGGAACCCATTAAGTTAGACTAGGGCAGAGTGTCTAGTCTAAAAGCATAATTATATTATTGTCTCTAGATGTACCAAAACTGAATTTTCAACAGAAAGGAGAATGCATTTATGGATAGTAAGATTCTGATATTAAGTCACATTGTTACTGAAAATCAACTAACTATATTCTAGAACCCAGGCATAGAGTAACATACCATTAATCCCAGCACTCAGGAAGCTGAAAAAGGAGGATCACCATGTGCTCCAAGCTAGTCTGGGCTCTGCAGAGAATGTCAAGACAGTCTGACCTAAGACTAAGACCCTGTCTCAAACAAGCAAATACAACAAAAATTAATCCCAGGCAGAAAGTATATTTTAATATATCAATGTAACAATATTTATCTAATATATTAATAAATGAAATATTTTATTATCTCTCGATTTGATTATTTCACTTGAGATATATTTTATTTAATACTTGCTACAAATTTTAAGCCTGTACTAGCCCAATGATAATTTATTCAGCATATGTCATATTAAAAGTAAATGATACTCAAATTAAATTTGTCTTTGAATCTGGTTAATTTTCATGGGTAATATTTTATTTACTTGCATGTCTTTTTAATTATAAAATGTATACAATTAAAAGAGATGTTGAGTCAACATAGGAAGAAAGATGAAGGGAGGGTTTATTTACATCTGCAGTACTTCTTTTCCAGCACGTGTCATTCATTGTCCTGTCAGGAAAGCAAAATAAGTTCAACTACTACTTTGTTGTAAGATATTTACTACAAACATTAAATTACAAAAGAGTCAGAAGGGCTGGAGCAGCCAGGAGGAAAAAACATCATATCTCTGCCGCTAGTCTCCACCATGCCAGGCTGAAGCAGCAGAAAAGGCCTCTCCCACCAGCATACTGCCCCGCCCAGTCAGAGTTCCTGAGGCTACAGGGCTTCTATGATTTGGAATCATTGCTAAATCTGTTCCACG
Organism: Chionomys nivalis; assembly: GCF_950005125.1. Lineage (NCBI taxonomy): Eukaryota > Metazoa > Chordata > Mammalia > Rodentia > Cricetidae > Chionomys > Chionomys nivalis. The sequence continues at coordinate 25,962,640 of NC_080109.1, read as the reverse complement.
GACATTCATGCCCATTTACCTGTCGACAGTGCAAAAGTTCCCTGCAAATGTCCCAAAGAGCCCTGGCAGCTGGAACAGAGAAGCAGGAAGAGTAGGCATGCCTGTTAAAGTGCCTACCGCCAGTAGTACTTTGATGTGCCCAGTACAGCCATGGTTGTCCTGTAAACACTGCCTAGACAGGCAGTAAGTGCTCAGACAGCTGCTGCTGAAGTGAGTGCTACAAACACACATATATACATGTACATATATACACATATGCATACACCCATACACAGACACACACACACACACTTTCCTTTCTCTTAACCCTTCAATCACTTGCCAGTTCCTCCCTATATCTAGTGTGCTGGTTCTCAACCTTCCTAATGCTGTGACATTTTAACACAGTTCCCCCATATTGTGGTGACCCACAACCATGAAATTATTTTGTTGCCACTTCATAACTATAATTTTGCTACTGTTATGAACTGTAATGTAAATGTGTGATACGCAGGATATCTAATGTGTGATCTCTGTGAAGGGGTCATTTGACTACCCTCTGAAGGGGCTGAGACCCACGGATTGAGAACCACTGATCTAAAGGAAGGCACCTGGCATGGAAATTTCTGGAGTATATCCCCATATGGTGTGGACAGCATGCAGGACTCTACCTACCTCCCATGCCATAATTACTTTAACCTTAACAACAGCCTCTGGGAATTGCCAGACTTTATTCCCATTCTTACCTCTTTTCTGTTAACTTTGTAATGAGAACATATGTCTCTGGTCTTCAGTAATTATCTGTACAATTTTAACACATTCTCACAAAAATACTTACCAATTATTCCAAAATTTAGTATATCTGCCCTCCTTACAGAGGAAAAAACATATTTTGTCTTCTATTTTCCCTTTCCATCTTCCCCACTATTGCTACCCTAAATTTTAGTGTCATGTGTTAATACATTTTTAAAATTCACCATTTTAAGTCTGTTGATGTACAATTTGGTGGCATCAATTACAGCCATGGTGCTCTACATTCATCATTGATAATAATCTCTGACTTTTTTTTTTAATATTCCCAAGAAGAAACCTTTATAGCTACCAAGCAATAGTTTTCCATTCCCACACACACTCCTTACTTCTCTTAAAGGCTGATCTACTTTTTCCTCAATGAATTTTCCAGTTGCGAGTATGTTGCAGTATTTGTCTGGTTTATTGTATGTAGCCTGGTGTGGAGTCATGTAGGCACTGTGAATGCTTCAGTCTCCATGAGTTCATATGAGCTTTGCTCAGTTGATTTGCAAGGCCTTGTTCTCCTGGTGTCCTCCATCTTCTCTGACTCCCACATTCCTTCTGCCTCTTCTTGAGTGGGGCTCCCTGAACTCCAAGGGGAGGGATTTGATGGAGACCTTCCATTTAGGCCTGAGTGTTCCAATCTCTCTCTCTCTCTCTCTCTCTCTCTCTCTCTCTCTCTCTCTCTCTTCATAATGTCAGACTGTGAGTCTCTGTATTTATTCCAGTCTGCTTCAGAAGGAAGCCTCTCTGATGGTAGCTCAATAAATCACCGATCTATGAGTATAGCAGAATATCATTAGGGGTCACTTTATTGTTATTTTTTCTTCCCCTTTAGACCAGTGGCATTTGGTTTTACCTAGGTTTCTATCTACATATCTGTCTGTCTGTCTATCTATTTATCTATCTATCTTCTATATCTATCTATCTATCTTCTATATCTATATATCTATTATCTATCTATCATCTATCTATCTATCTATCTATCTATCATCTATCTATCTGTCTGTCTATCTATCTATTTAGTCTCTGGTTCTTGGTCACTCAAGCAGTGTCATATAATTCTAGCACGAGCAGTGATGGCGCTAGGAATTTGGGCCAGATACTTCCCTTACAGATGCAAATAGAGGAGGTCCCCTGTTACCTTCAGAGATGATAAATTCATATATTTTCATCAGAGATTACTCTAATTTTCTCTATAAATCTGCTGTTTCTATTGATCTCAATTTGATGGATTGCTAAGCTCATAGATCTGAGAATTTAATTTTTATTTGGATTTACTGGATAAATAGGAATGTTTCTGATTAGCCAGCTGCTTCTAGAACTTATTTTAAATGTATAATCTATAAATCTCTGTTTTTAGATTTGTGTCTCTTAATTTTATATATTGCCTATTTCTTCATTGTTATTTTCCAAAACATTGCAATTTAGAAGCTATATGCCATGTGCCTTTCTCAAATAGAATATCAATTTTTAGTTTTGCCTCTTTTGATCTATTGTTATTATTAGTTTATCATGACTGGTATTTGCAATAACAATTTATTAAACTCCTCCAAATTGGCTGGCATGATTTCTCTATCCTTTTCCAACTAAAGATGATTGAATAAGACATATAATAACATTTTCTCTTATTATATTTTCCCAGTTGGTTGGACAGTGCTCTATCATTACCTTTCAATTTACTTCAATTCAGTCTCATCCAAACTGAAGCACTGCCAAGTGATACTATACAAATGAAACTTCAGATAAAAATAAACTCAGCTTTATCTTATGCACTTAAATATGTGTGCATATTAGTGACATGCTTCTCTATATTAAAATAAAAACCTGTTGATTAAAATGTTTTAATTTTGTCTACTTATTCCACAATATGTTTATGAATAGACTACATTTTTAAGTGCAACACTTCATTACAAATATCCCCCAAACCCATACCCAAATCCAGCCTACCACCAGAGTATATTTTTTCTGCTTTTTAGAGTAGCGCAATCTGGTACACAATATATTTTCTTATACTTTTATGCTTATAACTTTTAGTTTGTCTTCGTATTCTTCCATATAAATGTAATACCCATGATGGTATTTTTTTGGCTGAGTATTCTGTGTAAGACTGCCCTTAGCTCTGGCTAATAATTCAACATATATTGACTCCTGACTATTTCTAAGACCCTGGAATTAGCTGATAAAAAAAGGAGCTTATCAAAGCTTCCAAAATACAGATTGTTAAATATATTTTGTACTTAGCCTTTACAATCCTGTTATAGTAAGATATCAAATCAATTAAAGATTTGCAAAATAGCCTACACCAGGGAAAGAACCATTGTCTCTGAGTGATGAGATCAAAGTTAGCAACAGGACTCGGATTATTTTACAGAGGGTATCAACCATCACACTGAGACCTCAGACTATCTTCGTCTCTGAAAATATAAGTTGTATGTCCAAGTTGAATCCTATGGCTGACCCTTTTTCACCCAAGAGTAAGTCCTCTCACCAAATAGGAGCAGAGACTTTGTCACATCTAAAACATTTTTAAATGCATAGCTTCAGAGAGGGAGGGAAGGAAAAAGAGAAGGAGTGAGGGAGAGAGAGGAAAGACAGACAGACAGACAGACAGACAGACAGAAACTAGAAAGAGAACTCACTCACATTGCAGCCCCTGAAAGACTGTGTGTCATTTATAAAGTTACACATGTAGAACTCTAGGTAGACTAGCATTATGAAATGCAAAATCTATTAGCTACACAGGGCTCCTGAGTCCTTTAAATGTCGCTAACACAGTTTAAGCCTAGGAAAGAATATTAATAATGAGGTTATCAAGTCAATAGCCCGTACCCTTTCTGCATAACTCAAACTTATCCCTGGAAGTCTAAACTGGCTTCCAGAGACTGCAAAAACGAATGCAATTAAAATAGTCTGAGTTAGAAGATCATTTCTGAAGTTTGTGGTAAAATTCTATTTGTCTACCATTGGTTATATCTTCAAATGTATTAAGAATAAATAAAAGTGCCAGCACTGAACTCAATAATTTTAAGGCATGCTATAGTTACAGTGTACATACTATGTCATCTGTCTAATGTTCCCCATGGAGCATGTTGCTTTTTATTTAAGCAGCAACCTACACAACAATGAAAATAAACAAATCCCAGAGAATCGCTAATAGTAGCACCCAACACAGGTTCATTCTAGATGAGGAATGAGTGACATCAGAAACTAATTTGTTTAAAAAAAAATAATCAAGTGGAGCTAATTACACAGTTGCCAGTTGCTCAGCACATAATCTACCACCAATGTATCCCTTCATCTCATAAGATAATCAGAAAGAATATCTCATGGAATAGAAGAAAAAATAAACACATGAAATTGGCTTAACTAGAAGCTATAAAATAGGAGCATCCTCAGAGGCAAGTGAGGAAAACTCCTAACCAAATCAGGCAGGACATTTCCTCTCTTCATCCTCAGGAGCAGCTATGTGACAATTCACTGCCAGTCCACACAGCCGTGGCCTTCTCAAGTCAACTGAATCTGTTCCAGTCATTTTGTATTGGTCACATCTTCTTCGTACTGAGCTCCCATTTCTCAACCTGAAGCTCCCAGCCTGCTCTCAATTTTTCTCCTTAGTCCCCTGGAAAGTACACCAAATAAATTTAACTTATCTCCAGTGAAGAAGCACTTCAAACATGCCACATGTTATGAATATCCTCTCTCCTTATCCCTTCCACATCTGTAGGAATCATCTTCTCCAAGTTAACTCTCCATCATTCTGTCAAAGCTTTCTCATCTGAGTTGACCACACGCATATCTAGTACGCAGCAGCTGAATTTCTCAGTTTCACCCTCAATCCGGTCAAAATCCAAAATTGTAGAGTTAGATATTTTTTAAATGTATTAAATATTTTAGGCAATATATTTTCATCATATATATGTATATGTATGTATATATACATATATACGTATATGTATAGAGTTCAAATTTCATTATTCCAATTCACACCAACATTTACAATTGGTAGGAGAATTAGCAAGCTATCATTTACATGGACCAAAACCCCATGACGGAATATGAGCTCTTCATTCTCTTTCACAGACATTTCTAGTTTAAGTCCAAAACCCAGGGAATACTAGCAATTAAAGAATTCCAGATTGTCCCTATATCTCTACCCAACTTCATATGTTCTCTCTCTCCCTTGCTCTCTTCCCCCCTTCCCCCTCTTTCCCCATCTCTCTCTCTCTCTCTCTCTCTCTCTCTCTCAAAAATGAACAAATAACTCAATAAAACAAAAAATCTAAAAAGAAACAAAAACATCTCTCCACTCCATCCCACCACAAAACCATGAAGTTTGTTCTGTGTTGGTTAAGTACTCCTGGTCATGGGGCCGTCTCTTTGGGGTAGTTTATATGCCCAGTGATAGTCCTTCGTGAAAAAAGAAATTGTTGTGCCTTTTCCAGCAGGTGAGAGAGTGAATATGCGCATCCCACATATATTCAAGAAGTTATTTTCAATTAGTTGTGTTTCCTGGATCTAAGTGATAGGTTTATTTATTTCTATTCAGTTTGCCATGTTTTGAAAGAGCTTCTCCTATTTATTTTAGAGTTTCCTTTTGAGTACTACTTTTATAACCCAAAGTTTAGCTACTACTCTACTTTTTATAATTCATAGATTATATTCAACTTTCTTTTCCATATTTCTAAATTGTTAATGATGATGAATAGATAAACAAATAACCAAGAATCTAGGTAAATTATCATAGTACTAGAAAGTTTCCATTACAAATGACAACGTTACATGCGCATTCCAAATAAGCTGCTAACTTTGGAAGATTAAAGGTCTAGTATGCATGTATTAATTGATTTGATGTGTATTTTTTATGTGCTAGTAACTTTTCAAAGAACTTGAAGGCTAACCTGCATAAAAATAGTAAGACATTGTACTATGGAGAAATCCATTCATGATGTCATAGGTTAAGGAAAAAATAAAATAAATAACCGCACATTCTATAATGGTCATAACTTCCCATTCCTGACAGTCTATCTTTCACTCACTGCGTCAAAGTGAACAGAAGACCTTCCCATTCTCATTGTATTGCTCTCTAAAATGCAAAAGTATCTCCAGAAATCAAATTTTTACGTATTTCCTTAGGTGGTGTGAACTAGTCTCTGCTACTCGAATCATAGCTTGAACAGGATCCTCAATGAACACAGACTTATAAATAACCAATAGAAGGATCCTCCAATGAATCACACTTTAGTAAATAATGATTGAGGAAGGCAGAATTCTAGGTTGACTGCCATGGTCTGCAACCATTGGTGCTAAGTTCTAGGTTATCCTTTTCTTTGCTGAGTGTCTTGCTTCTGACCACTTGACTGTGGCAGATCTGATGAGCTATATCCTTTGGTTAGCTTCCATTACATGACAGAGTTAGTGGAATGTCACTTGTATAGCAAAAGAATTTTCTCTAGTAAAGCCTCCAGGTGGCAAGGCAGGCTAGTGATTGCTTTCCAGTTTCATGAATTCTGTTTATATGAGCCAAGGATTTCTCTGTATCACTAAACTCCTAATAACTTTCTTCTTATTCTGCTCTTTTTTTCTTAGGTATGCACACTATTTTTCAGTCATAAAAACTGAACACCAGCATGGCAAGCAAAGCACCAATAGATTCAATGGTGTCAAATCTCATGACTGTCTGCTTATAAGCCATGAAGTCTGAGCTGAGCAGAACCCACAAATTCCATGAAAGTCTAGAGAGTAGCAAGTTCACCTGTGAAGAGAAAGAAAGAAGAAGGGAAGTCAGAGAACTGTAGAGCAGGACAGAATAGCATATGAACTAAGAGCTAGACAAGTAAAGAAGATACAGACTAGTAAGGAAGATACGGAGAAACATGAGAAACTCTTTTGAACAGTAACTCCGACAACAGTCCATTGTGCTGATTGTTGCTATGCACACTGGTAATGGACCCAGCATCCCTTCCTCCTGCGAAGGATTAAAAATGGCACCTGTAGCAATGTGCACATTCTGAGGTGAACCTAGCATTCCCTCCTTGCTTTGCCATCTTTGTTCTATTTTAATCTGTATCCGATAACAGGTGAGTCAAAGTTCAGCCGTGGTGTCTCTCAGGAAAAGCGCTCTTTTTGTGCTCTTCTTAGGTCTAGTGAAGTGGAAAATTAAGTTTTTGCCCTCTAAGTCCCTGGAATAGGTCAGAACAGATATCAAACATTAACTCTGAAGCGCATTTAACACGATGGCATTTGAATTTAAAATAAAAAATACTGGGTTAAATTCTCCTTTGCTCTCCTGACTCCACTTCTAATCTCAATTTATGCCCATCTATATGCTCCGGCATAGCACACAAGAGAGGGCTGTGCAAGAAGCACCATATTTTATAATCTTTTCTATTATAATAGCAGGATACCAGCTCTACTAGATTTAAGAAAAGAAAAGGATTTACTGTTTAATGTCATTGAAATTTGCAGACGTGATAGCTGCTTCAGACATACGTTGCAAAGTAGGGCAGAGGATGTGGTCATATTCTCTTTCTGTTCTGGTGACCATCGTGTTGGCTTAATTCCCAGAGAGGCCCTTTCCATCCCACTGAAAGAGACACAATATCCTCTTGTTGTTGGCACCCTCCTGCTTACTAATTCCAACAGAGAGCAGGCTCATGCCGCATGTCCTGGTGGCTGTGATTCTGTTTGTCTAGTTGATGTAACTCAGCCCTGGAATTGGGAATTAGAATCAACCTTTCCTAACCACATGGACTTCGAGTTGGCAAAGAATGACTCAGTAAGAAGCAGAAATGCCTTGTCAATGAATGCACATTCAGCAGGTCAGAATTAATAGATGGCAGATGTAATAGAGGCTATCGTACCCACATATTAGGAGATATCTTTAAAATGTGGACAGAACAAGCAAGCTTCAATAATTATTTGTGTATGGTGTGTGTGTGTGTGTGTGTGTACATGAGTCCTTGTATTTACACATGCCTGTGAGGGGGTGGAGACTGAATCCATAGCTACTGGCCTCCAGCAAGCCCTACCCTCCTTCCTATCTCTATTCCACAAATCCTCCTGCCACCCCAGCACTTGCCTTACAGGTGCCATCATGGCCACCAAGGACTCTTCACTTGAGCACTGAAGGTTTGAGCTCAGAGCTGTCTATCTACATGGAAAGCACTCTTCTCTGTTAAATCATCTCAGCCCCACCCCCACCATCATCTTTGTACATTTAAACCCTATAAATGTTAATGTTCAATATTCTTCCTCAGACTTTCTCACTCTAGTTCAGCTCCACAGATTACATTCTGCTCCCAGGCAAACCCTGGATTTTTATCTTGCATTGTGAGTCCTGTAAGATACCACACCTGATGAAACAGGTGTGAATGTTTAACACTTCCAAAGTTGGATGAGCCCAATGCAGCATAGGACTTCTATACGACAAGACATACATTTGTATACATGCGTATTACATTAGTGCATTCCAGTAAAGCCATCATAGGTTAAAATATTATAAGATGAAAGTATGTTTTAAACACCTAGCCCACCAAACACATTAACTTAATGACACAACATCCCCGTATCAGTCATTAACCTTGGTGCTCTTGAGACACCTGCCTCTGGCCCTGCCCAGCACCTAGGAGAATATTGCATCTCATGCCACTCGCCCAAGAAAGACCCAAATCCAGTTTGCATTTCTAATAAATATATATCACCTTCCTCCTATTAAATGTCTTAAAAGATAAATCTAAGTTGGATGTCAGTCTGTATATAACAGATTCTGCCCTCTGAAAACATTTTGAGGACACCAATACCTCCTATTCAATGGTATATTGCTGCCTTGAGTAAAATTGGAATGCAGGAGTGTAGATGTTATAGAAGAGATGCCATGGGCCATCTGATTTATTTTCATACATACTTATTAGGAGAAAAGTAAAAGAGTCTAGGAGTAACTGTCCTGAATAGTGGAAAAACTGACGCAGATTTTATACTGGTCACTTAAATAAAGACTTGCAGTGGGGAAATAGTCTAACAGTTAATTATCACAAATTTAGTGAGAAACTTAAATCATGAATGATGAATACAGTTTATAAATCTATGATCAAATATAGCTTCTTGACAGTATGCTTTTGTAAGTCTTACAATTAGAGGTCAGAGAAATGGAACTTGCTGCTTTTTCTAAGAACCCAAACTACATTCCTAGCATCCATATAGGGCAGCTTACAACTATTTGTAACTCCAGTTTCAGGGAATCTGAGATCCTCTTCTCGTCTCTGAGGCCACCTGTGAATGGCATATGCTTAAACAGATACATTATACATATACACCTATGTTCTATTTATATACATATATGCAAATAAAAATAAAGAAAAGATTCACAATCGTGGCTTAAAGTCAAATTCGATTTTAAAGGCACTCCATGGGAGTGATTTAGCCAACAGTTTACCACACGGGACTTTCTGCTTATCTTGTCTAAAGAGCCAGGAATGGACAAGGATGAGGATGGGCTACACAGTCCATAGGCATGGCATCTGAACTTGGTCTGTAGATACATTGTGCCAGTGACTGGAGAGTCGTGATCACCCTAATCAAGGCTTAAAAATGGAATAAAATGTAAACCTCCAATGAGTGGTTTCCCACTAAGATTATGAAGAGTTGAGTATCTAGGAGCTAATCTCATGATGCCACAGTGATGATCAAATTCATTACCACCCTGCCTGGTTTTGAATCAACTAGAAGATACACAGAATACATCTCTGGATATTTCTGTGGGGAACGTTTCAGAAAGTATAAGCACCTTGAATATGGGTAACACCATTGCATAGGCTGGGGACCCAGAGTGATGAAAAAGGGAAGGAGACCATCTAGAGTTTTTCTGTCTCTGTAGGGAGCTCAGAGACCTGGGAGCTAACTAGCCTTTTGGATGTGGTCCATAAGAGCGATGACCCTGAACCCAAAGAAGGAATCCCTGGCCTTAGCTCACTCTTTCATTTAAAGCTATCCCTAGACTCTCCACTTCAGGCTTTCGATTATTTTCTATAACACTGGGTTATTTTCACCTACTGAAAAACAAAATTAATCTTCAATATACTAAATACTTATCATTTCACAGATGAATTATTTGAAAATATTTGTTCTGTGGGTTACTTATTCATTCTTCATGATTTTTGTATTTGTTTGCTTGTTTGTTTTTTTTTTAAGATTTTGTTCTTTTTGTTTGTTTGCTTGCTTGTTTTTCGAGACAGTTTTTCTGTGTAACAGTCCTGGATGTTCTGGAACTTGCTTGGTAGACCAGACCGGCCTCCAACTCATTGAGACTCACTGGCTTCTGCCTCCCTAGTGCTGGGACTTAAGGCATGTGTCACCACCATCCAGTTGCTCTTATTTCCTGTGTTTATGGTCTTATCCAAACAGTCACTGTCTAAACTGCTATCAACACTTTGAGAAGGTCCTCATCCATGCTTGCTTTGTGTTTGGAGGCAATGTCTCATTCTGTAGCCCAAAAGGCCTCAGACTTTCACAACTGAATACTCCTGATTCAGCAACATCATGTCTGAGTTACGGGCATGAAGGCATGAACTACCATGCTTGGATTCTTATGATCAATGCTGATAGAAAGAATCACTATGGATGCTGATCAATGAATAAATGGATAAGGAAGAGAGGTTAAAACATAGAGTGGAGTATTACTCTTCTACAAAGAAAGAAAGATGTCCTATCATTTGTAACAAATTCCACATAACTGAAAAATAACATACTAAGTGGCGTGAGACGCAGGAACTCAAATGTCACCTGCTCTGCATGTACAGATTTTAAAACTAATAGAGATTACCACTGACTTTTTATGAATATATGTTTGTATAAATATAGGTGCACAAATTTATTAGCTCAGTGTTATAATTCCACATAAATGAATGTGTATAATGATCCAATCAACTAACGTATCCATCTTCCTAAGCATTAAAAAAAATCTTTCATCCACACACTATTAATCATAACCAGGCACAGTTATAGGTTAAGTGTGATACATAAATATAGACATATAAGAGGTACCAATCTAATCAGGTAATTACAGTTCTGTTTCCTTATTGGTTTGTGATAGGAGCCTTCAGAGCTGCTCTCTTATGCTTATTCATCAACTACAGAAAACAAACATTCCAATGTATTTGAAAGTACACACATTGCATGATATAGAACACTAAACTTACTGCTTCTTTGGAGGTACAGTATTTGTAATCCTGCCCCCATCCTGCTACTCTTCTGTTAACTTCAGCTTCTAATAATTGGAAATAACAAGTATAAAATATATATATATATTAGAGAGACAATTTGATTTTAAAAAAAAATCAAACAATTTTCAAGAGTATTTTTTCTTCTACAGATGACCACAAAAGTCTCCATTCCCATTCTCTTCAAAATATAGAATATTCAATAAATCAAGTTAATAGATCATTAGCATTTGAGTAGCTAGACAGTCATCCTCTGCCTTGATAGAGATAGATAGATGAATAAAATTAATGATGTAGAAAATTAAATTGGGGGGAAAGAGCAACTTTATAGGGGACAACGGGTCATACAGGTGAGCTTATTTTTTGTCATATTTTACCTGTCACAGCTAGAGAGAAGGGGTATTTGAAATTCGAACCTTTAGGAAAATGACTTTATAAGCACCAACGTTGCCTATAGAACTGAAATCCACTAAACAGAATATGATTATGCAATAATTTTATTACCGAGACACAGTACTGGAGACATATCTGTGAATTTAGAGAGCAAGCTCCGTGAAGTCTGCTAAACGTGCAAACACGGTTGCTCTCCCCAAGCCATTTGAAGTCAAATCTGTGGGTGCCAGTTGGGCAATGTAAGTCACTTAAACCAACAACTAACAGGATCTAGTGGGATTTCCCAAGAAGTAGAGTCAGCTGCCTTCTGAGGCAAATCACGTGTGTGGAGCCTGAACTAGCTCCAACGGAAGACGAGCACCACACAGGTATATTTTAACTCCTACCGGAGAGGGTGGATGACTGTGTGATGGAGGAGACTCTGAGGGTCCAATTATCGCCTGTTCATTTCATTTTAACTGGCAGGGGTTTATGAGTTTGACTTAGAAACACTATATATCCCGAGGGAAGTTTTTGGAAATTATTTTGGACATTTGCGTATGTTGCTTTGTAAGTGCAAGGATGTGTGCGTGTGTTCTCATTGACAATCAGAAGTAAAACTGCAAGGGTTGATTGTCTTCTATCCTGTGGATTCCAGAGTTTAAACTTAGCTTATCAGGTCTGGTGACGTCTACACAATGACCCATCACACCATCCCCATAAGGAAAGTCCTAATGGGTGCTCTTTTAAATCTGTCTCTCTCTGAAGCTCTGCTTAGCATGGTGCTATTCATAGCATTCCCTTGACCAACCACGGTTAACATGAACTGTGCACATTCTAATCAGAGAGATGAGTTTCAAAAAATTAAAAGCATCCATCACAGCAAAGCCCTTGGATCAAGTAGTTCGCTTTCTATAATGGATGTTCTAAATCAAGCTTCTATTTTGGGCCATTTTAATTCAATGCTTTTCTGCAGATTTACTTCTACAAAGACATTCCTCTAGTTGGTGCTGGAGTGTTCTCAGTTCCTGTCGCTTATGCTGGAGCCTGGCTACATTTTCCCATGCCTTTTCTGCATTTCTTTGTAAAAATAACACCCATCCCCCAAGCTCGGTGTCTGTTTTTAATTTCCTGAAGACCATATAGAGCACTGCCCAAATGAGAAACATCAGTGCTGAGGATGTAGGCGATGCCTTTAATTGATCAGATAAACATGGACCATTTAGTTTTGCTTTAACTCAGACTTCAAAGCACCATGCCGTCCAGTTGCTTCATTTTGGCAGACGCAGAAAGCCCGAACTCTTCAGGAGGTAAGAAAGCTATGGAAATTAGGCATCTGCCCAAAATCGAGGACGAAAAGTAAACACTTAAAGCCAATTCCAGTGTCTATTTTGAACTGAAAAGTGAAAGGACTCATGAGAACGTTTGAAGATGGGAAACAGACAATGTTTAAGATGGTGGACTTGAGACCATTTCACGGTAGCATGTGGTCTCAGGGCCGGGAATGTTGGTCACTCCTCATTGAATTCTCATCAGTCCTGTTGAGATGAAACACAAATTCCAGAGTCTCTCGCTCTTTGCCCACTGCCATACTTTAGCCCACAGTAGGGAAGCTCGCCTGGGAGGATCTCTACATGCCCTTTTGAACTCTCATAGAGGTTCTCATATGCGTAACCATTTAAAAGAAGATTAAATTCAATTAGGCCTTATCTTTTCCTCATGACAGGCTGCCTTCAAAGACCAGTTATTGCACTTCTCTACCCAAGTGGCCTCTGAATGCTGCCAGGCAGACACAGGGCACCTTCACACACAGGAAAAAAGGATGGGGCTGCTTTTATGCGACTTAATCCCTGTATTTTAAGAATGGTTGGCATGTGACTTGGTACCCTGCAGCACTACAGAGCTGCTCATAGCGCAACTGGGCTTGTGACGACTTGGAAGTGAAACTAGATTACAATCTAGCCACCAATTCTTGCTTTGAGGCCCAGAGTCTCCTTGGGCATTTTTTACCTTCTTGGTGTATGGTGGGTTTTTTCTCTAATTTTCTGAGTTTATCAGTAATAAATTGAAAGGACAGAGCCATAACTTGCATAATCTGAAACAGTGGAATGGTTTAATTAACATTTAATTAACAAAAAGTCCAATTGACTTTTTGATTACATTACATTTTTATTGAGAATTCCACTTAATTTGATTCAGTCTACCCCTAATCCCTCTCTTCCAATCCCTGCCTTATCCCACCCACCATTTTTCCCTCCCAGCTTCACGAGCTTTGTTTCCAATCACACCGAGCCCACTCAGTGCTGCCTGTATGTGCTTGGGTGTAGACAGAAGCACGGACAACCTCTCTAGGATCACATTTCTGAAGGGAACTGATGCTAGTTCTGCCAGACACCAGCAGGGGTGGGTTTCATGACCCTGGTCTCCCCATCCATGCTGGGATGATTTGCTCACTAATCTTATGCCCTTCTTTGATCATGTAGCCATGGCTTCTGTGAGTCCATGTGCAAAAGAACCCCATTACACCCTGCAAATACTGTTTGCTATAGTGTCCTCTACCCTGGAGCATATAGCCTCTCTGGTCCTGTGATGATCCCTTAGCCTTGGGTGGGAGGAGGGGACATGGGTAGATAATGGAGGGTTGCTAGAGAAGTCCTGTTCAGAGCTGAGCTCTCCAGTCCTTTGTTCTATGGGTGTTGACCAGTTGTGGGGTCTCTGTGCTAATCACCATCTTCCACCAAAAAAAAAAAAAAAAAAAAAAAGGTTTCTCCGATGTGGATTGAGAGGTGAATTATCCTATGTACATCAATGTAAGAATTTAAGAGCCTTTCACTTTCTTGTCCATTTCACAAAACAATAGTAGTAGATGGTCCATACATTTATAAACAATATTGTATGCAATATTTGCCAACAATTTTATTTCTTCAAAGAAAATCAGTATCCACTATATGTGAAAGGAAGCATGAACCACATAAAATGGTGCTGAGTCATTAGGTCCTATAGGAAATAATCAGATGTAAGATTTGAGATTTGGCCCTTTTGTTTTAACTCATGGACCATTTGTGAGAAGAAAAAGAACCATGACAGAGAGAAGGCAACATCTAAGAAGAAGCAGAAACAAAAACAAATAAAAGAAATAAGCCAGTATTTGGAGCCCGCAGCCTGGAACTAAAGGCGGTTCCTTTCAAAGAGACAAAGACACGCACCTGCTTCCCGACACCTTTCGTTCCTTCAGCTGCTGGGATGCGCAGACCAGTGCGGTTTTTATCTTCCCATGATTGCGATACTGCTTCAGCCAGGATGCTGTGGCATTCGGCCAAGGTTTCCCTGCACGGTTGCATTTTTTCCAAAGATAAAGAAGGAAAAAGAAGAATGCTTAAAGCAACCCCTTCGTTGCTGGGCGGTGGTGGTGCACATCTTTAATCCCTGCGCTGGGATTTCTGTGAGTTTGAGGCTATCCTGGTCTACAAAGCAAGTTCCAGGATAGCCAGGGCTGTTACACAGAGATACCCTGTCTCAAAGCAAAATAAAACAAAGCAAGCAAACAAAAAAAGCAACTCCTTCTTCAGGTTGATATATTACTGCAAGTGCTCGGGAGTGCGTGCTTCTTGCCTCCCAGGCTTCTGCACTAGGTGGCCAGAGGCAGGCAAGAGGGTTGTCAATGATTTTTCAGTTTTTGTTTCTTCACTGAAGTGAGAGTGCCCTATAGTCGAGTTTATTCGTTTCATTTTTCATTGGTTTGACGGTGCACAATCACTTAACAAAAGAAACAACCAACGACCAAAGGATTCAAAAAGAAAGAAGAAAGGGAGAAAGAAAGAAAGAAAGAAAGAAAGAAAGAAAGGAAGGAAGGAAGGAAGGAAGGAAGGAAGGAAGGAAGGAAGGAAGGAAGGAAGGAAGGAAGGAAGGAAGGGCCGGCCAACCTGGCCTTTCTCTTTAGCTGGAAATGGCTTGAAGTTAATTGCTCACATAAGAAGAATAACTGCCGGAGCTGTAATTGAATTTTTATGGAAATAAACAGGTGGCAGATTTCCTGTAGCTGTGGGAATGGCGGGGGGGTGAGACGCTGTAAGCGCGTTAACCTGTTTAATTTAATAGCCCCGGTATTCATACAGGGGAGAAAGCAATGCAGCTCATGGAGTCAGTAGGCTACCAAATGTAAATAACTACAATTACCGAGCATGCCCATGTGGTGGATCCAGAGAGGGCACTGGGCCAGCTTTGGCTTTCTTTCTGAGCTTATTAATTAAGCCACTAGAAGTTTCAAACTCTTAACCCATGAAGGAGCCCCCAAAGAAGACCAAGCGAAAATAACAAGACAAAGGAAGGGGAGTGAGGACAGCAGCTGACAAAGGTTCTCCTCACAGGGGTGGCACCACCCAAGTTCTCGCTCTGTGAGGACCCACATTACCCAGGAGCCTGCACCAGCAGAAAGAGCTGAGTGAAAAGCTAGCTCTGCGCTATGCTGTCCCCAAGTGGTCTAGTTTGGGAAATGCACATTTTCATTCTGAGGAAAACTAGGTCTGTCTGGTAGGATGAAAATGCCGTTGACTTTAAGAGCCCCATAGTCACTTTTAAGTGACTTACTTTTAACCAATAAGAAGAGTTTGTGTTTGAATATTTGGAAATTTTCTTTCATCAAAAAGGCCTGTTAAAATCTCTGTACTCTCTATTTCTTTTTACTTTAAATATGAATGCATTTTAAAGCAAAGTGAAGCCTCCTATGAAACGGAGTCACTTATCACAGATCATATTAGCAACCTGAACTAACGAACCCCTGTCACCTTTTCCAGGCTCCTAAGGTTCCCCCGTGAGGCACTTAGCGAAGCAATTTGGCCATACTAAAGATTCCTCATAGAAATATGGACATGAGGCTGAAGCAGGTTGTCAAAATGTCACTTGAAAAATAAATGTTTTCCATGATATTTGGGTCACCTTATTAAACAAATAACTAAGATTTTAGGCGACATCAGGATCAGCCAAACCCAAGTGGATTTTTGCTTTCTGGAAATTAATTTGTGGGATGTTGTGTTCTGTTTTGCTTTGTTCTAGTTACTGTAGACCAAGCTATTAAAATGAAAACTCCTGAACTGTGTCAGGCTGGAAAAATTAATTAATTAATAAAGAAGACATTACCCTCCCTCCTCTCCTCCCAAGCCCCCTCCAAACTCCCTTCTACCCCCACATCTACTCCACCTCCTTTCTCTTCAGAACAAGGTATACCTCCCAAGTATATCAGCCAGCTGTAGTATATTAAGTTGCAATAAGGCTAGGCACCTC